>NC_089786.1:47734694-47804694 GCF_040412425.1 Macrobrachium rosenbergii | reverse complement strand
GATAAGGTCACTGACAAGAGGTCGCAGCTGACCTCCTTATTATGTACGTTGTATTGACACCGGGATTGAGCAACCATGCAAAATTTCAAGTCCATCGGACGAAGGGAACAAGTCGAAAATTGAGTTACAAGATTTGACCCAAACAGACAGACAGACGCGGAAGTCAAGTTAAATAATAGCGTGTAAAAAAGAGGAAATTGAAATTGAATACCATGAAATTACCTAAATAACTTGCTCGTTTTAGTATTGTATCTGATCCCATAAAGTGGAGTTTTCATTAAAGATATATTCCCAAAATGGACCGCTGAATATAACCGACATTTTCATCAAAATCATAATTCATCATTTCATTTTTTATTCCATTCACCTCAGCTCATTTCCTAACAAAATGTCTGGAACAATAAAGCTTGATTTAAGCAGCTTGACATGACAAGGAAGTGAGTGTAATACTTTAGATATTTTCACTATCTGTCAATGTACCCTGCTGGGTAGATTAGGCTAATGCCCTCACCAATCGGGTATCTGACGGTGTTACGGTAACAGCACAAACGATTTCATCATTGTTGGCCACTTAAACGTTTGAACATTTGTCTTTGGTATGTTAATGAACTTCGTGCTATTGTTAGTAGTGTAAAAGCTATAAAGAGTATAAAGACTACGATATTTAGGTAATAAGCAAACAAGTTGTCATATATCGAATGCATGCTGATTGTGAAAACCTTTCACAATCTTGCTTTCCTTCTTAACCCAGTATACAACCATATCATATAAGGAAATGTTAATGCATTTCTCCAGTACTGAAAATGGAGGAATGGGAAAATTGCTCATTCATGGCCGTTATTACGAGGAGGACTGTTCAGTCTCAGCTAGACGTTAATTAACGTTACTGTTCTTATATTCTTTTTGCATCACAGACATGTGCGTTAAGTTAATGAAGGCTGTAAGCTTATCTTTTTTAATAACAATATAGCTGAGTAAAAGAAACAGATAGCTGGCAGTTACTAAATTAAAACAGATCAAACGCAAGCACGCACTCATATTCCTTGTGACTATTTAGCGGCGTCATGGAATAACGTGAGAACTGAGCCGGGTCAGAGTTCAGATGGTTCGGGAATAATTTTTGCTACTGCTTAACAATAGTCGTAAAAGACTAAGTCCCTAAAAATTCCAGTGGTGTTATGACAACATGGATTAAGTCAACCGTGCACTTGCCACGTCTCAATCATATCTTCCACTCCATTTGTTTAGGAAGATAAACATTTGTTATCTACAGAAATCGTTACTATTTATAACTGAAAACATCAGCCAGGCGTAGATGAAAGCCTTTCTCGTTTGACAGAAAACATTTACCTGACTCAAAAACTAACATTTCTGATGATCAATATTTTCATTTTTAAGGATTAAGGAATGTATATAAGTATCCGCTATTGCAAAGAATCAGCGATACAAGATATATCCACAACTGACACGAATTCAGCTTAACTGGAATGAGGTAAATACCATCAGTCAACAGCATTATTAAAGCTTCAAGAAATTGCACTTCTGAAAAAGCATTCGCATAGTTTCGTAATCCGTGATAATTCTGTGATGCTATTTTCTTACTTTGAACGCCAATATTCAGCTTTTACTTCATACTTCTAAATGTCTGGAGTTAAGTGAAGCTGTCTTCAGTGCTCAGGTTTCATTCTATCAATCTAACTTATTAATGGTGTCAGATGGTCATATAGGCTTATGAAATTGTATGGATGTCACAAATCTGGAAGTAGTTTAAAATTATAGTTGTAGCAAGATATGGATTTTTTAACTTAAATAACTAGTATCTGGTAGGTAGATACAGCTTAAAAAAAATTGGAAGGCTTTACACGAAAGTCAAGATTTCAACAGGCACTTAAATTTCCAATTACACTGTAAATTAAATACTAAACTTCCTGGCTCTGAAAGCTATATTTTTACTGCAGAAGTAAATGAAAACCTACTACGGTGTTATAGTCTAAAAGCGAAAAATATGATAAAGTCAATGCTGAATGATAACTAGAGCTTAAACTAAAATAATTTCCGACCAAATATTCAATACTGTCCACAAATTACAGTAAATTTGTTATTTATCTTCTGTGCAGTAAAACTAGGAAAAACCATGACACGAAGTATCAACTTAGTCTAATCAAATTTTAAATCAAAATTTTAAAAAGTTTTAAGAAAGAAAGCCTTTTGCCACAAGCTATTACGTCAAGTACTATCACCCATGAACCCTTGCGATAACGAAAAAAATATATAAAATAAATTAACGAAAATCTTAATGTTAAAAGTTTTATAAAATGAATGTAATGAAACTTAACCTTTGCCGAGCATGGGAGAGTCGCCACAACTAAACGTAGACCATCTATCACGCTACTGAATTCCAGCAGCAAGATACCCGGTAGGAATTATTTCCGACTGCTCAGGTAGCGAGGAACCGACCGAAAAACGAACATGATAACACTATAACACTTCACTATTTCCAGAGTCGAAGGCTAACTAGAGAATTTGCTTGCCGAGAACCCCTGTGCTGTTGGCGTCACCATCAAGGACCGTGGAATCACCTGTCTTGAAACTTGGACGATTTATACGGACGAGTACTAAAGTGTCCTTGGTTTTGTTTAAGGGGAAACTTTAAAAGAAGTTGATGATGCTTTCACGCTCAATGACTGATTCTTCGTTTTATGACTTCTCGGTTCTTAATCAAATTAGCCTCTGTTTATCATAACAGAAAACTTTTATCAACAATTTACCGAACAAGAGACTGAATATTCTTCGTTGTATTGCGTACTGTACCGCAGTAAAACAAGTATTACTGTTCACTGTCTTTTTTTCTAAGACCCCACTCCAACGAAAGCGCTTTGCGAAACCTGAAAACTCAACTCGTCACATACATAATAATGCAGGCATATTCTCGGATTCTTTTATTTACTGGATTGCGTACTCCCTATTAAGTGTCAAATCCAAACTGTCATCGCACTCAGAAAAAGTCAAGTCTTTCATTTTTTCTGGAACAACTTGACATTTTCGGTCTTCCTGATACCAAGTGGGAACTTACTGTATAGTCTTGGAGCGGCAGATTTACTGTTTCTAAAGCCTACTTTCGAATTGCATTTTGGCTGAAATAACTTGGGTCCATCTGTACCTATTCTTGTATTGACTCCATGCACTGGATCCATCATATTTTACACATTATCCTAGCTCTGATGGGAATCAGTGCAACACAAACAATACAGGCTAAGTCCTGTCTTGCGGTGCAACACCCTTTAATAGGGGGGTTTTACACGGTCAAACGGTTCGTCAAACCCGGTAGTCGAACCTGCTTGTCAAACGGTTCGAAGAGGTGCCAGGCAGTCAAACGAATTGTACATCAAACCTCAGTGTGACTCGCGTTGTTTGTGAAGCAAAGTTACCACCGCCTCCCTATGCCTCTCGACTAGGACGATTTGATTGCCATTGGCTTAGCCGTGGCACTAAGAAGGAAAAAAAAGAGATCAAAGTGGACGAAGGACTGGTTGCTAAAAAGAGATCAACTTTCACACACCAACTTGCTTGTTGATTTGAAATTAGAGCCAGATGGCTGGCGTAATTATCTGCGGATGGACGAAGAAACATACATTGATCTACTGAGGCTTGTCACCCCTTTCATTACGTATGAAGATACATCTATGAGAAAGGCCATAACTCCACATGAAAGACTGAGTGTCACTATTTACGTTATTCAGCAACAGGCAGGTCACTTAATGATCTGAAATTTTCAGTGTATCATTTCACTACTTTATCATCAAGGCTCCAGAAAAGGACTATCTAAGGTCTAAAGAAATACTTTTTAACAACTGTTTATTTCTAAGTGTTTATTGAAAACATATTATGACAGCTGAAATGTAGTAAAATAAATCTATATTAAGGTTGGTAAAAAAAAAATTAAAAAAGTAAACTTGGGGGCATGTGCTATGCGCTATTAAGGTTGAAAATGTGCAAAATAGTGCGACATCTCAGAGTCATTGGTGTTGCTACTGTTGTTGCCACTACAACTATAAACAGAGCTATTCGAAGGGATTGGTAGCGGTACTGTCCCTTGGGCTGTTGAAATTACTCTAGATGAAGAATTCAAGTTTCCCATCTCTGCTTCAAACAATACATCATTAATTAGCTTTCGAGTTATTATTGCAGTACGTTAGTCCATTGAATGTATTCTACGTGCAACGCAGCTCCCTAAGAGATCAATACCAGAATCATCTTTATGTACAGATTCCTCTAATTTTCTTGCCATGGTATCCAATATATGATCAGATTTAGATAACGTTTTGCGTCGACATTTAACCTGCTGGTTTGTGCAAGGTGTAGCATCTCCCGTTTCATCTGCTTCTGCAATCTGAAAGTAAAGATACCTAAAATTAAACTAATAGTACAGACATCTTATATTATATATATATATATATATATATATATATATATATATATATATATATATATATATATATATATATATATATATATATATATAGATAGATAGATAGATAGATAGATAGATAGATAGATAGATAGATAGATAGATAGGTAGATGTGTGTGTGTTGTGTCATGGTGGATCCTACACTTGAAAGTAAAGATAGCTAAAATTAAACTAATAGTACATACATCTTTATATATATATATATATATATATATATATATATATATATATATATATATATATATATATATATATATAGATAGATAGATAGATAGATAGATAGATGGAAAGTAAAGATAGATAGATTACTAATAGATAGATGTTTGCAATATAGATAGATACATATGTAATATAAAGTAGATATATTTTAAGTAAAGATAGCTAAGATTAAACTAATAGTTCATGCATATATATAATAATAGATAGATAGATAGATAGATAGATAGATAGATAGATAGATAGATGTGTGTGTGTGTCATGGTGGATCCTACACTTGAACAATTTAGCACAATAATGAACTACCACCTTCCACATAATTATGCATTATTATTTTTTTTTATTTCAGCTTCCTACCTCACTGGCTGAGTGGCAAATTATTGGACGAGAGTCTGAGTCAAGATGGAACTTCCCGAACTGTCTCGGGGCGGTTGATGGCAAACATGTACGGATCACGCCACCACCAGATTGTGGATCATATTTTTGGAACTACAAAGGGTACAACAGCCTTGTTTTATTGGCAGTGGTTAATGCGAACTATGAATTCACCATGGCTGACATAGGGACGAACGGCCGTGTATCAGGTGGAGGGTTACTGAAAACACGGAATTTGGAAAACGGCTTTCAAATGGGAGACAATTTTCCAGATGACGCTCCCCCCCTGTTAATTCTGGTTGTAATTTGCCTTACGTTTTTGTAGAAGATGAAGCATTTGCACTGGGACCTGATTTTATGAAACCATATCCTCAAAAGGATTTGAATGCAGAGAACGGGATTTTTAACTATAGACTGTCTAGAGCACGGAGAGTGGTTGCAAATGATTTTGGAATAATGGCTTCTAGATTTAGATTTTCTATACAGCAATAAATCTGAAATTATCAAGTATTGAAAAGGTTGTTATGGCATGTGTTGTCCTTCACAATTATTTAAGAAAGACTTGCCCTTCAAAATATTCTCCTGAAGAATGCTTCCATAGGGACGATATTTCAAACAGAATAATTGTACCAAGGTTATCACTTGATCCTAATTCTGTTGTAGGCTTAGAAAATGGTCAAGGAACACGAAACTATTCCCTAATTGCTAAAGAAGTAAGGGTAAAATTTAAAGCACACTTTGCTAATGAGGGTGCAGTACCATGGCAAAAAGACTTCGTGTAAATAAAATAATAAAGTGTACTGTTTTGTGTAAAGAAAATCTACAACTGTTAAAATAAAGGTATTGTACTACTTTGTCAAGATAAAGTAATTGTAAAAGAATTACACTGAACTACTTTCTGTAAATAAAGTAATATAAAATATATGAGTTCGTTGTCACTTACCTCAGCATCCAAGTTATTTATATCGTCCAGATTAGAGCAGCTCTCTCGTGGCACGTCTTGATCTAAAACAAACATCATCTCTTCAAAATACCAAAGAGAAGACGTATATATATCATCCGGTGAGGTCCCAGACTTCTTCGAGTTTTCAATTTTCCTGTACTCTCTCCCGATAGAGACCCGTAGGCAGTTTATTTTCTTGATCAGCGTCCCGCGTGCAGTCCGGCTCAAGTTCTTTCAATATGTCCTGAAGAGCTGATATCCCCTTGCTTCTGACTATTTTATTAGAATATCCCTTTGATTTCACTTTCCATAAGGCTGGATGATCTCTACAGGTAACACCTCCCTCTCGGTCCTCTTTCCATTGATGTCCTCCATATTTCAGTCCTAGGTTGATGCGTTCACTCCTGGTTTGGTTTGAAGCACAACTGAAGTTTGATGTTCGATGCGCGTTCTCACATTCAAACGGTTTGTGGACAATGAAGCCCCGCCCACAAAAGTCAGGCTCGAACAGATTTTCTTCGAACCGTTCGACAAACGCGTTCGACAACCAAATACCCCGTTCACACGTTCGAACATCACTTCAAACACACGTCTGTCGAACCGCGTTCGACGAACCGTTTGACAGTGTAAACCCTCCTTTAGTCTTGGCGCTCTACAGTATTTATTATTTAGTTGCATCTTATGCAGAGTATTTTCTGCAGTTGTTTGCCCAGTTTTTTATGGAACACTCTCCAATATATTTTTTAAGAAAGGAAATATTTCAACTGATTAAATGTTCTCCATTCCTTATGCTGGTGAGGACATCAATTATTATCTCATTTGTATCGTTAATATCGTCTATGTAAACACAAAATTGGGTGTCATCTGCAAATAGCTTGAACTTTCCCGAACGTTCCTGAAGCGTGTTTCATAACACAAGATGAAATTGGACCTAATACACTGCCTTAAGGTGCTCCTCTCCTTAATGTTTCATAAGGGGGCTTCCCTATTTGGACACAGTATTTCTGTCTAACCGGTAGTTTTTCAAATACTCAAAATCATCTTTAGTAATATCAATTGATCGTAAATCATTTGAAAGAGGTTCATGAATAACTGTATCAAAAACAGCGCTGAGATCGAGCAGCACCAAAATACCACACTTGCTTTATTTATCGTTTCTAAAAGGTCATTTGCAACTGAACTTACAGCGGTTTCTGTGGGATGTAAGCGTCTATAAGCATTCACCCTTTCCAGATAACTAATTATCCGTTCATGAATTACATATTCTAACATTCTGGACATAAAAGATAAATTCGAAAGAGCCTGTGTGAAGTTCAGCTTTGATGATCAATATGTTTGTTTAACAACAGCCACTTTCTCAGCTCTAGGGAACTTGCTAAAAATGTGTTTAATTTACTTAGTGGGTCAGGGGTCCTGTATTTCTGTATTACAAATTGAATCCCTTTCAGGATCAGGGTAAGTCCACAAGATTTTGTCCGTAATGCAGCATTGTGGATTATGTGCCAGTTTACAAAATATTGGAAATTTGCAACGTTCAGTGGAGGTTAGCATTCTATTCTTTGATAAAACTTTATGCCAAGTGACATTGGTGTAAAAGCATGGGTTTTTAGTCTGTTCTCAAATTATGCATAGAAATTCTTACATTGGAACTTCTATTTGGACATAATACCATTCTAATTACTTAAAAAATACTTCCAGGTACTAGTGATTCCAAACTTTATGGAGCCGGGATAACTTACAAAGTTTCTTTTGTGAGAAATGGGACACTTTGGTGAAAAGCTTAAACTGAAGACTACCTCTGTATCCATACGACTGGAAAATTGAAATACTTACTCTTCAAGGTTGGTTTATTCAAGTTTGAGATGAGAAACTTAGTTTCTTTTGAGCCCCTGTGGGGGTGGAGGCCCCTCTCATGCCCTGTACCTATAGGTCTTGTGACCAATAGGTACGTGTATGGGAGGTTTAAACAATCAACCAACCAGCTAATCAATTTTTTCTTTCAGGTGTCAAGCGCATGAGTGTAGATGCTAGTAGTCAAATAATTTTATTTTTTTTTAGGATTTGAAAAGCAACGTAACTGCTTAACTGGAACTGTCAAATTTTTCGAACTTTAGTTTTCCTGTTTTTATTCATTATAATGTTTAGTAAAGTAACTTAACTGCGTATTTGGAACTTGAAAATGCAATTTAAGATTTTTCACTTTTTAAAGTTCAGCAATAAGGAAATGAAAGCTTTCAGTTTACGTAAGGTTAGTTTTAGCAATTAATTTTAGCTGCTCTAAGAATCTGTACTATTAGGACGTTGACTTTTTTCAGGACAAAGAAAACTAACATTGTGGTATTGCATTGCTTTGAAATTTGATCCCTGACATATTTTTTTGCTGATTGGATGAACATGTAATTGTAATAGCCACAATGCCCTCTTAACTTTGTTTTGGAACTTTATGTAACGTAAATTATAGCTTCCACTTGTTCATTGTTCTAATTAAACAAATTTGTAATTCTAGTTTCTTAAACTGACTGGTTAAGTCTAGGTCTAATAATATGACGAGCAATGTGAAATTCATGAAATATACAAACCCCAGTTATACTATACACAATATAAACCCAGATTATAGTTGATCGAATCTACTTTAGTTATTTCTTTTACACCAGAGTTTTAATGTTCATTCACTTAGTATTCCTAACTATCCGACCACTTGTTTCAAAGCAAAACACCTGTTAGACATTTTTCTGGAAACTCTACTCAGAGGCTTTGTCAGTTTATCAGTACGGTAAACAAAAATTATCTTAAGTGAAAGCTTCATTTCATCAAAGTTAACATTAACTACGATCCGTAGCTTAGGTGGTGCTCTTGCATTTTTTAAGGCGTTTCCTTCTGTTTACAGAATAGGCTGTCTGAAATGGATATTAAGGCAATGAAAGCACTACTTGGGTTAGTCAAGAACTCGTTTGTTGGTTTCACCCCCTCACAAGAGGTTTCCAAGCTGAGCTGATGTGAGAATTGGAGCCTGGCATTGATGACTGCTTTATCATTAAGTTTCACTTATTCGATGGTTAACCTGTGTAATTAGTTATTTGAAATGTCAATAAATTGCAATAAATGATGCATATGTAAATTTGCACGTTCTTACCTCCACTAAGCTGGCTTATTGCAAATTTTAAAACACACCAGTGGCCTTTTATGTACTTGTTGTCAATATTTGAAAATTAGTGTTGCTTCTTATTTCCTCTTATTACTGTTTTAGCTTCTTAGTTTTGAGTAAATCTTGACTTTGAGTTGAGATATTTAATAACATGGAAGTATGGCTACTGAACATGAATTGTAAGCACTGAAAAATATTTCTCTAAATGGACTTAGGGTGAACACATAATGAATGTGATTGTTGGAAGGTGCCATGTTCTGAAATCAAGCTATGCATAGCTGTTGAAATCTAGAGGGAAGATGAATCAAAGTTTCTCAGAAGTAGCTTACTAGTTACTATTGAATAAATGAAATCTACTGCAGTTTGTCATTGCATAGTCAATACCAGTGTGCAATTTAACTACTTTGACTAATCATGATAAAAATGAAAACAAATATATAGGTTGTCTGACTTCTGTGCGGAGTGTTTAAAGCAACTGAAAACTAAATTGTGGGTTGTTTCACTGTATCTTGAAAAAATCTTTTAAGAATTGAGGTGATCTATTGAGTTTCTATGACTTGTCTTTTGGAGATGTCAAAGTATTTTTATATTTTTATGAATGTTCGTGTCCCATGTCTTGGGGAAAAATCGCTCCAATCAAAAGGTTCTTTGCAGCACCATTATCATCAGGAGTCTCTCCCAGGCCGCCTTTGTCTGCCATGCACCCTACCTTCAATGTTCTTGATAACTTTTGCATTCCTATTACATTCAAAATGTTTTCAGAAACAAAAGGTCTTCGATTTTTCAGTTTGAATTTATTTACTTTTCCCTTAGTTCTTGGCCTCCAGGATTCATGTTTTCCAGAAAACGCTCATATGTTTAACCAGTTGCCCTTCGTCAGTAGCCGCTGTAGCTTTATTTAATTACTGAAAGTTTATATCATCAAACTTATGGGTGCCCTAGTTTCCAATATATATTTCATAAAGGATTCTTTGTTGGTGCTGATTTGAAATAACTTTTTTTTTATTCTGTACGTATTACATAAGATATTCTTATGATATTCTTTGCCTTTCATTTTAAAATGAATAGACTGGTTATCACTAGACTGTTTTAGCCCCAGTGGGGATTCTATCAGCAGGCCATCTACGGTGCCCGTGTATATCCTTCAGAGTTGACCCAATCTGATAATACCAACATGGGCTTTTATGGTACAGAGAATAGAGGGTAAATCAGTGTCCGTGACTGTCGAGTACACCATGGACAAGACTGCTTTGTACTGAAAGCAAATTTCCTCATTTAGCGGGACTATCAAACATAAAACGCTCCTTCGCTTGGGGTAAGGATGAAGAATATGAAGGACTTTTGTCTGCCAATGATTCCCAAGATTGTAATTGACTTTCTGATTGAGACCAGGATTGACATTCACGACCCTGTGGTCTCACTCATTTCCTAAATAATAGTGATGATAAACTTCTATTTTTCAAAGCGTAAGTTCTTTCGATTTTCTAAACAACTGGAGGTGTGCTGGATACTCCTGTAACGGGATTTTTTAGAAAAATGGACATAAGTAGATGGGTTTACGCCAGGATGGGCTTTTGTTTTCTTGAGCACTGTAGATAGAATTAGGGACTTGAAAGATCTTTTACACCATATTAAATTTAAGAGGCTTTAAATGTTACTCATTCTCTCTCTCTCTCTCAAAATGTTGTACATAATTCATAAAGATTCCTTATTCCACAAACCGATTTTTATTTCATAAATTACAGAAAGCAGGTGCCAGTGTAAATATATCGGAACTCTGCACACGCAAGCATAAAGGAAATGATGTTGATAAAGCAGCCAAGAATGCAATCACTATGACTAAATCAAGCACACCTGTCTGCCAGTGATTCGTTACTACTACTAAATCTCATCATCACCTTCATTAAATGGCAGGTGTCGTGGAACAAGGATTCTGACGATGACAAATTTGAAGCAGATTAAAATTCCTGGATTGTGGTGGTGTTCAGAGTATCATCATGTAGCACAACTGATCACGTCCATTCAAGACCGTACATTTTTCAGTTGGACTGACATCTCTGTCCAAAAACAGTAGTCATTGTTGCTACCACTTCGCCATGACTCCATCGAGTACACTACTCATGCTGTGCAATTATGATGTCTAACCTCCCTGGCTAGGGGATTTCGGTCCTGGCACTTTTCAAAACCACTTACTTTGAATTGGTATGGATCCCACGTCATAGAGGCTACGGAGCAACGCAAAACAATGTTTGTTTTTCTTTTCCCCACACAGTGCTTTCTTCAAATTTCGATTATTAACTGATGCTTACGTACTGCTTGAAGAATTAAAACCCGTGTTGGCAAGAGACCAAAAATAAAAACGTCAACTGATATCTAGGACAAATCTCTTCTACTGACCAAAGCAATTACGAAGCCAAATTTCATATTCAATTTTAAGGTTGTTTAGAAGCAAGTGCTCGTCATGAAACAAGGTCAGACTATTTTAGAATGAACTACAGTCTCTTAAAAATTTACATTTTCCCTCTCTCTCCACTCACAGACATACAAGCAATCGTTCTGTACATTTTGCTTTCATGAAATAAAACTTTAGAGAGAGCGAGAGACATTGATGTTTGCATACATATATATATCTAAGGACATTTAAACAATAGAGCCAAACATTGCGACACTTTCATCTATTCAGCAATTTATATATAAATGGAAAGAATAAAAACTCCGGGTACAAAATGTCGAGCGACAGCTGGTTTATTATGGCAATGACATTGCTGAAGTATTTTAGAAGCGTCCCACAAGAGGCCTCCTCATCCCATAATACTCTTGCAATCTGCCGTTTTCTGTCAGGGGTCTATGACTGACTTTTTTAGTTTCCTGTAAAAGAAAACCATTTACCCTAGAACTGTATCACCGGGTCCGCGTGGACCCACACTCATTTTATTTTAACATTCCTGATCTTTTTTCATAGCAGTGGCAGCGTTTGAACAGTGGGCCCTCGTGAACTCAACTGGCTCTTGGAACTGAAGCTGAGAGCTTGCGCTCCGCCCTCCACATGCTTTCTAATGGCCTGTCCACACTAGCGGGTATGCCCGTCGGGCACTTGCAGCTCTTTATATTTTCTCTCACTTCTGAAGCAGTTTTACCAGACAATCGCATCGCTCTAGCTCCATACTCAGCCAGTCAGTATAGTGGAACGGGTTAAGGGAACAATGTTTGCCCATCGGGCAGTGCCCGCTAGTGTGGAAAGGGCTTAAGACACATAGGAAAGGTGAGTGACTCCAGGCGGACCCACAATTTCCATTTGTGGGATTTTAGTCATGGCACCCTTTACATAAAAAGTTATCATTACAGTGCCCCTGTTTACGATAATTCAGGCCAGAGTGACTAAAAACCAGGTTTAAATGATTAGTGGGCTATTATACTTTTATGAAATTTTTCTTTTTGTCATCTATATGTGACCTATGATTTTTTTTTTTATTCAGGTGTGAAGCAAAAGTAAGAAAAGATGTCACGTCGCATTGGACTGAGTGATGAATCCATTTCCAATATTTTAGCAGAAGACACTGTAATAGATTTGATGGATGATGTCACCATTGAACCTGTCCTTGCCATCGAAAAGACAAATACAGCTGGTGGAGGCCCTCTTGATGTCCCACCTCTCTCCCTCCCAGCTGAGTTCGATGAGGATGTGTCAAACGTCATAATTGACGTAGATGAAGCAATGACGTATACTGTGACTCCACAGAAAAAAAAACAAGATTCTAAACTAGGCTACATGTCACCTATTGCTGGCCCTTCAGGCATCCGCACAGCATCACGCCATGCTAAACGCAAACTAATTCCTAGAATGTCAACCCTGCTGCCAGAAAAAAACTCATGAAATGTCTGATGATTCTGACTTTGATCCTGATCCCAACTTAGACTCTGACTTTGATTCTGAGCCTGGTACCATCGACTCAGATTCTGACTTTCAGCCACTATCACAATCTGACACGATAAAGACTCAGACACTGAAGAAGACAACATCAACCAGGACCCTTCAGCCAGTGCCATCCAGGTCCCCACGGCCAGCGCCACCCAGAATCCTACCATGACCAGTGCCATCCAGGACCATATGGCCAATTTCACCCACAATCCTACCACGACCAGTGCCATCCAGAACCATACGGCCAATGTCACCCAGAATCCTACCACGACCAGTGCCATCCAGGACCATACGGCCAATTTCACCCAGAATCCTACCACGACCAGTGCCATCCAGGACCATACGGCCAATGTCACCCAGAATCCTACCACGACCAGTGCCATCCATGGACCACGACCAGTGCCATCCAGAACCATACGGCCAATTTCACCCAGAATCCTACCATGACCAGTGCCATCCAGGACCATACGGCCAATTTCACCCAGAATCCTACCATGACCAGTGCCATCCAGGACCATACGGCCAATGTCACCCACAATCCTACCACGACCAGTGCCATCCAGGACCATGCGGCCAATGTCACCCAAGAAAATGGTGGTAGCTCCAACCCAACTGCACAATACATATATCAAATGGAGGAAAATGAACGTCGTGTTCTAGATAAAACTTACTGGTCAAGAACACCACTACGGTCAACACGATGTTCAGCACCACAACAGACACCAATACAGTACACATCTGGACTCACAACACCATTAGCAAGATCAGCATCAACACCGATGGATTTCTTCAGCCTGTTTCTTGATGAAGAAATGTTAAATGATATTGTTCACTGTGTCAATAATTACACAGAAGTAAAAGGCCCAAAGCATGCTAGAAAGACGAAAACAACGGGCAAGACATCCATCTGTGAACTGAGAGCACTAATTGGCATCTTCATTCAGGTTGGTGCCAAACACGACAACCACTGAAGAAGGAAGAATTATAGTTTTCTATGTTTTTTTTTTGCCAGAGTTTTTTATATATAATTTTATGTGTCAACTATTGTTTTTCACAATAGTTTTTTTTTTATTTTTATAGGAAAAATAAAAATATGGACCAACTCTGCCAAAACCTAATTAATAAAGTTCAAGAATGTTTATTTTTTTACAATGATCTCTGAAGTTCAATAAAGAAACTTTTTTTGCATATATTTTGTATTATTTCCAAGTTGGATCCACGTTCCCCTTTGCGTCAGTCTAGGGTTAAGACGGCTAATTGTCTGTCCGTCTGCAGTTTTTCTTTCCGCCCTCCGATCTTGAAAACTACTGAGGCTAGAGGGCTGCAAACTGGTATGTTGATCATCCACCCTCCAATCATCAAACATATCAAATTGCAGCCCTCTAGCCTCAGTTGTTTTTATTTTATTTAAGGTTGAATTTAGATGACCGTGCGTCTGGCAACGTTATATGTGCCAAAAACACAGACCACTACCGGGCTGTGGCTGAAAGTTTCAGGGCGGCAGCTGAGAGTTTCACACAGCATTATACGCTGTACAGAAAACTCGATTGTGCCACCCATTTTTTACTTTTTTGCTCTCTGATACCAACCCAGAATTCTCTTATAGTTTCTGTTTTCCATTAATCTCATGACCTTGCGTCTATAAATGAGTAGGCCTACGTTTTCTCTGTGATACAGCCCCACCTGATTTCTCATGTTTTTTTTTTTAATTTGTATTTTACCCTTTCCGTATGCCTATGTTTCCTTTGTGGTACAGTTTCACATTGTTTCCAGCACTTTTTTTTTTTTATAATTTTGCCCCTCCCGTTGGCTTCTCCTTTAACAGACGGAAAAAAGAGCATGTCTTCCTGGACGGTCTAGGAACCTATCATGAGAAATGAGGCATAACGCATTGTTTATGAGGCGTGGAGAGAATTGAGTCTAGCTCGATTTGATCTCAGTGGCTTCCAACCGCGTGATGAGAAAGCTTTGCATGGAGATATCACAGCGTCCGTCTCTTGTCTTCTGTGTGTTTTAATGTACCTGTAATCAGCACGGCCGACAAGTAAGAGGAGGGATTCAAGCATCCAATTAGATACTGAATGTAAATTCACGCACGCATAGGCCAGTGATCGTCCAGGTGTTCGACAGACCTCTCATTAAGAGTCACGAATATCCAAGAATAATGATTCTTCAATTTGTGGTTTCTTTTGTTCATGAATGTTTTCTCAATAAAAAGACTAGCTGGGGCTTCGTCTGTGCATGTTTTTGATTGTGATTATAGTTACTATATTTTTCCACTGTTTATCTTCAATGCTTTTCCATATTATCTACTTGCAGTCGGCTTTCAATGTCAGCATTACAACAAAACAAGATCAGTGGGAGTCTGTAGAAGTACCGCCTTCATAGCTATCAGAACTTCTCTTTAATAGAGATAGAGACTGTTGGATGCTTCAGAAAACATAAAGAACAGCAAAGAATTTTCAAACCTAGAAGCTAATTAGCCACTGGGTCTTTGACTTTCCTATAGTTTCGACGGGACTGTAAAGCAGACATGATTATTCGTCTCCTGCTTGTGTCATTATGCAACTAGTAGAATCCCAAATTCACTCCTGGTTAACAAACACCAAGAGATTTATTCGAATACAGGTTGTGCACTCTCAGTATGTCTGACTAAAGGACGCTGAATTGCAGTGCCCAGCTGCAGAATGTCCATCTTTAGAATGTGCGATCGTGGAACGTTTGACTGCAGGATGTTTAGATACATAAACTGTAGATATTCATCTGCAGAATTTTTTACTGTAGAATGTTAATTTACAGAGTGTTTGACTATAGAATGGTCGATTATGGAATGTTTTACTACAGGATACTTAACTACAGAATGCGTGAACTACAGAGTTCTTCAACAGTAATTGGCTATAGAAGGTTCGAATATGGAATACTGGGTGTTGGATGTTTAACTATAGATTATGCGATTATAGAATGCTCGGCTACAGAATGTCTGACCATGAAACGTTCAGTTACAGAGTGTTTGGCCACAGAAAATTCGATTACAGAATTTTAAACAACAAAATATTCGATTCCAGAAAGTTCGACAACAGATTTTACGACCGTCCTATCAGAATACAAATAGTTTCTCTTGACTTAACATTTCACGCCTTCCCACCTTAGCAATAAGGACGTGTTGCGAAGAAAGTACTTTTAACAAAGGAGTGATTTTGTGCAAGTCAGTATTGTAGCAAGGCCGCGTGGAAAGCTAATACCGGACCCATCATTACTGTGAAGGATAGATATCTGAATGAAGAGGAGGCGATTGTCTTGCTTTTTTTCTGAAGCCAACCGTCTTATTGGTTAGCTAAAATGACTTGTTTAAAAGACACACACACACACACACACACACACATATATATATATATATATATATATATATATATATATATATATATATATATATATATATATATATATATATATATATATATATATATATATATATATATATATATATATATTATATATATATGTATGTATATATGTATACTATGTATATATACACATATATAATACATTATATATATATATATATATATATATATATATATATATATATATATATATATATGTGTGTGTGTGTGTGTGTGTGTGTGTGTGTAGTGTGTGTGTGTGTGAATGAGTGCGCATCCTCATTCCATCCTAAACAGCGTTCCAAATAACATAGTGGTTTATGTGTTAGTGCTTGCAACGGTCTTTGCTTTAACCACAAAATGACTCCTTGAGACAGCTCTCTCTCTCTCTCTCTCTCTCTCTCTCTCTCTCTCTCTCTCTCTCTCTCTCTTTCCAGACACACAAGCAACAGCTCTGGATTAACCATGAATCAAAACAAGCACATGCTTAAAGTCTCAAGGGAAGGGGGACCCCACTGAGTTTATTTCCAGTTCCAGATTTGCGATCCACCATGGTGCAGGTGTTGCAGCTGAACCACAGCCCACAAAAAGGGGACCACAATAAACATAGGAGCGAATATATAAGTATGTATATATATTATATATATAAAATCAAATCAATATTCCTACTGTTTATCCCACAGCACAGTTTGTAAATCAAAAAATATTTAAACATGCTTTCATTAAAATGTACTAAAAGTAAAAAATAAGTTTTTGAGACACACCGAGATTTTCTTACAATTAATCATGCCTGCAAAAATAAAAGCATGGGCGCCAAACATGGAAGGAAATGCTACAAGAGAAGAAATATATTTTTTTTTTCTTGTAGCATTTCCTTCCATGTTTGGGGCCCAAGCTTTTATTTTGTAGACATGGTTAATAGTAAGAAAATCCTGGTGTGTCTCCAAAATATATTTTTTACTTTTTAGCGCATTTTAATAAAAGCATGTTTAAATATTTTTTTATTCACAAACTGTGCTGTGGGATAAACACTAGGAATATTGATTTGATTGGTTTCATTACATATCTATATATATATATATATATATATATATATATATATATATATATATATACTGGGTAGATATATATAGTATATATAATATATATATATATATATATATATATATATATCCTTATATATGTTATATATATATATATTATATATATATATATACTGGGTAGATATAGAGACATTTATATAATAAATACATTTGTGCAAATTGATTCACCAGTATAATTATTTACTCCTTCCTTTTTTTGTTCAGTCAAAGGTCAAATTATTATTAATATGTGTATTATTGTGTATTATTATTATTATTATGACCATTTAAATATACAACGATATCATTTATGCAACACAAATTGAAAAAGATAAGTTCTCAGTAAAATTATTCGTTATTTTCTGTGAAAATCAATTTCCTGAAAAACAATCTGATTATTAAAATTATTATTATTAGTATATTATTACTATGTAAAAAATCAATTACTTTATTATTACGGTGTTCCTCATTATTATTATTATTATTATTATGAGACGATGCCTCGATTTCAAACAAAAAATTAAAAAGATAATTACTATATAGCTCAGAAAATTATTATTATTATTATTATTATTATTATTATTATTATTATTATTATTATTATTATTATTATTATTATTACTCAGAAGATGAACCCTATTCATATAGAACAAGCCTACAGAGGCCTCTGACTTGAAATTCCAGCTTCCAAAGAACATGGTATTCGTGTGAAAGAAGTAACAGGGGGTGATAGGAAATACAGAAAAAATCAGTTATTGGAGAAGAAAAATTAAATTATATATTTTACAGTACGATATTTTCAAGAAATGCTGTTTCAAGACACTACTACTTCAAGGACTCAAGTCTTCAGAGGAGGCGAAATCCAGGAATACATCTCTTTTTGGCGAGACTCTGATATGTGCCTCGAATATCTTTCTGGCAAGGGAATTCTGAAGCCAGCACTGAAGACCTTGCTCCGCCTGAAGAATTGAAGGAGGCTCCGGATTTTGAAGACGATCCCGGAAAGGGAGCTCCGAAGCTCCGAAGCCCATTACCTGCAAGCCGAGTACTGAAGACTGCTTCTCCAGAAGCACTGTAGGAGCCTTCGGAATCCTGGGAATTCCCAAAAATGTTCTCGTGGCAGATTTCGAAACTAAGGCAAGAGCAAGCAGCTAGTATAGTCATACAACAAAATGAGCGTACTAGTTGCATTTGGTTGTGCTTTGTTAACAGCGATTGTTAATATGATCTACTCCTCGGTGTTCGACGCCCTTTGGACGTCGCTTGTTGCCGAGGGACCGGAATATGATTTAACAAATTTATATGACGATTGCATTAATGAAGTGAACGGACCCTGGAATTCACCAATGGCAGCAGGCATTGCTGCTGCCGGTCTTGTTGTTGGTGGACGCCTGGGTTGGTTCGCTTACAGGAAGTGGAATCGTTTTGGAAAGGATAGTAAGGATATGGACGAAGACCGGGAAATTGAAAAGAAGACCGTCGAAACGCAAGTGTCTCTAGAACATCTTGGACAACCGGAGTACGAAAACGAACGCGACGATGGTATGGAAAACTCTAAATTAACAGACATCTTGCGCCTTCATGAGGAACTGACTGAGGAAAAGGAGAAGCTAGAGGAAGAGTTGAGAAAAGCTGCTGATCACGGAAATAGAATGGAGAGATTATTGGAGGAGGCGCAAAATGAAGGCCTGATTCTGAAGAACAATATAATGGCAATGGAAAACGAATTCGAGCGGAAGTTACAACAGAAAGTAAATGAAAGTGCGGCTGCCCAATATGCCATGCAGAGGGCTTTGGACCAGGAAAGTAGAGCAAACCAGCTCTTGAAAGAAGCTGAGGACCAGAACGAAGCTTTACAACGTCGTCTTCGAAAGCAGATGGAAGAAGTCTCTAGAAAGGAAAAGGAGGTGAACCTGTTCTTCAGTGAAATCACCCGAAAGGAAAAGGAGTTCAATTTATACATGAAAAATGCTAAGAAAGATCTGGAAGAAAAGGAAAAGAATCTTGTCCAGAGAGGAAAAGAGCTCGACAAAAAGTTCTCTAATTTACAACAGATGAAGAAGGGCATCAAAAACGAAGCGAAGAAAGAAGAAAAGGTGGGACAAGAAGGCAAAGAGATGGAGTTATTATTAGAAAAGAGAGAAAAAGCCCTATTTAAATTGGAGAATGAGTTAAAGGAAAAGGAAAGAACTGTCCTCGATAAAGAGAATAATCTCCTTCAATTCGACGAAGAGTTACGAGGTAAGGAAGAAGCTGTTTTGAAATTAGAAAAGAATGTTATTAAATTCGATGAAGAGTTACGGGGCAAAGAAGAGGCTGTAATGGAAACACAGACTAATCTTTTGAAGTTCGATGAAAAGTTAAAGGCAAGAGAAGAAGAAAGCAAAGCAAAGTCTGATCCAGCACCAGGCAATCTAATAAAGCATGAAAAGCAAAGCAAGTCTGTCCAGCACCAGGAATCTATTTTAATAAAGCTCGATGAAAAATTAAAGGCGAGAGAAGAAGAACTGATGGCAAAGGAAGAGTCCGTCCGTCACCAACAATCTGTTTTAATGGAGGACAAAATGAAATTGAAGGAAATAGAAGAAGACTTAAAAGGGCCAAGAGGTAGGAAGCTCCTTCAAAATGAGGAGTCTGAGAAAGAGGAGACAAAGCCAGTCTTAGACAAAAGGTTACCTGAAGACGGTGAACCCAAAGCAGGAGAGACAAGTTGTGAGATACCTGCTGGGGAAGACGAATGCGATATTTCCGAGCTTTCCATTGCCAACCCCTTCAGTTTACTGGCTGAAGTGGAGAATGTGGAAGAAGAATGGCCCATAACAGAAAAGAAAGGTAAAGCAAGGAAAAATAGGCGGAGAAAGAGGCAGGAAAGGCAGCAAGAGTGTCTTGACGAGGAAAACGATGTTGTTTCGGATGAGGACAAATCAGTACCTGCTGGGAAGGACCACATGGAAATGGCCGAATTATCCATTGCCAATCCCTTCAACTTAGTTTCTGAGGTAGAACAAGTGGAAGGAGAATGGATACAGGAGGAAAAGAAAGGAAAAGCACAGAGAAACAGAAGGAGAAAGAAACAGCAAGGACAGAAAGGATGTCTGGAGGATGAAAACATTATCGTTTTAGAAGGAGGTGACGATGAAAAATTAGAGGACCAGACTGAAGGTAATATGCCTGTGAAAAGTAAACATGAATTACTCGCAGGAGACTCAAACCAAACAGGAGTCAGTGAAAATTTAATAATAGAGGACAGTGTAGATATGGAAAATAATAATGAATTAGACAATGGCAGAGAAGAATTAAGGTATGGGGATGAAAAATCAGACGATGAAGAAGAGGAGCAAGAATCAGGACAAGGAGAAGAACCAGGAGATGGAGAACGAAACGAGGAAAAATCACAATATGAGGAGGACTTAGAGGAACAAGATGAAGAGGATGAGGAGGAATTAGAACAAGATGAGGAGGAATGGGACGATGAAGAGTATATCAGGCCTAAAGCTAAAGCTCACAATCAACCGTTTGTGTGGCGGATTCCAGGGCTACCCAGGAAACGAATTCTGGGACGACAGAAGGTGAGGCCACCAGATCGGGAGCTGAAAAAATGCCGAAAAAAGACTAAGGAACAAAAGAGCCAGATGAAACAGACTCGAGAAAAACAAGCCCACCAAAAGATTACAAGGAATCAGTTCCAGAGAGGAGGAAACAGATGGAGCTGATTGGGAAGCTGAACAATAAGTAAAAAGTCTGGTCCTGGACAGCTCAACTTCCCCAGCAGGGGCTGACTGCTGGCCTTCCCCACTGGGGCAGACAGGTGGACTTAACTACCGGGCGCCAAGGCCTGTCCTTCCAACCAGGGCAGCCAGAATGACTCTGCTGCCTTAGGGCCAATGGCTGCCCTTGCCCCCATTGGCAGGTGGAAGGATTCCACTAGCAGGGGCCAACAATTGCCCTTCCCCACCAGGGAAAGCAGATGGACTCCACCAGTGGGGCCAATGGCTGGTTCCCCCCAACCAGCCATTGGCTCCTACTGATGGACTCCACCAGTGGGGCCAGTGGCTGGTTCCCCCCAACCAGCCATTTGCTCCCACTGATGGACTCCACCAGTGGCGCCAGTGGCTGGTTCCCCCAACCAGCCATTGGCTCCCACTGAGAGATTCCATCTACTTCCCTCAGTGAGAAAGGGCAACTGTCTGGCCCATGCTGGCTGAGCCCTTCCACCTGCCTCAGTGGGGATGATGTTTGCCTTCCCACTGGGGCAACAGGATGGGCCAAGAGCATCCCTTTCCCCCTCTGGCAGGCTGCCCTTTCCCACCGGGGCAGGCGGACGGACTCTGCCAGCAGGGCCCAACAGCTGCCCTTCCCCACCTGGGCAGGTGGACGGACTCTGCCAACGGGGGCCAAAGGCTGCCCTTCCCCAGTGGGGCAGGTGGACGGACTCTGCCAGCGGGGGCCAGCGGCTGCCCTTCCCCACCGGGGCAGGCGGACGGACTCTGCCAGCGGGGGCCAGCGGCTGCCCTTCCCCACCAGGGCAGGTGGACGAACTCTGCCAGCGTGGGCCAGCGGCTGCCCTTCCCCACCGGGGCAGGCGGACGGACTCTGCCAGCGGGGGCCAGCGGCTGCCCTTCCCCACTGGGGCAGGCGGACGGACTCTGCCAGCGGTGGCCAGCGGCTGCCCTTTCCCCATCGGGGCAGGCGGACGGACTCTGCCAGCGGAGGCCAGCGGCTGCCCTTCCCCACCAGGGCAGGCGGATGGACTCTGCCAGCGGCTGCCCTTTCCCACCGGGGCAGGCGGACGGACTCTGCCAGCGGGGGCCAGCGGCTGCCCTTTCCCACCGGGGCAGGCGGACGGACTCTGCCAGCGGGGGCCAGTGGCTGCCCTTCCCCACCGGGGCAGGTGGACGGACTCGGCCAGCGGAGGCCAGCGGCTGCCCTTCCCCACCAGGGCAGGCGGACGGACTCTGCCAGCGGGGGCCAGCGGCTGCCCTTCCCCACCGGGGCAGGCGGACGGATTCTGCCAGTGGGGGCCAACGGCTGCCCTTCCCCACCAGGGCAGGCGGATAGACTCTGCCGGTTGAGCCAATGGCTGGTTCCCCCCAACCAGCCATTGGCTCCTACCGGTGGAGCCAGCGGAGCCAATGGCTGGTTCCCCAAACCAGCCATTAGCTCCCACTGGTGGAGTCCTTCCGCCCGCCTCGGCGGAGGGAGCCGCTGGCCTCGGCGGAGCCCCTTCCGCCCGCCTCGGCGGGAGGGCAGCCGCTGGCCTCGCCGGCGGGCCTTCCGCCCGCCGCCGGCGGGAGGGGCGGCCGCTGGCCTCGCCGGCGAGCTCCCTTCCGCCCGCTCGGCGGGAGGGCAGCCGCTGGCCTCCGCCCGGCGAGCCCCTCCGCCCGCCTCGGGAGGGCAGCCGCTGGCCTCCGCCGGCGGAGCTTTTCCGCCCGCCTCGGCGGGGAGGGGCAGCCGCTGGCCTCCGCCGGCGGAGCCCTTCCGCCCGCCTCGGCGGGGAGGGGCAGCCGCTGGCCTCCGCCGGCGGAGCCCTTCCGCCCGCCTCGGCGGGGAGGGCGGCCGCTGGCCTCCGCCCGGCGGAGCCTTCCGCCCGCCTCGGCGGGGAGGGGGGCCGCTGGCCTCCGCCGGCGGAGCCGCCCGCCCGCCTCGGCGGGGAGGGCAGCCGCTGGCCTCGCCGGCGGAGCCCCTTCCGCCCGCCTCGGCGGGAGGGGCAGCCGCTGGCCTCCGCCGGCAGAGCCCTTCCGCCCGCCTCGGCGGGGGGGCAGCCACTGGCCTCCGCCCGGCGGAGCCTTTCCGCCCGCCTCGGCGGGGAGGGGCAGCCACTGGCCTCCGCCGGCGGAGCCCTTCCGCCCGCCTCGGCGGGGAGGGGCAGCCACTGGCCTCCGCTGGCGGAGCCCTTCCGCCCGCCTCGGCAGGGAGGGACAGCCTCCGCCGGTGGAGCCCTTCCGCCTACCTCGGCTGGGATGGGCAACTGTTGGCCCTCACCAGCAGAGACTGTCTTGTCTCTGTAGTGAAGGTCAGATGTTGATGCACAGCAGCGGAGCCCTTCTTCCTTTCTTATAAAAGAAAATTAATCATGCAGTGCTTTACTATCATCATTATTGGGTTGTATAAAGTCCACCCTAACAGGTTAGACTTATTGGGAGTTGACTACTGGAAAATATATACCTCTTCTCCCTCAGCCGTACTGCAGCTAGAATTAACTACAACCTGGGCATTTTGAAAGCGCGTCATATCAAAATCAGTCTCGGCACTATCTTGATGGAACAAATCAAAATTTTATGCCTCCACCAAAATAGGTTTGGTTCAGTTGTAGTTGATGACTGGTTCGGCTTCTCTAACGATAAAGAATCTTCAATGACTTTGTGCTCTATTAATGGAAAGGAGGAAAGTTAAGCCTGATACCTTTTTAAGTATCAAAATGACGCATTTCAACAAAAATGGAAAGCAGCTAATTCATTATACAAAAAAGGTTAATATTTCCCCAATCATACCCACCTGTCTATCGCTGGGCAAGTTTAAAGCTCCCTGTGGGCAGAATTATTTCAAACAGCTGATCCTCTTCAAGGTTTTACGATAACACAAGAAAAGAGCAATCTCCACAATAATACCTGTCCTAATTAACAAACAGAATAAAATTGAGAGCTGAGCAAATAATTCACGAAATCATTCCAATTACCATACAATACTAAACAAACAAACCGTCCTCACAAGCTGTCGAAAAGCTGAAAGAAGTTGAAGTCGAGTCGAAAAAATACAGACCTGTCCTGAATGGACTGACATATGTGAAAGTTTTTTATGCGGTTGTACCCGGGTTAATTATGCATAAAAACTTTTTTTCATCACTAAAATTAAATGTTGGTGATTTAACAATTCAGCAAACTGCCAATAACCACATACCTACATTCAAACAGAGATAATTTATACATTTATAAATATATATCCTCTCTCTCTCCATACACACACACACATATAGGCAGACACTTTGCTATCCGTGTAGACACCCTGGGATTATGTATGTAATCAACGGATAGGTTTGCTTAAAAGCAAATGGGTGTTACAGACTATTACACACACAAACAAAGCCACTCCAACATCTTCTAAAAACATAACAAGACACCTCACACGTCTCGACTGTCGACCTCCCCGCCTAACACCTCCTCGCTGCTGGGAGAAAGAGCGCTGGTGAACGGGTACAATACATGTACACAATACCGGGGTCTAAGCGATGCCAGGCAGGGCAGCCGATCGGGACTACAAAGTCTACCCCAAAGCCAAATCAAAGTCCTTCAAAAGAAGGCATCACGGCGACCCCATATGACAATGGGAACAAGCTGGGAAGAAAAAGAAGAAGAAGAAGAATATATATATAGCTAGAGAGTGAAGGGGTAAGATTAATATGTTTTGTCTTCACTCGCATTTAAGAGAGAGAGAGAGAGAGAGAGAGAGAGAGAGAGAGAGAGAGAGAGAGAGAGAGAGAGAGAAATAACACGTGAGTTTTCAAAAATCATTTCAACACTTCTACTGAACATATAACACTTTAAAAATCGCAAAACACGTTCTAAACAAGTAGTCATCAAGAGGCCCAGAACACAAAACACTCCTGATTAACTCCCTGATCATCGGTGTGTATATAAATAGCCAATAATTTAAAAGGAGACGGGGCACAAGCCTCTCCACAACATATGGGGCACTGGCCTTCGCTTTCAAAGACTGGCTGATGTCATAACATCGATCTGTTATGTCTCGGGGTGAAGCCTAAAAACAAAGGTTTGAATCGTGTGAATAATGTCAGAAAAACCTACAATAGAGTTTGAATTAGGGAAGTACAGTGATTATTAATTTATGCAAAAAGACCTGGTGTATGTATGTATGTATATATATATATGTATATATATATGTATATATATATATATATATATATATATATATATATATATATATATATATATATATGTGTGTGTGTGTGTGTGTGTGTGTGTGTGTGTGTGTGTATTATATAAAGATCTGACGGAAGGATATTATTTAGCAGAATATACTGGTTGAGGTGTTTTGCATAATTTTGAGTATTACCAAATCATTTTCATACGGTTTTTTTTTTTGTGGGACAAACATATCACCAAAAAATAGGGTCGTGTCCATCTTTCTGTTTGACTTAAATTAAACGAAAGTGGTTAGTTTAAACCTGACCTTCTAGGCATGGAATTTTATCAGTCTATCCTTTTGCTACTTCTAAATTCTCTGATAATGAGGACTTTATTTCCCAAATTGTTCAACTTCGCACAGAAAGTATTTTCGGTAAAAAAAATTTTGAATCTATGCAAAAATCATCTCTTATATTAATTTCCTTATCTGCCTTTCTGAGTCTGTGTGTGGCTGCCTTTCTGTGTCCCTCCCCACCCCTTCCCCCTCCTTTCCTTCCCCCTTCCTCCTCCCCTCCCCCTCCCCTCCCCTTTCTTTGGGGGAAGCCCACGTTTCTTGAAGAGAAGAGGATCTGGCAAGAATCAGTTTAGTGGGTAATTCAAGAACAACAGCAGGCACTACTGGTGATGGGCCGGAACTGCCAATGGCATCAGCATTGGTTCAAAAACCATCAACAGCTGGTCCCGCACATACACCAAGATGTGGTCAGTTGTTTGTATGTGACCGGAAAGTGAATGGGGCTGGTGCTACCTGCAGAATTTTGCTGACTGTGATTAGTAGGGTTAATTTAGCTGTTGGCATGGGTATGGTACGGATAAGGGTATGGGTATGGTACGCATATGGGTATGGGTACAGGAATGGTATGGTATGGGTATGGATATGGGTATGGAATGGATATGGATATGGATATGAGTATGGGTATAGGTATGGGTATGCTAAGGATATGGGTATGGGTATCAGTACAGGTATGGGTATGGGTATGGTACAGATATGGGTATGGGTATGGGTACAGTACGGGTATGGGTATGGTACGGGTATGGATATGATACTCAATTATCATATTTTATAACATCTTAACGTTCTCCATACATGATGTTATAAATTAAAATTATAAAACCTCTACTTGTTACCCTCTTTTAAACTCCCACGAAAACTACTAATTGGCCTCTTTTGGATGATTATGATATATATATATATATATATATATATATATATATATATATATATATATATATATATATATATATATATATATATATATATATATATATATATATATATATATGAATGTCTTTTACTGTAATACCACAGTGTAATATGAATATAAGAAAGTAATAAAACACTATTTAAACGTTGCAACCATATATTTCGAACACTTCCTTCTGTGCCCCTGTTCACTGGTAAAATTTTTACCAGTGAACAGGGGCACAGAAGGAAGTGCTCGAAATATACGATTGCAACGTTCAAATAGTGTTTTATGGGCCTTCTTATATTCATATATATATATATATATATATATATATATATATATATATATATATATATATATATATATATATATATATATATATATAAATATAATAAATATACATACATATATATAGTATATATACATGCTATTCACAGCATACCCAGTTGTTTGTTCATATTTTGGTCTGCACTTCAACTTTACTTACCCCCTTTTTCTTTTAGGCGTTTTAGTTTCTTTTTTTAGCTCAGTTTAGGTAGCTTATATCCGTCCTTATAGTGAATTTTATATATTATTCGATTATTTTTCGTTTTTCATAACTTTTTAAGTGAATTTTTTTTTGTAAATTGCAGCCTTGAAGATGCGATGAGGTATTGAGAAACGCCGTCTGCAAAATAAACTGTTGTTCTAATATATATGTACTGCCTTTTCCTGGATGCCCCCTTGTTAGCTACTATGAAGTTTATATATATATATATATATATATATATATATATATATATATATATATATATATATATATATATATATATATATATATATATATATATATATATATATTTATATATATATATATATATATATATATATATATATATATATATATATATATATATATATATATATATATATATATTTATATATATATATATATATATATATATATATATATATATATAATATATATATATTTATAACTTTACGAACAAGCAAATGCATTCCAGAAATGATCTCGACTTTAAAAGGAAACCCCAAGGGCGCCGTCCTGCGCATTACGCGAGAAGGTAGCGGATGCAACGTGCGCAAATGTTGAGAAACATTCATCAACATGTTTCAAACAGCCGTGAAACCTTGCCTGAACGACACAATGAAGTTCTTTAGGCGTCGATAATCCGCAAAAATAATTTAAAAAATGGAACTGGAATATAAAACTTAGGCCAACGGCCAAGCGCTAGGACCTATGAGGTCATTCAGCGCTGAAAAGGAAATTGACAGGAAAGAAGGGTTTAAAAGTGTATTATTATTATTATTATTATTATTATTATTATTATTATTATTATTATTATTATTATTATTATTATTCAAAAGAAGAAGCTTATTCATATGGAACAAGCCTACAGATTCCAATGACTTGAACTTCAAGCTTCCAGAGAATATTATGGTGTTCATTCGGAAGTAGTAACAGAAGGCAATGGGAAACACAGGTAGAGGAGATCAGTTATAAGAAAAACAGATAAATTAACAACTTAATAAATAAATAGATAAAAATGTAAGTAAATTATTGAAATACAAGTTGAACTGCATTATGGTGGAAAGTAAGAAAGAAGAAAGACAATATGAACATTGACACAGAATCTTGTTCTTACCGTATTCCTGGTGCATGTCAGAAGATTTAGCAATAGTCAAAGAGATCGTTGATAATCGTGTCTTAATTTGTGCGAATGTTTGATAAACAACGCGAAAAACTTTTCGCTAACGACGAACACAAACTTAATTGCAGAGAAAGTGGCAACGATGTTCACCTTAACCATTACAATAGCAACAACAATTTTTTCAGGGCATTTTGATAAAAGCATTTTTAAAAATTTTGTTCGTATTTTTTTTATTTTATGCTTTTTAGTTTTGACAGAAATTGTAAAAGATTTATGATTGTAGTTAACGAAACTGATATCCGTTTACGGGGAGGGTGAGGAAGGGGAAGGGGAGGGTGAGGGAAGGGGAAGGGGAGGGTGAGGGAAAAGGGGAGGGGAGAGGGAGGGAAGATGGAGGGAGGGAGATGGGGGAGGGGAGGGGATTAGAAAGGAGAGGGGGAAGGCGGAAAGGGAGGAGGAGGGGGGAGGGGGGAAGGGGATGGAGGGAGGAAAATTGGAAGGGATGGAGGAAAAGGGATGCATGGGGAGGGGGTTGTAGGAGGAAGGGGGGAAGTGGAGTGGATGAAAAGGGAAGGGGAAGGGGATGCATGGGGAGGGAAGTTGGAGGGGGTGGGGAAGGGGGAGGGGAGGAAGTGGATCGTCTGGGGATGGAAGAGGTAAGTGGGAGGGAAGAGGGAAGGGAGGGGAGGAAACAGCTAAATTAACACTTGATCGTGCTTGAAGGGGAGGGGGAAGGGGATGGGTGGGGGGGAAGGGGATAGAAGAGGAAGGGGAGGGGAGGACACAGCTAAATTAACACTTGATGTGTGATGGAGAGGGGGAGAGGGAAGGGGACGGTAATGGGAAGGGGGATGGTAAAGGGAAGGGAGATGGGGGATGGAAGAGGCAAGGAGGAGGGGTTATATAGAAGATAGATTCAACCGAATCAAAAAGTTGTGAAAAATCCAAAGAATTTCATACAAATCCTGAGATACTGGGAGAGGTCACTGAAGGGTCGCTAGAGGTCACTGCTGACCTACTGATCATGTAAGATGTATTGTCACCAGGACTGAGTAACCAAGCAAAATTTCAAGTCCATTGGACGAAGGGAGCAGGTCGAAAATTGAGTTACAAGATTTGATGACAGACAGACAGACGCAGAAATCGAGTTAAATAAAAGCGTGTGATAAAAGAAAATACATATATAAGAATATTGATAATAATGAAATGTTACTTTCAACATTGTTATATAATGAAGGAGTTAATAATACTACTGTAGGTTTTGTTTCATTTTGAAAAGAAAAATTTTATTTTGTGGTTTAAATATTTTATTCATTTAGAATTAAATAATATAGGGGGTAGATACTTTGAGCTTTTCAATGTATAAGGACCTTTAATGCCTTAATCTGGCCCTTACATTCACACACACACATACATACACATACACACACACACACACACACATATATATATAGTATATATATATATATATATATATATATATATATATATATATATATATATATATATATATATATATATATATATATATATATATATATATATATATATAGAAGACAGTTGAAGGAGGAAGTACATCTCAGGTGGTCCTTAAAAAAACATTTATTGCGACGTTTCAAAGCACAAAGGTTTCATTTTCAAGCTATGAAGACAAAAAACAACAAAATTAACATTAAAAGCGCTACAATACAAACACAAGACATAATACATTATACATAGCAAAATTAAAACTAGTTGTAGCAGAACCAACCATCAAGAGAGGAAGGAAGGCCCAAAGTCAGAAGGAACAAGCCAGCAATGACCGGCAATAGCTCACGTAAGGTAGAGTATTCGTCGAGGAAGGTTGGCAGCCCTGAATTCAGACTAGTAACTCGGGTTATGTTTTGCTCCGTCCTTATTCTCGTATTTCAAAGGGATTTTTGACGAAGGAGAACGTGCCGATATTGCTGTAGGAAGCTTTAGTACCTTGTGGATCTCGGAGATATGTGAAACTGGTGAATTTTGATAGTGATATGGTGCATTGTGGCTTTGTAGTTTAGACTCTTGAATTCAAAGCCATTCTGGAAAAGGGAACCCTTGTCACCTGGTTCACGGTTGTCATGGTGACATCCCATGTTACCATGGCAACACAGTAACACCAACAGAAGTTGACTGATCATACTTACTTTCTATGTCACTAAAATGGGTGACTTATTCAAACGCACTAATACCTTTGGTATTCTTTACCTTGGGCAAGAGAAAGCCAGAGTAGATGACACACTCGAAATAATAAGTAAACTCCAAGTACATTTAGAAGTTTATGGTGTGCAGCAAATTAGCCATAGTAAAACAGTTTTCGAACTGGAAGATATGCAAATATCACATTCGAAAAAGTTGCGAAGGACTATAGTGAACGTATAATTCCTGTGGATAGAAGGAAAGTAAATGTTCAAATTATTAATCTGAGTAGTACTAAAACTGTCGTAACAGTAAAGAATGTCCCATTTGAAATGCAAAATACAACACTTTTAAATAATCTTGAAGAGTATGGTCAGGTGTATAATGTACGATTTCAGAAATACACGTATGGAGATCTTGTAGGAAAAATGACGGGAAACAGGACTGCAATGAGGAAGCTGAAGAAACCAATTCCCTCCTCACTTATCCACAGAGGGATCTCAATGCTGTTCCAGTACAAGGGGCAAATGCGCACATGCATTAGATGCGGTATTGCAGGGCACATTGCTGCAGATTGCAGCATTAATTGGAAAGATAAAGTAAACATAGTAAATACTGATAACTTTCCTCCCTTAAACTTGAAACCCGCAAACAACCCTATTTTATCTGTAGACCCAAACACAAAGCATGGAAAGGAAAATAATGATGGTTCCTACGAAATTGTAGAAGGAAACAAGGGAATGGTTGATGACAGAGGTGAATTTGGTGCAAGTAAATGGTTTGAAGAGTGTGAAAAATACCGGAAAAGGTAATGGATGTGATAATACATCCAATGAAGAAAATATAGTACTAATAATTGTGAATTATTAGTAGAAAATAATGAAAAGGGAAATAACGACACAGCTGATTTTAAGATGGCGCAGTGATATGATTCTCGGCTACCAGTCGAGAGGGCCGAGGTTCAAATCCCGCCGCTCACTGATGGCTCGGATTGCGCCACTCCAAAAATCCGGCAGCCCGTCAACCTAGCGGTCCGACAAAACCGAGAGGTTCAGTAGGAGAATAGGTACCAGTCCTCGGGCTGGGAAGTTAAACAGTGGGCCTAGAGACACACTGGCCACGTGTCATAGGCATTGGGACCTGTCCCCGACTGGCTATTGGCCTCAGAAACAGATCAGCGCCTGTCCTATGAACCTACAGAGGCCCAGGAAGCCTTTAAACTTTAAACCTAGTATAAGTGGAATGGAAGAATATACCGCAGTGGACGACGACCAAACGTATAATACTGATCATGTAGTATTAAAAGGAAGCTTCTACGAAGATGGAATAGTGAAGGGTATAACTGCTGTTGACGTGCATGTGTATGGGGACGCGGAAAAAGAAATTGCATCTGGAATGAATATGGAAGAAGAGGACTGCGAGGAGGACACGGTCTAAGAGGAGGGTCTGGATCCAGTTCAGATCTCGATTGCCGAAAATACTACCGTTCTGATTCCGAATGCATGGATGATAGTGATGGTACAGAATCAGACGATTATCAGTTGCCTTGTAACCAGCAAGAATAGAAAGTGGTACAAACGAAAGAAAAAAAATTATCTATGATAATATTGATATCATTTTGTTACAAGAACATAATATAAAGACTTTAAGCAATATTACTGATTTGTTAAATTATTATGACGTTGTTCTCAATCCGACCATAAATATTAAGGGTGGAACTGCAATAATGATAAATGAGAAACCAAATGCTAAAATAATAATCACTAGACTAAGTATGATTAGAGTAAGCAAGAGTAAACATTCAAGGCGAAGAGATTAATATTATGTGCAATTATGCACCCTCTGGGGCGAATTGTCAGGGTGAAAGAGAAGAATTTTTTGAGGAAGTTATGCTTCTTCTTATGCAAAACAATGTAAGTAGATGTATTGTTGGAGCTGATATTGGAATTGTATTATAAGTAATAGGGATTCTTCTGAACCGAAAAGTTCAAGTTTTTCAAGTACGTTAGAGCAAATTGTCAGTGTTTTGAAACTGGAAGATGTACATAACATTATCCCAAAAATTCCTGAATATACATTTATGAGGAAAAGTTATGCTGCAAATTAGATAGAATAGACATGACTGGCTTAATCGCAAATGTAAAATATTTAAAAACAGTAGCAGTATCATTTTCTGATCACTCTTGTTTTTAATGTGATGTTAAATTAGATAATGTGTTACAATTTGGAAAATCATATTGGAAACTTAGTGTTTCTCTCCTTGAGGTTTCAGGAGTTAAGGAGGATTTTGAAGACCGTTGGATAAAATGGAAAAGAGAGAGAGGCAATTATGATTCCATGCTTGAATGGTAGGAGAAACTAGTAGAGATCAATTAAGGAATTTTATACTAAAGTGGGTAGTATGAAAAAGAAAATGAGATATATGTTGAATATTCTTAAACATAGACTAAGGTCTTTACATGAAACTGCTTACCAGACAGGGAACCCTGATATGGAAGAAATAAGAGAATTAAAAATAGAATTCAAACAATTACGGATGAACTGAACGAAGGTATTAAGAAAAGAACAAGATTAAAAGACATACAATGGGGCGAGAAAATGTCAAAATATTTAACTGGTAAACAACGAGAAAGGCAAGTTAAGAAAATTATGACTTGTGTGAGGGATAAGTGGGGAACTGAATTACGGTCCTTTCCAGCCATTCAAAAGTCTTCTCTGAAGTTTTACTCAGATTTGTACTCTTGTGATATAAGAGATCAAGATATGCAAAAAAAAAAAAACTTTTAGAATATATAGAAAGTAAACTTAATGATGCTGATAGAGAATTAATAGAACAGGAGTTTGATAAGAAAGAAATATTTCGTATAATGAAAAAAGTGGCAAAGAATCGAACCTCAGGTATTGAAGGCCTCCCAGTTGAATTTTATATAGCGAACTGAGACATCACAGGGGATGATTTTACTGGATTAGTTAATTTTATATTAAGAATTATGAAATTAGGGAGTTCACAATATAAAGGAGGATGGTGACGAGAAAGATTTGTGCAGACTACAAGATTATTGCGAAATTACTAGCTGAAAGAATGAAATTAGTAATGGGAAAAATCATTAATGAAGGCCAATACTGCTCAGTTCCCGGGAGAAGCATTGTGTGATGTAACATGCTTATAAGGGATATTATGTATTATGTTAACGAGAATGATAAGGAGGCAGCATTTTTGAAACTTGATTGGTATAAAAAGCATTTGATACGGTAAATACAAAATTTCTGCTAAAAATAATGAGTAAAATCGGATTTGGGGAAAAATACGTGGGCTGGATAAAAATGTTGTACGAAAATGCAGAGTTCATTGTATATAAATAACTTCATTGGTGAATTTTTCTCAGTATCTAGATCGGTAAGACAAAGGTGCCCTTTGAGCATGATGTTTTATGCCATATACCAGGCACCTTTCTATGTAGCCTTAAACGCAAACAACTCTGTTTCACCACGATCACTGCCTGGGTTCTTTACTGTCAAAGTTATTGGTTATGCAGACAACACGAATATCATCATTTGCTCTGATAATAGTTTATTAGAAGTCGATAGAATAAGAATTTCAACTGGAAGCAAGATTAATAGAAATGGAAAAAGAATTTATTTGAAATGGAAATTTAAATATGTATGGCCTATTGATTGGAAATGAGTGTTTGAAAGATCAGCATAAACTAAAATTTATATGGACAAAAACAAAAGTAATTCAGAACAGGTAATTTATGGTATGGCCTCCATCTGCCTGTAAATGCATTCTTGAGGGTATGATTTCAAAATGCTGAGACTCAAATTCCATTTTGAGCTGGATGGTATACCATCAAGTTCACTGCACCTTACGATCCTTTAAGATAACCAATGTTTTCCACACACATTATGGTCAGGGAGCTACTTGAAATTACTTGACAAGAAGCTATACCACTGTTTCGAAGCAGCTCCTGTGTCTGAAGAGCCTTGAAACATGGTGCCTTATCATCCAAATATGTGACTTCTTCAACAGATAACATATTTTCAGGATCTTTGAGGAAAGGAAACCAGTAAGCACATTTTCTCTGAAGTTACCATTCCATGACTGTCCTTTTTCTTTGATGGGACTGTGAAACAGAGAAAAATTCCCAAACATTTGTGGCAATACCACACATCACCGTTTATATCATCCAACTTTGCAGCCCAAATGATGTCATTTTTATGACGACTGTGTAAATGAAGAATTCATTGATGCAGCAACATGGAGAAAGTCAGCTTCATCCCAATCTTTAAGAAAGGAATATTTACCAGATTTTTTCAACTCACAAATACTATAATTTCTCTTCTTTCCCTTTTTGTTTCAGTTCAAGCCGCCAATTTACGTAAAGACTTTCTTGGACCCACTGCCTCAGCTATGATGTCAGAAAGGTCAGGCCTTCCAAGATTCTCACTCTTTTTGCGATGACAATCATATGGATTTTTGTTCCAGTTTCTTTTAATAAACTGGATTCATCTCTTTTAATGTATTTAGCTATCCAGGAACGTGAAATGAAGGATGCACTAGATGACCTGCTGTAGGTTAAGCCCGGATTCGGTCAAATCTGATTTCCTCAAAGTCGTTAGCCATGCTGTATTTATATCACTCAGTCTGAAAATACAAGAAATGTAAAATGAAAAATTTTAGAAACTTAAAATAATGTACTTGGAGATATGATAACTTTAGGGGGCGCTCTATTTTCGAAAACAAATACTGGGGATTTTTCATTGCAACAATTATCAGCTTACGCTACAACAAAACTGGAACAATGTGATAAATGCATTAGTGTGTCAAAGTAAAATGCTCTTTGTAAGAAAATTAACAATCTTTCAATGGTTTGCTTATATCAATACCTGTTTACTAGCAAAACTTTGGTATGTTGGCCACATATATCCTCTAAGCCATAGTTACGGGAACTTGATCGAGAACATATATGTTTCAAATATTTATGGAATGGTAGATATGAACCAGTGAAAAGAACTACTGTGTATAGGAAAAAGAGGGAAGGAGGTTTGAATATGTTTGACTGTGTTACCAAAGCCTTTGCATTATTAATCAACTCTTTTCTGAAAACTTATATAAGTAGTAAGGGTGTGCAATATTCGTTATTACATTATGATTCCCTAAGACTGGTGAATTTGATACCCAGAGAAGTAAGTGAAGGTTTAGGTAACCATCCAAGTCCTTATTATAGTATTAGTTTGGATGGAGTACTGTAGATACATGTATAGATTGTCCTATGTTTCCAATAATTCCCAATAAAATATTGTACCATTTTTTACAACAAAAAAAAAGTACCTATTACTGTTGAATCAAGATATCCACTTTTTAACTGGAAACTAATATGGTTAAATTTTCATGAGAGTTAATTTATAAGTGTTTTTGATAAAGATCTAATATATAAGACATGATGTATTAATGACAAAACAAAGATTGTACACGTTTAACCTGTCTGGAAATACTTTATGCGATCAGTGCAATATGATAGAAAGTGCAATTCATTTATTTTATTTTTGTAAGAGAAGCAGACCTATATTTGATTGGTTTTAAGTAGAATTGAGGCTATTTGTGGTTTTAAGCATAAAAATAACATCAAGTTTCTATATTCTGATTTAAATTGTAAAGATCTTCGAGTCAAGAATATATGTACCTTATTCCTGTGTTCTTATATTACAACTATGTGGTCATGCAGAAAAACAAATTTATTGCCTGAAAATATAAAAGACCGTGTAAAAATGAAGTGCAGGCAATACAAAAATGATATAAAATTAATTTTTGATAAAGCTAATAAGATTACGAAAACCTTTGGGAATTTTTTGGAAGAATTTAATTCATTGTAGTACTGTAATTTATATATAGTAGAACCAAGTCATGCTAATTTCATTATAAAGAACTATTGTAAATATTGTATGTAGATTATAAAATAAAAAAAAAATAATAAAAAAAAGGGATCAGGAAGTGGATCCGCCGTTGGGAGGAGGAGGAGGAGGGTTCGCCGAAAACAGCCTCGAGGTGGGAAGCCACCTGTAATCATGCCCAGGACAGGTGCCCTGAGGCGCATCCCAGGAGAACATCAGTCCAACACCTGCGGTTCAACTGCCATCCCATGACCTCGAGACTCAGACTCAACAGAACCAGGATTTACTGCCATATCACAGCATGAAACGGATGGCTTACACACACATAGAAATGTCGCCTAAGGTCTGCTCTGGGACACCTTTTGCATAACGAAAATAACTGGAGAAATGTCATCTTGGCTGATGAGAAGACGTTCCAGTCAGTGGTGGCCTAACAGGCGCCTATCTGGAGAAGTACATCCATCGCCGAGCTCTGAGTGGCAGATTCGCAGATCATATTCTGAATGGGCGTAGGCATATGGTCCAGACAAGCTTGTAAAGATCGATGGCCTCTTCATAGGAGATAAAAGTCAAAATCCTTGAGCAAGTGTTGCTCAAGTTGGTCCATGGCCAGGGTTCCATCCACCAAGAGCCTGATGATGAGGGACTGGCTGTAGGGTCATCTTGGAATTGAAGTTTTGGAGTGGCCATCCACTTATCGCAGAATATATCAAGATTCTGTTTTAGGAAAACCTTTACACTTTTAGCCTCTGTATAGAATGAAAAAAATTTTAGATGTGTGACGTTTATGTAATCGTGTCCCTGACCTAAGATTAGGTTATCTACATTTAATATGACTATGTTGTAGTTATTGACTCATCGAGCTAAGTCACTGTTGGTTTGCTTAATTATTTTCGATTGACATATCTCCTGTTGTCTGCTGAAAATAAGATCAGTCCATTTCATATCAAAATAAACAATCATACTTATAATACACGAACTGTATATTCGCATATTTATTTCTCTGATTTAATACATACATATACATACATATATATATATATATATATATATATATATATATATATATATATATAAATATAAATATATAGTGTATACATACAGATTTATGTATGTATGTATGGTATGTATATATATAATACATATCACTAGAACGACCGCCAATGATACATACCTAGAGCGACCGAGCGGTCAAAATGACCGCACAGGTATTAGCATTGCAAAAGTCTACATTTTCGCTTATTAAAACATCGTGATTCATTGATGTATAATTAATCATAGTAAGGAAATCGAATAAAGTTGTCGACCTCAATATCTCTAGAAAAATTTTCATAATGACTATCAGACCTGAAATATATGAAATATTATAATTTGCTACAATGAAATATTATTTTCTGCACTGAAATAAGAAACGTATTAAAAATAATTACAAGATTAAGATGAATCAGAACAGCAGTCTTTTTCTTTAAGTCTGGACTTCATAACAGCGGACAATAATAACGGAACGACGGTAGCGTCCAGGAACGCCGCATTCCAGTTCCTATTGAGTCGTTATCCTCAGTATAGCGAAGGTTTATCGGTATTTTACATAATATATTTATACCTTTTAGGTCACTGAAATAACAACGTCTGAAATGAGAGTAATTACTACATAATCTGTATTTGAGTACCACAGCGTAAAACATACTTTATTAATACTGATTAATCTTTAAAAAAAACAATTCGTTTTTACACAAAAAACAAATGACAAACATAAACTATACCTGTGCGAGAATGCGTTGTCAGTTTCAAATTTCTTACTTTCTACTCTAAGGAGTCATGTCTATTTTTTCAAGTACATTTTTATTTTTTTGCGAAGGGGTTTCCTGAAGGTCTTGCTTTTGCATTTACCACATCTTGATCTCTTACAGTGGTGGCAAATGTCTGAAGTCTTATTCCCACTGCAGCACCCTATTGGGAACTGTTTTATTTTCCTAGTAATTAAGGAAACTTCTGCTTCAATATCGCATCAATATCGCTTCCACTGCTATTGACCGTGTTGCTATTTTTGAACGTCTCCTGAAGTTCTTCGGCTAACTGATTCCCGTAGGTGGTTAGTGCCGTCAGTGTACCTCACGTGGTGCACTGCAAGCATTACTTAAGGTTCTTTGTAGCGTTCTTTCGGCCCCTAGTTGCAAATACTTTCATTCCTTTTACTGTACCTCCGTTCATATTCTCTCTTCCGTCTGACCTCCCACCCTCTCTAGCAATTATTTCATAGTGCAACTGCGAGGTTTTCCTCCTGTTACACCTTTCAGACCTTATTACTGTCAATTACCCTTTCAGCACTGAATGACCTCACAGGTCCCAGCGCTTGGCCTAAATTGTTTATTCTGTTCTATTCTTCGGCTAACTGATGAAGGAAGGAAATCACGGGGGAGATTTTTGACCTGTAACTTTCCTATAAAGAACTGATCCCCGTAGGAGGATAGTGTCGTCAGTGCACCTCACGGGATGCACTGTAGGCATTACTAAAAGTTCTTTGTAGCGTCCCTTCGTACCCTAGCTGCACGCTCTTTTATTCCTTTTACTGTACCTCCTTTCACATTATCTTTCTTCCATCTTCCTATCCACCCTCTCCTAATAATTGATTCATAGTGCAACTGCTTTGGGGTTTTCCTCCTGTTACACCTTTCAAACCTACCTACTCTCAATTTCCTTTCCAGGGCTGAATGACCTCATAGGTCCCAGTCCCTGGCCTTTGGCCTAAACTCTAAATTTCATTCCTATGAAGAACTGATGCGTCGATGCCTGCTAGACCAAGTATGTCATCAAAGACTTAGATTGACCATCTTCGTGAAGGTGCTTCATGCTGTACAGCCGAGTCATTTGATCTACGATGCCAACTCCGGAATTCGAAGAAGTAGTACAGTCATTTAGAGTTCCACTAATTTTCTTTGCATCATTTCCAATTTCTACAGTTGCGTTTAACGCTACAAAGTATGAGTACATTTTCGTTAGGCTTACATTGATACTCTGTCAGAGTGCATTGATTATTTTTCAGCACTGGGCTGCTGTACAGGTCGTCATGGGCCCCCGTGGTTGGGGGGGGTGCCGTCAGTTCAGTGCACCTCACGGGGTGCGCTGGCCTTCTGTAGCTGCAACCCCTTTCGTTCCTTTCACTGTACCTTCATTCATATTCTCTTTCTTCCAATCTTGCTATCCATACTCTCCTAACAATTGATCAGAGGCATTTGGCCCAAACTCTGTATTCCATCCCAGGTCGTCATGAGAGTATTTTTTATGTATGTGGTAGTCTCCATTCGAATAGGATTTACCCTCCCCACAAGACTCGCGTTTGTAGCGTGTCATTTTTCCAGCAGTTTTATTGAAGTGAAAAAACCATCCGTTGTCACATTTCTTCCTTTTCCCATTTATGGTTTTATTCTGAGATTGGCTGATTTGCAAGACGACTGAGCTCTTTACCAAGATTTGGAAATCCAATGAGCATGTATTTTGATTTTACATCAGCCGCTAACCAAAACTTAATACTGAATTGTATGAATGGACACCTACAATTCGTATAAATGCTCATCCACTATTATGCTCTCGGGTGGTCTGTAGCTGACAAGACAGTTTTTGATATATCTGACCAAAACTCCAGAAGTCAACGCAAATCTATCAGTTTGCAATCGAGGGGATCTTGTTGACCAGACATCAAATCTAAGAAATATTATTTTTTTAAAACGATTTCTTACACTGTTTGACAGAAAAATGGAGGTCCCCAAGTTTTTTTTTTTTTTCAAAAAAGTGTCATAGTATTGGATTTAGGGCAAAGGCCAAGCACTGGGACAAGTGAGGTCTTTCAGCGCTGAAACGGAAATTGACAGTAAAAGGTTTGAAAGGTGTAACAGGAGGAAAACCTCAAAGCAATTGCACTTTGAATCAATTGTTAGGAGAGGGTGGAAAGCAAGATGGAAGAAAGAAGATATGAAAGGAAGTACAGTAAAAGGAAAGAAAGGGGTTGCAGCTAGGGGCCGAAGGCACCCTGCAAAGAACTTTAGAGATGATTCCTCGGGCATCAAAATGCCTAATAATTGTCGCAAACGCCTCGTCTGATGATCTGCTCCGTGGATCATTCCCCATCTATTTTATTTTCTTCATTAAAAGTACACCCACTTTATGGAGCGTCATCATTGCCATCGTCGTCATCAGACGCCGATGAGCCTCCAGCATGTGAAATATATTTTTCTTCCTCGTCTTCAGAGACCATGTCACCCTCCCCGTACGGGAGTAGTGCCGCCAGTGCACCTCATGCGGTGCACTGTATGGCTTTACTTAAGATTCTTTGCAGCGTGCTTTCGGCCCTAGCTGCAACACCTTTCGTTCCTTTTACTGTACCTCCGTTCATATTCTCTTTCTTCCATCTGACTTTCCACCCTCTCCTAACAGTTGATTCATAGTGCAACTGCTTTGAGGTTTTCCTCCTGTTACACCTGTCAAGCCTTTTACTGTCAATTTCCGTTTCAGCGCTGAATGACCTCATAAAAAAGTTGAGTATAGCTTAGTTTAACTAGACCTACAGCTTATTGTGGAACCCGAACCACATTATGCCGAGAAATGAATCTCTATCACCAGAAATAAATTCCTCTAATTCTTCACTGGCCGGCCGGAGAATCGAACGCGGGCCCAGCACAGTGCTAGCCGAGAACGATATCGACCGGTCCAATGAGGAACTGAATGACGTCATAGGTCCCAATGCTTGGCCTTTGGCCTAAATTCTATATTCAGTTCAATTCAAAATCCCCCTCGGAATCAAAGGATGATATTGCCGTCAACAATGTTAGAAATTCTATGTGCAAAAGCGAGCGACTTGAGGACACATTCAGCGACTAAATAACTAATGATGATATACTTGATAATGAGTCACGAAATATGGGCAGATTGCCATGTCTTAGTAACCAACAGAACTCCCCAGAGAGACCAGGGCTTAAAATGACCGTCGTTCGGTCGCTGAAGATGAAAAAGGCCATACAGCATAAAGCTCATTTCATTTTCCTTTTAGTTCAATATACATCCTGGTGAATTACATTTGTTCGATTTAGGGAAAAATTACGGAAAATAAAAAGGTCAAAATGATCGCTCGTCGTTCTAGTGAGAGGTTAATATATATATATATATATATATATATTATATTTTATATATTAGTTCAAAATATATATATATATATATATATATATATATATATAAGTTGCTGGATGCGTATCTGTGTCGCGGGATCGAGACTCGGCAGTGGTCCATTCATCACTTACAAATTCCCCTTCGGTGACTATTCCCCATCAGGAATATTCCCGACGCAAACAATATTAACATTTGTAGCTTCATGACTGTATATAAATCACGGTGTGATAAAAAAATGTCATAAATGCATATATATATATATATATACATATATATATCCATATATATATACACTGTACATATATAATATATATATACATACATACACACACACACACACACACACATATATATATATATATATATATATATATATATATATATATATATATATATATATATATATATATATATATATATATATATGACAATATTCATAGGACATAAATGAAGACTGGGAATATTCAAGGACTTGATAACATGTAAGACGGAATGGTATAGTGATGAAATTGCGAATGAAAAACCCCTGCTTATGAAAAGCTCAATTCAGAGAATGTCTGGAGCTTAAAAATTACACGCACAAAACATACCCAAACTTTACCATTTTTGGACAGATGAGGCAAAACAGAATTATGCAAAAATTATGGGAAGGAAAATTCCACACCAGGGGGACTCTAAACTTACTGTTCCGACTTAATGAGTTCTCTCAGATTTGGCTCACGTCAGTGGCCTGGGTCACGGCTGCTTCCTGATCAATCCATACCTGCAAAATGAAAAATAAAAATCACATTAACAGACGTGAGGTATGGCAAACAACAACATTTTTGAAATACTGACACATTATAGAATTAGGTCTGACCGAATATTTAAATGAAAAAGCGAGTAACCTTTTTTTTTTATTTTGTGATACATAACAGCCATTTCTTCTTTCAAATATGAAATTCTGCAAACATTACATAGTTAGGTTTTTTAACTAGCCACTCCATACCGAAATGTGTATGGCATATTTAAAATTACATTTAGATTAAACTCTCGTCTTTCTGAATAGATTCCATTTGGTAAAACATGAGTTTATCGAGAGGCTGAAAGTTAACTTTCATTATGCAAGTATCTTATAATACAGAAAATTTAATAAAAGCTTTAATAACGTTGTCATTAAACGGAAATACGATCTCGTAGATTATCAATTCCTATTTATCTTACGAAATCTTTTTTATCGTGTCCGGCTAAAGAAAGGTCTCATTTTCTATCCGAATTTTTGACGAATAATTTGTTACATTTCATTTAGAATTACACTGAGTAAGCTTTTGCAGCTGCATTCAAGATGACAAAACAAAATCATTTGTTTTTCGTTATTCTTTTTATGTGTATCTATTTCCATCTGATTTCAATTTAAAAAAGTATTGTTATCCGAGTGTTCGTTTAGTTTTAACGTTACATTACTGACTGTGTACATTTTATTACATAAAGTAATTATAGTTAGATTCTTAATTTACATCACTAGCAGTTTTATTCCCCTCTGGCCTTTCAGTCTTGCTTGGCAACTAAGGTGAAAGACATCTGCACTGGAGGATAAATTAGCCAATTGTCGACTTGGCTCTTAATCGACACCGGAAGGTATTCCATGACACGGACGGCGACCAACAGCCTCTTTCATCTCCCTTTCAATTTGCTTGCTAATTAAGGCTCATTTGGGGTTTCTGTTCTCTAGGTATTATAAAACCTTCCGGGATTTTAATGTTATTTACGCAAACCTACTGCCAGCTTTATTCTGTGACTTGGATATCGCCTGATAAGAATGATCATTCTAACACCACTGAACGAGAATCAAATGACAAAAGGATACGTGAAACCTAACAGCAAGAGACGCGTACACTTGCACGCACATGCAGATAAGGTTTAAAGGAATAATGATTGAACTAGAATGAAAGAAAAAAGAAGGAAGTGAGACTGAAAACTAAGAAATTGGCTAAATAACTTGCTGGCTTCTTTAGTATTGTATCGGATCCCATAAAGTGGAGTTTTCATTAAAAATATATTTTCACAATGGACCGCTGAATATACATGACATTTTCATCAAAATCGTAATTCATCATTTCATTTTTTTATTAGAACAATAAAGCTTGATTCAAGTAGCTTGACATGACAAGGAAGTGAATGCAGTACTTTAGATATTTTCACTATCTGTCAATGTCCCCTGCTGTGCAGATTTGGCTAATGTCCTCACTAATCGGGTATCTGACGGCGTTACGGTAACAACGCAAACGATTTTATCATTGTTGGCCACTTAAACGTTTGAACATTCGTCTGTTGGTATATTAATGAACTTTGCGCTAATGTTAGTAATGTTAAAGCTATAAAGAGCATAAAGGATATGATATTTAGGTCTAATAATACGTTGATCTATAACAAAACCTTTATTTAGAATCTTCCCGGTCCTTCTTTACCCGGTATACAACCATATTATATAAGGAAATGTTAATGCATTTCTATAGTAGTGAAAATGAAGGAATGGTTAAACTGCTCATTCATGGCCGTTATTACGAGGAGGGCTGTTCAGTCTCAGCTAAACGTTAACGTTATTCTTCTTACATTCCGATTGTGTCAGAGACATCTGCGTTCAGTCAGTAAAGGATGTAAGATGATCCTTTTTAATAACAATATAGCTGAGTAAAAGAAACAGAAAACTGGCAGTGACTATATTAAAGCTGACCAAACGCAAGCATGCACTCAATCCTTGTGGCTGTTTAGCGTCATCATGGAATAACGAGAGGACTGCCTCAGAGCCGGGCCAGAGTTCAGAAGGTTTGGGGACGGTCGTAGAAAACTCCCTAAAAGTTCCAGTGTTATGACATCAACATAGATGTAAGTCAACCGTGCACTTGCCACGTTTCGTTAATCATATATTTGTGACTGAAAGCATCAGCCAGGGGTAGATGAAAGTCTTACTCGTTTGACAGTAAACATTTACCTTCACTCAAAAACCAACACATTTCTGATAACCAAAACATTTTCATTTTTAAGGATTAAGGAATGCATAAAGGTATCTATCGCAAAAAAATCAGTGATACAAGATAAATTCACAACTGACAAATTCAGCTTGAATGGAATGAGGAACATACCATCAGTCCTAACAGCAATATTATCGCTTTAAGAAATAATAAAAAAAAAACAACTTAGCATATTTCCGTAATCCTTCATGGTAATACATGATAATTCTGTAATGATATTTCTCTAAGCAGTATGAAAGCAATTTACAGTTCTTACTAGTCTAAAAGCTTAGAGTTATTACATACTTCAAAATTTTTAATGAAATTTAGTGAAAAAGCTCTTAAACCTTCAAGTGAATTGCCTTCAGTGCTCATTCAGTTTCATTCTATCAGTCATTTACTACTGGATCAAACCGTAGGTCTGGTGTATTGGTGTCAGATGGTCATAAAGGATTATGAAAAAAAGAAAAACAGGGAATGTCAACCAATGTTTGTTATAATGCCCTATGAAAGGTGAAGCCTTCCTTTCATATAGTGTGGCACTCGAAGTGAGATTAGTGAAGACTATTCAACCCCTGGATTTCACTAATTTCTATTTTATTGCTTTAAAATTTTTAAGTACGCATCCTCGATTACTTTTAGTTTAGTTGGCCACTGTAGCCGCGACAAACTGATGACCGTCTAAAGAGAATGAAGAACGCATTGCTAGAGATTTAGGTAGCTAAAAAAAATCAAGTGTTAGCAAACCAAGAAAATGGAGGCACCAAAAAGCGCCGACAATAGAATGACTGACCAGAGAAATTACCGCATCAAACGACATGACGCTTGGAGCCGCCGAGCAAAATTACCAAAGGTCAATTTGCCAAGTTTATTAAAAGAACAGAGCACGTTCTGGCATCACTCGCTGCACGTATAAAATAGTGTATCTGTCTATCGTACTAAAGTGAAAACAATGGCCTGCTCATTGTATGATTAGCATGAGTTTCGCTCAGGTTAAAAGAAACTATTAACAGCAGCTATAACTTACGTTAAATTTCCAAATGTTAAAGTTGCAAATGTTAGAGTTCCAAATGTTAAAAATCAAAACAATCTTCGTTTTCACAACAACGCGTTACTAAAAACTGATTTTGCTGAAAATACCGAAAGAAATCACCTTATAAGAACAGATGCAAAATTAAAACTTTGCTGAGTTTGGAAACTGCGATCTTAAAGGATAATTATGTTATCTAAAATCTCAAGAAATACTTACATGATTACGCTAACTATTGTACTATTATTGTACTATTTAATTGCAAAATAAGGGGAAAAGGCCGTCACTGATAACTAAAATTCTAGAATCATTAAGCGATCAACATAAACGTTACGTTACTTTAAATCTCAAACAAATCTAAAGTCAAGGTTCTAAATCTCATCACCACCTTCATTAAATGGCAGGTATCGTGGAACAATGACATTGACGATGACAAATCCAAGCAGATTAAAACTACTGGATTGTGGTGGTGTTCAGAGTATCATTATATTTTGTAGCACAACAGATCACACCCATTCATGACCGTACATTTCTCAGTTGGACGGACACCTCTGTCCAAAATTAAACACATTTATTGTTTGACCTTGTTAATTATGTATTTTTGCAGTTTTTTTCATATGTACATTTGTTTTTACAGAAATTATTTCTTTTAATGTTGACATTCATGTAAAGATAACTCTGATCCGTCGTCCCTATTAATGGGTGTTTCATTTAAACCTGGAAAAGCAGTGTTGTGTTATTCTGGGGAAGAGAGAGAGAGAGAGAGAGAGAGAGAGAGAGAGAGAGAGAGAGAGAGAGAGAGAGAGATAACACTTAGGGAAAACAAGTTGAATTATGGCTCTAACACTGAAGACCGCAAGAAGTAAACTGTTTGGATACCCGAGCGGTCAATCCTGCTCAAGTGACGACGTAGCACCGGAGAGATTTGGTCATTGTACGGTGGGTTAATAACGACAACGGAGAAACTACCAATAAAAAACCGCTAACAGTAAACCGTTAACTCACATTTAATTAAATAGTTATAACTCACCAGGCAGAGGAGTGACCTTTGCGGCAACGATGCTCTACTACTGAAAACGTCGCTTGGCCTACTGTTTTTGTTGGGATTTTCGACTAAACGGGCAGTTGAAGGACACGTGATTAATGTCAAATTCTTGCTCCATGATTTGAAGTCGGCCATTTTACTTATTTTCCAAGGAACTTCGACTAGTAGTCCATTTGATTGTTTGGCAAAATAGCATTATCTCGCTACAAGATTAAAAAGGTAAATTGGTTGAATTTCTAATATATTTGCGACCAATGTATTACCTGTTGATTGGTACGTACATATATTACAGTTATTCGTTTTCTTACCAAGAAATCTATGTCAGGAACCAATAAAAATTGCAACAGTAAAATTATTCACTATATTTTGTAATGGGAACGTTCATTCATGGGGAAAATTACACCTTCATTTTGATAAAAAAAAAAAAAAAAAAATGAGAATTAAAGGAAATATTTAGTACAATTTTCTGACGCTCGTTAAATTCTTCCTTTCATCAGGACTAATACAGGCTGTCGTTACCACCACTGAATATGAAATGACCAAACTAGGGCAAAACATATATAATTATTTCAGAATAATTATATTACTATGCATTAATTTTCAAAATGCCTACGGACACTTTCTATCTGATTATATCAATTACCGCTCCAATAAGTAACGCGAGAATCTCAGAAATGATGATGGAAATATTTCATGAACGTAAAACATGAACGAGAAGCTAATAGCAATTTTAAAAGTTGATGTATGACGAAACACGCTACGTTGCTCATTCTTAACTTCCGTATCCTTTCAAGCTATGTAGTTTCTCTCTTGTGACCTAATGTATATTATAGACATTGTAGCGATGAACTCACGCCCGGGAGAAAACCTTTGACCCTAATATCAATTTATTCTGTTCATAACGGCTTATCGATAATTTGCATAATTTCACTAGGAAAAAAGTTCCTCGTTGGAGGAGTCGGTAGAGTTCTCGGCTAGCACTCTGCTAAGCCCGAGTTCGAGTCTCCGGCCAGCCAATGAAGAATTAGAGGAATTTATTTCTGGTGACAGAAATTCATTTCTCGGTATAATGTGGTTCGGATTCCACAACAAGCTGTAGGTCCCGTTACTGGGTAACCAATTGGTTCTTGGCCACGTAAAATATGACAAAACCTTCGAGTCAGCTCTAGGAGAGTTGTTAATCAACTCAGTGGTCTGGTTAAACTAAGGTATAATTATGCTCTTCACAAATATACATATAGTAGACGGGACCAAACAGCCATTTAAAATTGTGAAAGAAATCCAAAGAAGGAAGTGATTCCAAGTTCTTCTGTGAAAAGAAAAAAGGTAGAAGGAATTAGGTAGAATACGATTGACTAGGAACTGAAGGCAAACACCGGACGAAGATCTTCAATATAAGATTCAGTTAAGGAAGGGTCTGGTTTATAAAACGCGATGTTTATAGTCAAGGATGTTAATTCTGTGTTTTGGATAGGCAGAATCTTTCCCTATTTGTTTCAGCGAGACAATTGCTTTCACGCTACCCAAAGCACCTTGTTAATAAGAATTGAATACACTGTTATATATATATATATATATATATATATATATATATATATATATATATATATATATATATATATATATATATATATATATATATATATATATATATTATTATGAACCAAACCTCAGTTCATCAGGTTCCATCATCAATTACAGACAAATGGACTGGAAAGACTGGCAGACGCCGAGACAACAACGGGGAAGAACAACAAAACCAGCAAAAATTTCCAATCTAGGCAATAAGTTAAGTTTTAATTTTAATCTGTACTTGTTTAATTTTTGGTAATATTTAATTTAGTTATTTTAATTTTCAACATTTGAAAATTTATCCTGAGTTATAGCTGCTGTTGAGTTTAAATCTTTAACTTGAGCGAAACTCATGCGATGCACAGGCCTTTGTTTTCACTTTAGTACAATAAACACACTATTTTATCCAATCAGCGAGTGATGCCAGAACGTGCTATGCTCCTAATAGACTTGGCAAATTGACCTTTTGTAATTTTGCTCGGCTGCTCTATGAGCGTGTCGTTTGATGCGGTAGTTTCTCTGGTTGGCCATTACATTGTTGGCGATTTTTGGTGCCTCCCGTTCCTTGGTTTGTTAAAAAAAATGTTTATTTATTTATTTATTTTATTTATTTATTTATTTTTGTTTTTTTTGCTTTGGTCAAAGTTTTTTTGCGTGGTTGGTTGGTCTGTACAGAAGCAAATTGGATCTACCGTGAAGGCTTCAGTTCATTTAAATTAAAACTTTATTTTACTGACCAAAAGAATTTTAAATGTAATTTTTCATTTGTAATAAGTACAAAGTAGATTTCTGCCATAGTTTTTTCGCTTTACAGGCTGTGGATTGGAATGGTTGAGACCCGTTATTCACCAACTCCGGTGTTCGTTGCTTTTACAACACAATATATTTTGATGAGGTGAGACAGGAGCTTGGTGTTACTGAAATACTGTATTTTATGCCAAAAGTTGTCTTGCTTTGATTAAAAACTGATTTTTCAATAAAGATCACATGTAAATATGAACGTTCTTACCTTAAATAGAAATTGCAGACTTGAGTTTTCATGCCATAGATTCCGCAGTCAATCATGTAAAGAACTTAAGCAGTTGACCTTGACCGGGTGGCGTCTTAAAATCAACAGGGTTTTACAATACCGGGATAAAGTGGCTTAATGTAACTAGAAGACCATAGGTAAAGCCTAATGTTCCATTAATTGGTAATATTAAGGAAATAATTATGGTGTGAAGTGTTCTGTCTGGTAAAACTTCAGGTAAATTGCCTGGGCAAATGACTAGAAACTTCGAGAATCACAAAATGTGATGGATTAAGAACTGCTGAATGAAAACCTGAAAGTCCATAAATAACAAATAGTCAACAAAATAACTGAGGGCAATTGACAATGCACTCATGAAGCCTTATCAAGGAACCTAAACGATCACTGACAATCCATTTCCATGTGGAGAAGAATTCTCTTTAAAAGGTCATCAGTTATAGATTTACCTGTGAGGCAACTTTAAGAGGTAGTTTTATACTGAGCAATATCTCAGTTGGTGGTTCGTCTTAATGATCGCTGGCTACAATGTCCGGCAAAACTATAAAAGTTATTGAAGCGTTATTTCATATTTTAAAGCAAAATAGAAATGAGTGAAATCCAGGGGCTGAGTAGTCTTCACTATTCTCACTTTTGAGTGCCACCATGTGATAGGAGGGCTTCACCTTTCCTAGGGCATAACAAAGAAATATTAGTAACAAAGAAATATTGGTTTACATTCCCTGGTTATTTCTCATAATCCTATATGACCATCTGACACCATACACCGGACCTCCGGTTTGATGAAGTGGTACGTGAGATTGATAGAATGAAACAATGAGCACCGAAGACAATTCACTTAAGGTTTAAGAGTCAATCGACATTCAGAATCACTGTATTAAGTTAAAAACTATAAATTGGCCTTCAAACTATGAAAAATATTACAGAATTATCACGGATTACGAAAATATTCGAATTTAAGCTTTTTTTCAGAAATACAATTTATTGAAGAAGCGATAATGCTGTTATGACTGATGATATGTACCTCATTCCAGTTAAGCTGAATTCGTGTCACTTGTGAATAAATCTTTTATTACTGATTTTTTGCAATATCAGATACTTTCATACATAATCCTTAAAAGTTAAAATATTTTGATTATCAGAAATGTGTTGGTTTTCGATTAGAGGTAAATGTTTTCTAGTCAAGAGAGAGGCTTTCATCTAAGCCTGGCTGATACATTAAGTTATAAAGAGGAGTAACGATTTCTGTAGATAACAAACGTTCATCATCTTAAACAAACGTTCATCTTCTTAAACGGGGTGGAAGATATGATTAAACGTGTCAAGTGCTCGGCTGACTTGCATCCATGTTGTCATAACACCACTGGAATTTTATGGACAGTTTTCTACGAATACTGTTAAGTAGCAGCAAACATTATTCCCAAACCTTCTGAACTCTGACCCGGCTCATTTCTCATGTTATTCCATGACGCCGCTAAATAGCCACAAGGAATATAAGCACATGCTTGCGTTTGATCTGTTTTAATATAGTAACTGCCAGTTTTCTGTTTATTCTTGTACTCAGCTCCAATATTATTAAAAAGGATAAGCTTACAGCCTTCACTAACTTCAGCAGATGTCTTTCATACATTAAGATGATAAGAACAGTCACGTTAACGTCTAGCTAAGACTGAACAGTCCTCCTCGTAATAGCGGCGATGAATGAGCAGTTTTCCCATTCCTTCATTTTCAGTACTGGAGAAATGCATCAACATTTCCTTATATAATATGGTTGTATACTGGGTTAAAAAGGAGAGGGAAGATTCTAAATAAAGGTTTAGATAATCAGCGTGCATTTGATATACGACAACGTATTATTAGCTTATTACCAAAATATCATAGCCTTTATGCTCTATAGCTTTTACACTACTAACAATAGCGCAAAGTTCATTAACATATCGAAAGACAAATGTTCAAACATTTAAGTGGCCAACAATGATAACAATCGTTTGTGCTGTTTCCGTAACATCGTAAGATACCTGATTGGTGAGGGGATTAGCCAAATCGGCAAAGCAGAGAACATGACAGACAGTGAAAATATCTAAAAAGTACTACACTCACTTCCTTGTCATGTCAAGCTACTTAAGTCAAGCTTTATTGTTCAAAACATTTTGTTAGGAAATGAGCTCAGGTGAATACAATAAAAGATGAAATGATGAATTATATATGTATATTCAGCGGTCCATTGTGGAAATATACTTTTAATGAAAACTCCACTTTATGGGATCCGATACAATATTGAAGAAACGATAAAGTTATTTAGGTAATTTCGTAGTTTTCAATTTCAGTTCCCTCTATTTTTCTTTCATTCTAGTTCAATCATTATTCCCGTAAACCATATCTGTATGTGCGTGCATGTGTGCGTGTGTCTCTTGCTGTTAGGTTGCACGCATCCTCTTGTCATTTGATTCTCGTTCAGTGGTTTCAGAATGGTCATTCTTATCTGTCGATATCCAAGTCACAGAATAACGCTGGCAGTAAGTTGCGTAAATAAATGTCATTAAAATCCCGGAAGGTTTTGTAATACCTAGAGAACAGACACCCAAATGAGTCTTAATTAGCAAACAAATTGAAAGGGAGATGAAAGAGGCTGTTGGTTGCCGTCAGTGTCATGGAATACCTTCCGGTGTTAATTAAGAGCCAAGTCGATGTTTGGCTAATTTATCTTCCAATGCAGATGTCTTTTGCCTTAGTTGCCAAGCAAGACTTAAAGACCACAGGAGTATAAAACCGCCTAGTGATGTAAATTAAGAATCTAACTATAATTATTTCAAATGAACATAAAAGATATTCAGAAAGTTACGTAACAAAATGTGCACGTTCAGTGATGTAACGATAAAACTAAACAAACACTCAATGATATTTTTTAAATTGAAATCATATGGAAATATACGCATAAAAATATAACGATATAACGAAAAACAAGTGATTTTATTTTCTCCAAAATTAGACATAGTTATCTTGAATGCAGCTGCCAAAGATTACTCAGTGTAACTATAAAAGAAATGTACCAGATTATTCATCACAAATTCTGATACAAATTGAGACTTTTCTTTAGCCGGGCATAATAATAGTTATTTCGTGAGATAAATAGCAACTGATAACCAACGTGATCGTATTTGCGTTTAATGACAACGTTATTAAAGTTGTTTTTATTAATATTTCTGTATTATAAGATACTGGCATAATAAAAGTTAACTTTCAGCCTCTAAATTTTCATTAAGTTCATATTTTACCATGTGAAATCTATTCAGTAAGACAAAAGTTTAAACTAAAGGTAGTTTTAAATAGGCCATACAAATCTGCTTGCATGCAGTTGTAGGGATAAGGAGTGGCTAGTTAAAAAACCTAACTTAAAAAACCTAACTATGTAATATTTCCAGAATTTTATATTTGAAAGATGAAATGGCTGTTTTGTATTATAGATAGACAAAATGTGTTACTTGCTTTTTCACTTAGGCCTAAATATTCAGACAGATCTAATTCTTTAATGTGTCAGTATTCCAAAAATTGTTGTTAGATTCACCCTGGTGTGGAATTTTCCTTCCTATAATTTCTGCATAATTCTGTTTTGCCTCATCCGTCCAAAAATGGTAAAATTTGGGTTTGTTTTGTTCACGTCATTTTTAAGCTCTAGACATTCTCTGAGTTGAGCTTTTCAAAGAGAGGTTTTTCTTTCACAATTTCATCACAATAATCTCATCAAGTCCTTGAATATTCCCCGATCTAGACAGAATTTGGCATGTGGTCATCATTTGACCCAACTTAGATAACAGAGTAGGTTTCAAATCAGGTCCCCCCTTCCACTTCCCCTTCCCCCATCCCCCTTCCACCTTCCCCTTCTGTTTGTAACTTACGTGGTAACCATTTGACCGATCTAGACAAAATTTGGCACGTGGCCATCACTTGACCCAACTCAGATAATAGGGTAGGTTTCAAACCGTACCTCCTTCCCCCTTCCCTTCCCTTCCCCTTCCCCTTCCCCTTCCCCATCCACCTTCTCCCTCTCCCTTCCCTTCGTAACTTATGTGGTAACCGCTAGACCGATCTAGACAACATTTGGCACGTGGCCATCAATTTACCCAACTTTCCCCCTTCCCTTCGTAACTTATGTGGTAACCATTTGACCAATCTAAACAAAATTGGCATTGGCCATCATTTGACCGAAATTACATAATAGGGTAGGTTTCAAACCAGGTCCCCCTTCCCTTCCCCTCCCCCATCCCCCTTCCCGTTGTAACGGATGAGGTAACCACTTGACCGATATAGACAAAATTGTGCATGTGGCCATCATTTGACCCAACTGAAACAATAGTCCAGGTTTCAAACCCGTACCCCCTTCCCTTTCCCCTTCCTCCATCCCCCTTCCCTTTGTAACTTATGTAGTAACCGCTTTCCCCACCTAGACAAAATCTGGCACTTGGTCATAACTTGACCCATCTTAGCGTAGGTTTCAAACCCGTACCCCCTTCACCTTCCCCTTCCCCATCCCCATTACCCCTTCCCCCTTCCCATTACCCCTTCCTTTGGTAACTTATGTGGTAAACGTTTGACCGACCTGGACAAAATTTGGCATGTGGCTATCATCTGACCCAACTTAGATCATAGGTTAGGTTTCAAACCTGTACCTCCCTGCCCTTCCCCCTTCCCTTTGGAACTCTTGTGAGAACTGCTTGACGGATTTAGACAAAATTTGGCACGTGGCCATCATTTGACCCGATTTACACAATAGGGTAGGTTTCTGACCTTCCCCTTCCCTTTGTAACTAAAGTGGGAACTTTTTGACCGATATTTACAAAATCTGGCACGTGACCATCATCTGAACCAAATTAGATAACAGAGCAGGTTTCAAACCCAAACCCCCTTTCCTTCCCCGCCCCCTTATAAGTTAACCACTTGACCGATCTTTCCCTTCCCCTCCGCACCCACTTCCCCCCTTCCCTTTGTAACTTATAAGTTAACCACCTGACCGATCTAGACAAAATTTAGATAATAGGTTAGGTTTCAAATTCTGTATCAAGGTTTGTGCTTAGGTTTTAGTGGGGGTGTGTGTGTGTTCAGGCTTAGAAGGGGGGGTGTGTTTAGATTAGTGGGGTATGTTTAGGTGTAGTGAGTGTACCACTTCAGTCATCCTTCCCTTTCCCCCTTTGTAACTTTTATGGTAAATAAACTCTACGGGTTTATCATAGCTAATTACCTATACTCGATACCATAGAAGTAAATGACTGAAAACGGTTTTCTTTCCTGTGATTAATAATTCTGTATCAAGGTTTGTGCTTAGGTTTAGTGGGGGTGTGTGTGTGTGTTAAGGTTTAGAAGGGGGTGTGTTTAGGTTAGTGGGGGTATGTTTAGGTGTAGTGGGAGTGTACTAAGGTTTAGTTGGTAATCAGCACAGTAACATCTGATTACCATGTCCCCTGGATAAAAGGGACAGTCACCACAGTAAACCTGGATACATGGGACACACCACAGTCATCCCCCACTAAACTGAGTTCTTTCTGAAAACACAACCTAAATCGAAACATAACCCCCACTAAACCCATCCACAGCCCACTAAACCTGGATACACCCCCAACAGAACTGTAACACCCCCACTAAACATAAACACACCCCTGCTAAACCTAAACACATCCCCAACTAAACCTAAACACATCCGACACTAAACGTAAACACAAACCTTGATACAGAATTATTAATCACAGGAGAGAAAAGCATTTTCAATAATATATTTCTATGGTCACGAGTACATGAATTGAGATATGATAAACCCGTAGAGTTTATTTAGCATTAGTTACAAAGGGAAGGGGGGGGGAAAAGGAAAAGGGGGCGGAGGTACGGTTTGAAACTTAAGCCAAAACCTTCCTGGGGTCAAATGAGGGCCGCATGCAAAATTTCGTCTAGATCGGTCAAGCGGTCGGTTTTCTATAGAGCACAAGTTTACGTAGTTACATTCACTTTAATCATATATATATATATATATATATATATATATATATATATATATATATATATATATATATATATATATTAATATCAATTCGCTCTACCTCGGAAATAATATAATTTCACATCTGTTACCCGAAGGGGAATTTTTTAGTTGATAATAAGTTCGTCGTCTCGTGGGCTCGAACCACAGAAGACGAGAACTCAGGACTACAGTGACGCGATTTTAACCACACGGCCAGTAGCCCACGAGACGACGAACTTATTATCAACTAAAAAATTCCCCTTCGGGTAACATATATGAAAATATATTATTTCCGAGGTAGAGCGAATTGGATATTGAAGGACGTTTGTAGCTTAACGCTTGTATATGAATCACGGTGACGTGATAAAAATATTATATATATATATATATATATATATATATATATATATATATATATATATATATATATATATATATATATAGAAGACGATTAATCATTCCCCATTTGGCACAAGCATAAATTACAAGCAAACCAGAGGAACAGGTTCCTAACCTTTTGGATCTGCTTCCATGACGTAGGGGCATCGTGTAAAGGGGGAACATCGATAAGGCCATAAAGGAGATAAGGTCACCTCCGCAACTTTGTTCAGGGGAATCTATCATTCGAACCTTGGTAACGGCGCAAAATGACAATATGCTTCCATTTTTTTTTTACTAGTGTAAATGGCTTCCATCTTTTTTTATTCTGTTAGTTTACAAGGCTTCCAGTTTGTTTTATTAAATTAAAAGGCTTCCAGTATTTTTATTAGTCTAAAAGGCTTTCAGTTTTTAATAATCTAAATGATTTCTAGTTGTTTTTGTAGCCTAAAAGGCCTCCAGTTTTTCTTTTTACTAATCTAAAAGGCTTCTAGTGTTTTACTACTCGAAAAGGCTTTCGGCTTTTTTTATTTGTCTAAAAGGCTTCCAACTGTTTTATTAGTCTAAAAGGCTTCCAGTTTTTGTTACTAGTCTAAAAGGCTTCCAGGTTTTTTATTACTTTAAAAGACTTCCAACTTTTAATTAGTGTAAAAGCTTCCGGCTTTCTTTATTAGTCTAATAGGTTTCCAGTTCTTTTAGCAGTCTAAAAGGCTTTAATTTTATTAGTCTAAAAGTTTTCCCGTTTTTTACTTGTCTAAAAGCCTTCCAGTTACCTTATTAGCCAAAAAAGCTTCCAATTTTTGTTACTAGTCTAAAAAGGCTTCCTACTCTTTTTTATTAGTCTAAAAGGCTTCAGCTTTTTTTTATTAGTCTAATGAACTTCCATTTTTTTATTAGTCTAGTAGGCTTCTAACTTTTTTTTATTAGTCTAAAAGTTTTCCAGTTTTTTTACTAGTCTAAAAAGCTTCCAGCTTTTTTATTTGTCTTAAAAGCTTCCAGTTTATTTAGTATTTTAAAAGGCTTCCAGATTTTTTAATAGCCTAAAAGGTTTCAAGTTTATTTACTAGTCTAAAAGGCTGCCAGCTCTTTTTTATTAGTCTAAAAACTTCCAGTTTATTCACTAGTCTAAAAGGCTTCCAGCTGCTTTTTACTAGTCTAAAAGGCTTCCAGCTATTTTTTACTAGTCTAAAAGGCTTCCAGTTTATTTACTAGTCTGAAAGGCTCCCAGCTTTTTTTTATTTGCGCTTCCAGCTCTTTTTTACTAATCTAAAAGACTTCCAGTTTTTGTTACCAGTCTAAATGGCTTTTTTTTTTTTTTTTGCACTAGCCTTTAAACGCTCTTGAAAAAGGCTTGATTCATCTTTAGGACACCGCGTTATAAAGAAGAAAATAGACGCCTTTTGTTTTTTACAATAGATGACGTTTTAAAAATTTTTTTGAATTGTTACAAGGGTCGATGGTTAGAATGTCTTTTGTTTTCCATTTGGCGTTGTTCTTTGAGTATCTTCTTTTTGTTTTTATGGCGGTTTGTCAAAGAAAAACTCCATCATAACCACTGGCTCATCATTAAAAAAACTACCTTTTTATCGCTCTTTCAAAAATACTTTCATTATTACCATGGCTAAAAAAATGCATCTCTATAAAGGTTCAAGATATAAAAGAATTTTCCCCTTTGCAAAAGGGTGAGCCATTTGCCTTGCGTAATTTTAAACAGAAGGATAGCTTAAACTGGCTGCAATGGATTCGAATGATGTGATGAAATAACGTTCGTCATTACATGAACTTGCCATGGTGGCGCAGTGGTAAGGTTCTCGCTACCAGTTGAGAGGACCGGGATTCAAATCCCACCGCTCACTGGTGGCTTGGGGATGGCGCCATTGCATAAACCCGGTGGCCCGCCAACCTAGCGGTCTGAAAACTCGAGAGGGTGAGTAAGAGAATAGGTACCAGTCCTCGGGCTGGAGGGGTTAAACAGTGGGCCTAGCGACACACTGGCCACGTGTCTGAGGCAATGGGACTTCTCCCCCACTGGTTGTCGGCCTAAAAAACCGGAGTTCGGCGCCGGCCCCTTGAGCCTTGCGGGGCCCAGGAAGACTTTAACTTGAAAGAACTTACAAAAAGAATTAGAGGAAGGATAGTATTATTATGACGACCATCTGTAGAGGAGATAGCACTTTAAAGGTAAGACGCAATTTGGCTGACAACCTACCTTGTGTCTGGTCAGAAAAATGACAACAGCCCACTATGAAAAAACACTTTGGCCCTTCCAATGACGCGTCGTACAGAAACCTTTGACCTTTACAACGACGCGTCCTACAGAAATCTTTCGTATTTACAATGGCTCTCGCAAAGAAATCTTTAGTATTTATAACGGGTCGTCATTAAAACTATCATAAAGAAATTCTTAGTATTTATAACGGGCCGTCATTAAAACTATTATATGTACGTACAACAGCTCATTCTTAAGCTATCCTTCATCTGCATGACGGTTCGTTGCTAAAGAGAAAGTCTTTATAACCGCACCTCTTAATACAGAAGGCCCAATCCGTTACATGTATCACCATTGTCATAACTGATACAGAAAACAAACTTCCATTCTTATAATTCGTGTATGGTTTACCTTCTATTTTATCTAAAATCCCGAGGGAGCTACGAAGTTCATAGCTGGTGGCTGGCGTCTGAATTGATCTTTGTGGATGTCATGAAAGGTAATTGTTTTAATAAACGATACTCAGTCGATTGATGGAATGGGATATAGAATTTAAGCCAGAGGCCAAGCACTGGGACCTATGAGGTCAATCAGCGCTGAAAGGGATACCGAGAGTAGGAAGGCTTGAAAGGTGTAACAGGAGGGAAACCTCGCAGTTGCACTATGAAACAAGTGTTAGGAGAGGGTGGATAGCAAGACGAAAGAGAGAAAATATGAATGGAGGTACAGTAAAAGGAATGAAAGGGATTGCAGCTTGGGGCCGAAGAGAGGCTACAAAGGACCTTAAGTAATGCCTGCAGTGCACCAAGTGAGGTCATACTGTACTAAAATTGGTGATCAAATTATAGGGCAGATTTCTGTAACATTACAAACCGAATTAAAAACAAAGTCTGGTCGATCGAAGTTTCCTTTAAAATTGCTTCTAAATAAGTTTGGTCAATCTGAATTTCGTGTGCAATTGCTGACAACGATGTTTTATAAATCAAAGTCCCCGCAAGAGGGTAGTGTCGTCAGCGTATCTCTTGCGGTGCACTGTAGGCATTACCTAAGGTTCTTTGCAGCGTGCCTTCGGCCACTAGCTGCAACCCCTTTCGTCCCTTTTACTGTATCTCCTTTCATATTCTCTTTCTTCCATCTTACTTTCCAGCCTCTCCTAACAATTGATTCACAGTGCAACTGCGAGGTCGTCCCCCTGTTACGCCTTTCAAACTTTTCACTGTCAATTTCCGTTTCAGCGCTGAATAACCTCATCATAGGTCACAGTGCTTGGCCTTTGGCCTAAATTCTATATTCAATTCAATTCAATTCTATAGATCAAAGTGACACTGAAAACTGTACAAACAAGGTCCGGTAAACCGAGGTTTCATTTCAAATTACGTCGAAAAAAAAAAGGTTTAGTCGATTAACGTCCCATTCATCATGACGTCGAAACATCAGCCATTTATCAAACGAGCTTAAAGTTTTTAATCTCTCGCACAGGGGCAACGGAATCTACATCTTTGGCTGACTGATGATCTGAATATCTGACTCTTTCGTATAAGTCAAGGGCAGAATTAGTCTTTGTGGAAATTATTCTTCCTTTTCGGAGCCCGTTTGTGGCGTATTACACAAGAAGAAGAAGAAGAAGAAGAAGAAGAAGAAGAAGAAGAAGAAGAAGAAGAAGAAGAAGACGAGAAGGGAAAAAAGAAGAGAAACAAAGAGATATAAAGATTAGTTCCTCGTTCGACGAGTCGGTAGAGTTCTCGGCTAGCACTCTGCTAGGCCCGAGTTCGAGTCTTCGGCCGGCCAATGAACAATTTGAGGAATTTATTGCTGGTGATAGAAATTCATTTCTCGCTATAGTGTGGTTCGGATTCCACAATATGCTGTAGGTCTCGCTGCTAGGTAACCAATTGGTTCTTAGCCACGTAAAATAAGTCTAATCCTTCGGGCCAGCCCTCTCTAGGAGAGCTGTTAATCAGCTCAGTGCTCTGGTTAAACTAAGCTATACTTAACTTTTTAGAATGAAAGCCAAATAAAAACAATCAGTGATAATATATAACAATAAAACCGATCTGATAAGGCAAAGGTTTCTACATACTAACTACAATGAGGAAGCAGGGAATTCGAGACAACATATTTCCATAAACGACGTTGCGAAAACTCATGGTCATGGACGGATAGAAAGTTAACATATTTTATATACATCCCAAAAAATTATCACTCTCATCTCAACTCATCTCGACTATAGATGCAAACACTCACATGATTTAGTTTACAGAAAAATAAATTATAAATATTTTTACCTGTTAACTTTCTCACTATATTTTTAAATGGAGACTCTTGTTGTAAAAGTTAATATATCTTTTATACATCCCCAAAAACGATCGCCCTCATCTCAGCAAAAGAGGCCCAAAACTCAAATGATTTAGTTACTAAAAAATAAATTATAAATATTTTATACTTGCTAAGCTTGCTCACTATTTTTAAGCGGGGAAATTACGACTAACATTGACTAAACTAGTATAAAGCATGTTCTAGATATGAAGAAAAAAATAGGTTTGTTTTCATAAGAGAAATCTTTCTTTATCTTAATATATCAGAAATCATATTCGTGTTGCTAGTCCCTAAATGAACGATTGAAAAGTGATAAAAATATTATCAAAATCTTATAAAAAAAAAATATATGTATTTTTCATCCCTAGAATTAAATTCCTTTCAGTAGAATCATTTCCAAAAACGAGAATCGTGTTGCCATCTCGTGCGTTAGCCCCAGAGGACAGCGGAGGCAGGGCCACAGCAACAGCAACAAAAATCGGATAAAACCGTCGAAAAAATTCTCTTCAGATTCCAAGAAAAATAATAAAATCGCCGCCCACAACCGACAGGGTAGATTAACCTTCCTTAGGAGACTGAACTAATGACATGACTTTGGTAATAAAGGAAAACTTCTTTTTTTTTCTCCCCAGAACTTCTGTTCACTCTCGCCCATTAATCACCGGGTTATCTGCCATCCATATTCCTCTTCGTACAACACCGCGGGTGATGGGGTGGGAAGGGGGAGGAGGAAAGGGGGTAGGGTGTTCTGGGAAGTGGTCGGGATAGGGGGGAAGGGGGGGTACCCGTATTGTGTTTAGGCGTTCCTCTTCTCTTCAGTAAAGTTGGTTGTTTATTTATTTCATTTTTCCTTTTATAAATTTGGCATTCTTGTCGTCGCTGTTGCTGACAACGGTATTAATGGTGATGATTATTATTATATTTTTTATTGATGGTGATTATTTTTATTTGTATAGATGGTGATTATCGTTATTGTTCGGTGATAAGACGTTTTCATTAACAGGGGACGGTAATATTTGTTCTTGAAATGCTATATAGCAATTGAAATCCTCTATGCATAACATTTTACATATTATCAGGACATTATTTTTACTGATAATAATAATAATAATAATAATAATAATAATAATAATAATAATAATAATAATATTATTATTATTATAACGCCGCTGACGCAACAACAATAATAATAATAATAATAATAATAATAATAATAATAATAATAATAATAATAATAATTTTCTTTTCGGTCTGTCAGAGTCATCCCGTTCGACTGGGTGGTTTTTATAGTGTGGGGTTCCGGGTTGCATCCTGCCTCCTTAGGAGTCCATCGCTTTTCCCACTACGTGAGCTGTTTCTAGTAGCACACTTTTCTGGATGAGTCCTGGAGCTACTTCGGCATCTAGTTTTTCCAGATTCCTTTTCAGGGATCTTGGGATTGTGCCTAGTGTTCCTATGATTATGGGTACAATTTCCACTGGCATCCATATCCTTCTTATTTCGATTTTCAGGTCTTGATACTTATCAATTTTGTTCTCATTCTTTCTCATCTACTCTGGTGTCCCATGATACTGCCACATCAATGGGTGATCCTTTCTTCTTGATCTTGTCAATCAACGTCACGTCTAGTCTACTGGGACGTATCACCCTATCTGTTCTGATACCATAGTCCCAGAGGATCTTAAACTGATTGTTTTCTATCATTCCCTCAGGTTGGTGTTCATACCACTTATTACTGCAAGCTAGCTGGTGTTTCTTGCACAGGCTCCAGTGGAGGGGTTTTGCTACTGAATCATGCCTCTTTTTGTACTGGTTCTGTGCAAGCGCCGGACATTCGCTTGCTATGTGGTTTATGGTCTCGTCTTTCATACTGTACTTCCTGCATATGGGTGAGATGTTATTTCCATCTATTGTTCTTTGGACATACCTGGTTCTTAGGGCCTGATCTTGTGCCACTGTGAGCATTCCTTCTGTCTCCTTCTTGAGTTCTCCCCTCTAGCCATTCCCATGTTTCGTTGCTGGTCAGTTCTTTAGTCTGTCTCATGTACTGTCCGTGCATTGGTTTGCTGTGCCATTCCTCTGTTCTGTTTTTCATTCTCCTTTCTATATATTTGTGGGTCTTCGTCTACTTTTATCAGTCCTTCTTCCCATGCACTTCTTAGCCACTCGTCTTCACTGGTTTTCAGGTATTGCCTCAGTGCTCTGCTCTCGATGTTGACGCAGTCCTCTATGCTTAGTAGCCCTCTCCCCACTTCCTTTCGTGTTATGTATAGTCTGTTTGTATTTGCTTTTGGGTGTAGTGCTTTGTATACTGTCATGTGTTTCCTAGTTTTCTGGTCTATGCTGCAGAGTTCAGCCTTCGTCCACTTCCACTATTCCTGCGCTGTATCTGATTACTGGTACTGCCCATGTGCTTATGGCTTTCGTCATGTTTCCCGCGTTGAGTTTTGACTTGAGTATCGCCTTAAGTCTCTGCATATATTCTCTCCTGATCGTGTCCTTCATCTCTTGGTGTTTTATACCCTCTCTTTCTATTATTCCCAGGCATTTGCATCCTGTCTCATGTATATGTTTGATGCTATTCCCGTCTGGTAGCTTTATCCCTTCAGTCCTTGTTACTTTGCCTCTTTGTATGTTGACCAAGGCGCATTTTTCTGTTCCGAACTCCATCCTGATGTCCCCAGATACAATCCTTACAGTCTGGATTAGGGTATCTGTTTCCTTGATGCTCTCACCATACAGCTTGATGTCGTCCATCAACATCAGATGGTTAATTCTGTTGCCTCCTTTCTTGAGTTGGTCCCCAGCATCCATCTTCTGCAGTACTTTTGTCATGGGAATCATGGCTGCTACGAAGAGAAGTGGGGACAGTGAGTACCTGTTAGTAACTTCCGCATTATTGGTAGGCAGGTATGATAATAATAATTATGATGATGATGATGATGATGATGATGATGATGATGATGATGATGATGATGATGATGATTGATTATTATTATTATTATTATTATTATTAACAGATTCTAATAATTCACAATTTCGTGAAAAACAATCTGAGTAATAAAAATCCACAATTATATAGTAAATATATTACTATGTAAAAAGAACCAAAGACTTTCGAACACCTGAACGGTGTTCCTTCCTCATCAGTGTTAACGTTATTATCATTATTATATTATCAGACACCTCACACGTCTCGACTCTCGACCTCACCGTGTAACGACTCCTCGCTGCTGGGAGAAAGAGCGCTGGTGAACTGGTACAATACATGTACACAATACCGGGGTCTAAGCGATGTCAGGCAGGGCAGCCGATCGGGACTACAAAGTCTACCCCAAAGCCGAATCAAAGTCCTTCAAAAGAAGGCATCACGGGGACCCCATATAAAAATGGGAACAAGCTGGGAAGAAGAAGAAGAATTATTATTATTATTATTATTACCGAGAGCAACTACTGTGTCAGCGGCGTTAAGCTTATACAGAGTTGATAAATAGACAGCGATAGCAGTATACTTTCCAATGTTCTTTTGGAATTTGTGATACCATCTAACTGCTGATGACAGAAATACAATAAGAAAAATCTTAGATGACGACTATAAGAACTGAATGCCGTTTAAATAGCAGCTACTTTAAAAAATATTATTATTATTATTATTATTATTATTATTATTATTATTATTATTATTATTATTATTATTATTATTTAACACATTAAACGAAAGCTTTAGTTATCTGCCAACCTTCCACAGAAATTGCTTTATTAGTTTTCTGAAAAGAAAATATTGTGCGGGCTTTGTCTGTCCGCCCGCACTTTTTTCTGTCCGCACTTTTTTTAGTCCTCATTTTTTTCTGTCCGCACTTTGTTTAGTCCACACTTTTTTCTGTCCGCACTTTTATCTGTCTGCACTTTATCCTGTCCGCCCTCATATCTTAAAATCTACTGAGACTAGAGGGCTGCAAATTGGTATGTTGATCATCCACCCTCCAATCATCAAACATAGCAAATTGCAGCCTTCTAGCATCAGTAGTTTTTATTTTATTTATGGTTAAAGTTAGCCATAATCGTGCTTCTGGCAACGACATAGGCCAGGCCACCACGGGCCGTGGTTAAAGTTCCGTGGGCCGCGGCTCATAAGCATTATACCGAGACCACCGAAAGTAAGATCTGTTTTCGGTGGCTTGATTATACGCGGACCACCGTTAAAGACCTTAGTTTAACCAGATCTATAGAGAGGGCTGGCTCGTAGGATTAGACCGTTAAGAACCAATTGGTTACCTAGCAACAGGACCTACAGCTTATTGTGGAATCCGAACCACATTATACCGGCTATCACAGAAATAAATTCAAATCATTGGTCGGCCGGAGAATGCCCGCCAGTAAGAAACTATCGACCGTCCAACATTTTTACGACGCATTTTTACTTGTTTTTATTTGTTTGCAGAGCAGAATAAAACGTGGGGAGAGGAGAAAAATCACAACAATATGTCAGGTACTGATAAAGCTAACAAAGAATAAAACTAGCAAATTATTCAAAGCAAATATATTAGGCTTAGTAACAGCATACAATCCATCATCATGTTCTTAAAAATAGTAAGCGTTGGAACTGAATTCTTTCAGTTACCAGGAGTAGAAATAAAAGAATGCAGAAAATTAGAAAGGTAACAAATAATAATTATAAAATTAGAAAACTTTCGATTAATTTAAAGACCAGTTCTTAGTTTTCTCTAAAAGAAAACTATTGTGCCGGCTTTATCTGACCGTCCGCACTTTTTCTGTCCGCCCTCAGATCTTACAAACTACTGAGGCTAGAGGGTTGCAAATTGGTATGGTTGATCATCCACCCACCAATCATCAAACATACCAAATTGCAGCCCTCTAGCCTCTGTAGTTTTTCTTTCATTCAAGGTTAAAGTTAACCATAATCGTGTTTCTGGTAACGATATAGGATAGGCCACCACTGGGCAGTAGTTAAAGTTTCATGGGCCTTGGCTCATACAGCATTATACCGAGACCACCGAAAGATAGCGGCTGTACAGAACACTCGATTGCACCGAAGAAACTTCGACGCATTTTTTACTTGTTGTAAAAGGTTTCAATGTGAAAGTTGTAGGTATTTAAGAAATAAAAAAATATATATATATGAGCCTTATTACTGTACCCAACAAAAAAATTAAATGTACTTTTGTATTATTAAAAATTGTTTTTAAAAAAGTTCAAAAACAGAAAAAATCCTTAGATTTTTATACGTACGGGGTTAAATGAAAGTTTGATTAACAATAAGATTCATTTTCCGTTTCTACGTCTCACCCACCCCCAACCCCACTTTACATTAACGAAGATTAAAAACAATTTTTTTATAACATTTTTGCGAATCTAATTATTTTGTGCTTGTACAGGAAGAAGCAGATTAGAAATGAATTGAATTGAATATAAAATTTAGGCCAAAGGCCAAGCACTGGGACTTATGAGGTCATTCAGCGCTTAAACGAAAATTGACAGTAAAAGTTTTGAAAGGTGTAACAGGAGGAAAATCTCAAAGCAGTTGCACTCTGAATCAATAGTTAGGAGAGGGTGGAAAGTAAGATGGAAGAAAGAGAATATTCAAGGAAGTACAGTAAAAGGAACGAAAGGGGTTGCAGCTAGGGATCGAAGGCACACTACAAAGAACCTTAGGTAATGCCTACAGTGCACCGCATGAGGTGCACTGACGGCACTCCCCCCCACCCCTGCGGGGAAGAAGATTAGAGCTAGGAATAAAAAAAAAAAACATTCGAAAATGTAACTAAACACTCAACAATTTAAGTTAACGAAATTAAAGATAAAGCAACTGATCCCCCCATCTGCCAGCGACAGAAAAGAAGAAGAAGAAGAAGAAGAAGAAGAAGAAGAAGAAGAAGAAGAAGAAGAAGAAGAAGAAGAAGAATTTCCAGGCGATGATTCCGAATCGCTCCAGATGAGTTCTCGTCTCAATTACGCAAATTGTCATTTTGATGGCGTCTCAATCAAGATCAGATAAATTGAAAATATCTTCCTGACGTGAGGTGATGTCCCTCGGGTTAAGCCGGGCCGGGTTTGGAACCCCGGGGGGATTGGGTCAGGGGATCTCTGTGAGGGGAAGACAGGGGGTTTTGGGGGCACCCCTGGGCTGAGGACTGGGGCTAGGCTGACAAGTCGTTGTTCTGAGTCACTTCACAAAGACCTTCGGAAATCTCTCGCTTATTCCCAAACCTTTCCTTCATATTCCTTCTCTCTCTCTCTCTCTCTCTCTCTCTCTCTCTCTCTCTCTCTCTCTCTCTCTCTCTCTTAATCCTCCTCCTCCTCCTCCTCCCGCTACCCGTTGCTTCCGCAACTTTCCTCGTGATTTTTCTCGCTTATTTCCAAACCTTTCCTTCCTATTCCTGCTCTCTCTCTCTCTCTCTCTCTCTCTCTCTCTCTCTCTCTCTCTCTCTCTCTCTCTCTCTCCTCCTCCTCCCCACTTCTTCCGCAACTTTCCTCGTGTTTTTTATGTTTTATTTTTATTACTTTTTCCACTAAGTACCTCTGAACCTCATTGCAAATACCCTGATTTGTTTCAGTCTTTTTTCTATTTACTTTTCTCCTCCAACGACTGGATCTCTTTCCCCTGCCATTGTAAAAGCAGAAGGGGCAGAAGAAACAGTAACAGCAGGGGTAGCAGAGGAGGATTTAACCTCTTTGCCTAAATCATTCCAAGCTCTCTCTCTCTCTCTCTCTCTCTCTCTCTCTCTCAAATTAACCCCAGAAGCAGAGAAGTTTCCCTTCTTGCCCTCGTTTTTTCGAGAGCAAGCAGAAATGTCTATTTTCCCTTTTTCCTACTCCGTTTTCTTTTACCTCTATTACCTTGTTGCCCTCTCCCTTTCCCCACGGCAGCAGGAGAAGCAGAAGAGAGGTAACAGACACAGCAGAATCAAGAGCACTGCATAAGCAGCGTTTGCGCTAGCAGAAGCACAGGATGCAGCAGAAGAAACCCCGTGCCCCCTTCGTCAGCAGCGATAGGGGCATCGTTGGCAGCAAGAGTGGCATATAGGAAATCTGGGTGCCTTCATTTCCTCTTATATTACTAACGGATTATCTTAAGTGTTATGATCTGCTTGGCAGCAACGGTGGCAGCTCTGATACCAACAGTGGCTTCGTTGGTAACGACAGTGGCTTCACTGACAGCAACAGTTGCTTTATTAACTGCCACAGTGTCTTCATTGGCAGTACCTGTGGCTTTGACAACACAACAACAGTAACTTTGTTGGCAGCAATAGGGTTTTCACTGATTGTACCGGTGGCTTTGTTGGCAGCAGCAGTGGGAGCTTTGGCAGCAATAGGGTCGTCACTGACTCCATCAGTTGCTTTGCTGGCGCATAGCTTTGTTGACAGCAGCAGTAGCAGCGTTGACATCAACAGTGACTTTGCTGGGAGCATCAGTGACATCGTTAGAAGCAACAGTGGTAGCGATGGTAGCAACAGTGGCTTCATAGGGAACAACAATGACTTCATAGGCAGCAACAGTGGCTTGTTGGCAGCAACAGCGGTAGCATTGGCAGCAACAATGGCTAGTTGGCAGCAACAGTGGCTTCATAGGCAGCAACAGTGGCTTGTTGGCAGTAACAGTGGTAGCATTGGCAGCAACAGTGGATTGTTGGCAACAACAGTAGTAGCATTGGCAGCAACAGTGGCTCCGTCAGCAGAATCAGAGTGCTCGTTGGCAGCAAGACCAGAGGACGCATCCTCCCACTGACCAATAACGGCTGCACAAGATCCCTTACTCCTCTCAAGCAGCAAAGGCAATTGCAGCTGTTGGCAGCAGAAACAGCAGCAAAGAACTCCTAACTCCTTCTGAACAGCAGAAACAATAAACAGAACAGAAGCAGAGAAAGAAGCAGAGGAGAAAGTCAAAGATACGAAAAACAAAAGAAGACCTATCCCAGTCCCTGGCAGCCAGCAGAATCAAAAGACAACAGCAGAAAACAGAGCAGACCCTCAGAGAAACATTCTCTCTCTCCTCTCTCTCTCTCTCTCTCTCTCTCTCTCTCTCTCTCTCTCTCTCTCTCTCTCTCAGTCCCCGTCTCCCACTCCCCCAAAATCTGTATTTCCATTTGAAACTAAATTCCCGCATAATTTCTTGCCAATCTCAAAGGCTTATGTTCCTGAGAGAATTAAATGTAATCTCTTTTCTCATTATCTTGGTGATGGCTCATTCAACCTGATCGGCTTAGACCCGACTCATCTTGGCTTTTCATATTAAAAGAAATTTATTATCGGGACGGATAGGAGGAAGTGATGGGGGGGAGGGGGGTAAGAAAAAATGAACTCCGGGATGAGAAACGAGTAGACCTGTCGCCATGCGCTTGTCATGACGCCTTTGCCGCGATGGAAAAGTCTTGGCGGAGTCGTTCTCTGCGACAGAAAGTGGAATAGGTTTTTTTTTTAATATATTTTTTTTTAAATCCTCTGTTTTCATCTTGGGATGATGATGGCTGTTAGGTTAGAGGTGCCTCTCCGAGGGGATCCCACGAATTTGAGTTTTTTTTTTTTTTTTAGTTTTCTGTAAAAGAAAACTATTGAGATGGCTTGGTCTGTCCATCCGCACTTTTTCTGTCCGCCCTTAAATCTTAAAAACTACTGAGGCTAGAGGGCTGCAATTTGGTATGTTGATTATCCACCCTCCAGTCATCAAATATATCAAATTGCACTCCTCTAGCCTCAGTAGTTTTTATTTTATTTAAGGTTAAATTTAGCCATGATCATACGTTTGGCAACGCTATAGGACAGGACACCACCGGGCCGCGGCTCATACAGCATTATAAGCTGTACAGAAAACTCGATTGCGCTGAAGAAGCTTCGGCGCATTTTTTACTTTTTTTTTTAATCGTTTGCCTTCTCAGAGATGTGAATTGGAAATCATAAATTATCATATGAAGGTGATTGCATTACCTGAAGCAGATGACCTTAAAACTATCTGAAGGAGATACCTTTACCTTCATCAGGAGATACTATTAACATCATTATTTCAAAGAATCTAACATTATCAACATCGAATTGAATATAGAATTTAGGCCAAAGGCCAAGCACTGGGACCTATGAGGTCATTCAGCACTGAAACGGAAATTGACAGTAAAAGATTGAAAGGTGTAACGAGGAAAACCTCAAAGCAGTTGCGCTATGAATCAACTGTTAGAAGAGGGTGGAAAGTAAGATGAAAAAGAGAATATGAATGGAGGTACAGTAAAGGGAATGAAAGGGGTTGCAGATAGGGGCCGAAGGCAGGCTGCAAAGAACCTAAACTAATGCCTACAGTGCATCGCATGAGGTGTACTGACGGCACTCCCCCCCTACGGGAATTATCAACATCATCCGAGGGACATAACATCACCGCATTACGTCATTGTGAAGAAGATAACATTAAAATCATCTCAAGATGATAACACTGAAGTTATCCAAAGGAGGTAACACGAGCATCCTCTGAAGGAGAGCATCAACAAAATCGCGATGAGATAATTGCTATCACTTGAATGATTTAACATTAACATTAACATTAACATAAAAGCATAGCAGAACATCATCATTATCATCACATTATTCATCTCAGTAACCTGTCACCTCAAAACATCCCACAAAACATCTTCAGGAGCGTCTGTTAATCCGCAAAGCAATATGATACACATTGGTGGTCCTCATTCCCCTGAGACATCCGAAAGAAATTGCAAAAAAAAAAGCAATTTCATCCTTAGCCTGAGGAATCACCTTCCCCCGAGAGACCGTTTGAAAATCCCCTTTTTCCCCAAGATATTGCCTTGGGGGAATTATGTTTAACATAAGCTTCTAAACATATGTTATCGTAAGGATTTTAGCCTTCAATAGGAATCGTGTGGAAAATAGATACCTGATTGGGTGTGTCTCCCCATAATAGGATCC
>NC_089786.1:47714694-47732194 GCF_040412425.1 Macrobrachium rosenbergii | reverse complement strand
ACAAATAAAAAAACCCCTAGGTAAGACTTCCCCTTTGTTTCAAGTTTGCCCGTCAAAGGAAAAGAATTTTTTCTAATGCCTGGTAAACGAAAAACGAAAAATATTCCTTCTTGCTCAACTTAAGTTTTAGTCTAGAAAAGAAAAGTGCTCTAAGTGTAGAAAAACCCCTTCTTGCTTAATTTTACTAGATAAGAGGTCAGGTAGATAATCCCCTTAGCCTGGCAGCCACACAGAAAATGACAGTGATCTTACCTTCCCTACGACAGCCAAACTAAAAACGAAAAATATTCATCTTACTCAACTTCACGAGTTAGATGTCTGGCAGAAAAGCCCCTTAGTCTGATAGCCACACAGAAAACGGAAAGTGCTCTAACCTTTCCTGACAGCCAAACTAAAAACGAAAATTATTCCTTCTTGCTCAACCTTACGAGTCAGAAATCTGGAAGAAATCCCTTAGCCTAGCAGCCACACAGAAAACGGAAAGTGCTCTAACCTTTCCCGTGACAGACAAACGGAAAACCGAAAAAGTCGATTGACTAACTATTCGGCAGACGAAAACAAACGCAAGTCAAGGCGAAAACTTGACCCCAAACGCATCACAGCGTCGACTGACCTCGGAATGAAGTCTAGACATGAAACGTAGACACCACAGAACCTAGATGTCTATAGAAGGTGTTCAATTACCGGCCCCGGGCAGAATTTACAAGTCAGCCCTTCCATCTTCCTCTGTAGAGAGGCGCGGGGGGAAAGGGTCACTTTAAAAAAGAATTCCCCGATTGAAATTCAATACTATTTTCCATCTTGGTCGTTTGAAATTTGTCGCTGCATTTCAATAGGGAGCGCTGCTGCTGCTGTGCCGCTGCTGCTGCCAACGCTGTATCTCATCGATAATGGTGATCCACAGCATTTCATTGTGAACGCTGCTGCCTGCCGCCATGGGGCCTGCCCCCCACTCACATTCATGGCTTTTCTCTCTCTCTCTCTCTCTCTCTCTCTCTCTCTCTCTCTCTCTCTCTCTCTCTCTCTCTCCTTGTTTATCTGTTTTGACTGTTATTGGCTCGTTTTTTTCCTTTTGCCTATATTTGTTCGTTGGAGGTTTCAGTAACTATTTTGACTTTTATTTATATATTTATTTATATACTTTAGCCTTTCATTTGTTTTTCAGACTATTTATTTATATATTTACCTATGTTATTCTTTCACTTATTTTAATTTATATATTTCTTATTTATCTACTTATTTATTTATTTAATTATTTATTTATCTATTTCTTTATCTATTTGTTTATCTAAGTTATTCTTTCATTTATTTATTCATCAGCTATTTATTAATGTTTTTATATAAGTATTTATTAATTAATCCATCGACTATGCCTAAATCTCTTGTTACATAAAAGTTTATACAAATTATTTCTTATTTTTAGCTGCATTCATTTTCACTTGTTTATAACGAATGTATACATTTCATTTGTATATTCATTAAGAGCCTACATGTGTTTGATTGCATTCCAGTTTCAGTAAGTCACACTTTTTGTTTAATAATCTTTCAATCTAGAAATTTTGTTTATAAGAAATTTTGTTTATATATATGTATATATATGTGTCAATTTTTTTATCTAATGATCTTTCAATCTAAATGCAAGAAATTTTATTGGTTTATATGTTTACGCAGACACACACACACACACACACACACACACACACACATATATATATATATATATATATATATATATATATATATATATATATATATATATATATATAATATATATATATTTATTTATTTATTTATTTATTAGTTTATATCTGAGTTGATTAATTTGTAATGGTTAAAAATGAGTGCATTTTGATTTATATTTTAGGATAGCTGTTGCTGAATTTAACAACATTCACCGTAGGTCAATTTTACCCCGATAAATAAACATTCGCGCATTTCTGTTCGGATAACTGTATAGCTGTGACATCGTTTCCTTGCATCACTTGTACATATCGATAACATTTCTTCTGTTTTCTTGTATATGAATACAAGATTCGCATATCTAGTACAAATAATCTGCTAATTCATGAAACTAAAAAAGTGTAAAGTGAAACTGAAAAATAAGGTAAAATTTCTACACGTGTGTTTCATTAAATTTTCAAGTTTGTTTTACGCTTTCAGATCTCACTGAAGTCCTTCTAAGTTGAGTTATCAAAAATTTTGCAATAATGCTGATAGTATCTGCAGCAATAATAATGATAGTGATCCTAAATCTAATAATAATAATAATAATAATAATAATAATAATAATATAATAATAATAATAATTTTATATATGGTCTTTTCCATAGAAGAAAATAATAAGAACTGAAAAGAACATATATAAAATCAGTTCCATTCTCTTGAACAAGACTTGTTTGAAAGAGAGTTTCCTCCCTTCAAATAATAATAATGATATACATAACAATAATGTTAATACTAGTTGTAGTAGTTTTAATAACTTAGTTAAAACTAATAGTCATAAGAAAGGATAGGTAGATATCCGTTAGTTATTTACGGTAATTTTTTTTTTATTTTATACACAAACCACAGACTGAACGGTACATTAAAACTTGATTTGCACATTCGAAAACGGTATGGTGGGAATTAGTGAGAATTTAGACATTTTAAGAGGTTGGATATCGATAAAAAAGGTCAGTATAATGTGTTAAGTTTGAACTAATTCAGAAAATTTTATGTAGAGGTAAATACCCAATTTAGAGTGTTAGTGAAAGCGAAGAAATGATCATAAGTACATTGAACACAGCTAAAATTCCATATAGAGTATATGCAGTGATCCTTATGAAAAATTCATGGTAAGATATGGTAAAAAATTAAAGTATAATCCGTTAAAAGTTCATAGTATCTTCACCAAGAATTTTCAGTACATTGTTTATAAAATTCACTGTAATTATCCCTGCAGGTTTCAAAGAAAATCTTACGTAAAATTGATCATAAATCCCCTTCAAAACTGACAATGTATCCCACGCTACATCTGCATTAAACTGAATTAAAAAATTCGCGCAATCGTGTTTTCTGTACAGCCGCTACTGCGTATAATCAAGGCCACCGTAAATAGATCCATCTTTCGGTGGTCTCGGTATAATGCTGTATGAGTCGCGGCCCACGAAACTTCAACCACGGTCCGGTTGTTGCCTACCCTAAATGGTTGCCAGAAGCAAGATAATGGCTAACTTTAACCTGAAATAAAATAAAAACTACTGAGGCTAGAGGGCTGCAATTTGGTATGTTTAATGATTGAAGGGTGGATGATCAACATACCAATTTACAGCCCTTTAGCCTTAGTAGTTTTTAAGATCTGTACAGAAAAAGTGCGGACAGAAAAAGTGCGGACAGACAGACAAAGCCGGCACAATAGTTTTCTTTTCAGAAAACTAATAAAAAACGGAAATGCCACAATAACTTCCATCAATCTGTCCACTGAAACTCGAATAAAAATCGTAGTAAATCTTGCGTTTGGTTAAGTAACTAAACTCACTGAAATCTCACAATAAATGTGAATATTGTATCACAGAATAAATCAGTAAATTATTTATTAAATTTCAAATTCTATATAGAATTTGTTTTCCAATTCCTAGAAACAATATCATAAAAAATGGGTTTTTTTTTCAGATTTAGCTTAAAAAAAAAAAAAAAAGTTATGAAAAAATGACAATAAGAAACAAGCACACTACAAAAAAAATAAAAAAAAGTAAAAAATGCGCTGAACTTTCTTCGGCGCAATCGAGTTTTCTGTACAGCGTATAATGCTGTATGAGCCACGGTCCATGAAACTTTCAGCCATGGCCCGGTGGTGGCCTGTCCTAAAGCGTCGCCAGACCCACGATTATGGCTAACTTTAACCTTAAATAAAATAAAAACTACTGAGGCTAAAAGGCTGCAATTTGGTACTGATGATTGGAGGGTGGATGATCAACATACCAATTTGCAGCCCTCTAGCCTCAGTACTTTTTAAGATCTGAGGGCGGACAGAAAAAAGCGCAGATAGACAGACAAAGCCGGCACAGTAGTTTTCTTTTACAGAAAACTAAAATATAAATAAATTCTGAGCCGGATATTCTGTCAAATTTTTTCCAGCATCGGTTACTCTTATGGAAAAATTATTTCTCCTACGCATCCCATATAATAAAATTAGACATTTTCCTCTTTACATTTTAAAATAAATTCCTCTAAGATGTCTTATCGTTAACCCTGAAGTAAACACTAAGGGAAGATTTTCGAGAATACACCAAAATATAGACACCAGATGACGTTAAGAGAATATTTTATTTTATCTACAAAAATCGCCCAGTTTGGGGTGTCACAGACCACTAACCATACAAGATAACTGTGGAAAAACTGCAATACTCTGAAATCTGTCAACATATTCTTGATTAGTAACAGAAATTATTAATTATACCTAGTTTGAACCAAATGCCATTATCACCCTCAACAGCATTCAATGCAATTTCTGACTTGAAAAGTCATCCGTAAGGAAATGAATTTCAAAAAGACCACTGCTATCAATCCTACTGAATAGGAACCCCGTAAGGGAAGTAGTGCCGTCAGTGCACCTCATGCGGTGCACTGTAGGCATTACTTAAGGTTCTTTGCAGCGTGCCTTCAGCCCTAGCTGCAACCCCTTTCGTTCCTTTTACTGTACCTCCTTTCATATTCTCTTTCTTCCATCTTACTTCCCACCCTCTCCTGACAATTGATTCATAGTGCAACTGCTTTGAGGTTTTCCTCCCGTTACACCTTTCAAGACTTGTACTGTCAATTTCCTTTCAGCGCTGAATGACCTCACAGGTCCCAGTGCTTGGCCTTTGGCCTACATTCTATTCATTCAATTCAATTCAATAATGAACAGGAAGCCAAATGACATCTTCACGGCCTCTGGCTGATAAACAGCGATCATGGTAATTATTTATTTTTATTTATAAATAAAGATCAAGTTGAAAGAACAACTGTTCACACTCTGATGTCGAGATGTCTTAGAGAAATTCAAATTCAAATTCAAATTCAAAAAGTTTATTGATATATACATAAGTCTTAGAGAAATGTTATTATCCATACCTAACCACAGCTAATTGAAAACTATATAATCTGTGACTTAAAGAAATGGCTATCTGAATCGAAATACAACAAAGATTTCGTAACCACTTCTCTGCTGCGTTGAAAAAGTCCGAAAAATTTAAGATAAAAATCATCGGGTATTTATTTCACCACTGGTACAGGATAATCTTGTCGTTATATTCTTAGATTACGTTCGATGGATGACCGATTAAGTTAGAAGTAAGATATGTTATTACAAACACCCATACTAATGCCAATAACATTATATGTATATATATATATATATATATATATATATATATATATATATATATATATATATATATATATATATATATATTTATATATATATATATAAATATATTATACAGTATATTATATATATATATTATATATATATATATATATATATATATATATATATATATATATATGAGTATGTATACTTGCACAAATACACGTTATTGAAACCACTATTCACATTGTTAAAAGGTAACGAAAGCCTTATAAAGAAGTTGTGTGTGACCTCTCCATCGCTACCATACATGTATGGTACAATAAAAACTCACAAAGCAAACTTTCCTGCCAGACCAATTATCAGTTCAGTTGGTTCCGCATCATACAAGCTAGCGAAGTACTTAGTAGATATTCTCAACCCATTAGTAGGTACCATCTCAAATGCAAATATCAAGAATAATGTGGACCTGATAAATAAACTAAATAGTGTAGAGATTAACAGTGAATCCAGGCTTGTAAGTTTTGATGTTGTATCACTATTCACAAAGGTGCCAATAGATGATCTGATGGCGTTTTTATCTGAACTGTTAGAGAACACACAGCTGGATATCCCATTTTCTAAAAGTACTTTAATTGAACTGATTAAATTATGTATAAGATTGTAAATTTGAATTTAATGGTAAATTTTACTCACAAAATTTTGGTATGGCAATGGAAACCCTCTATCCCCAGTGTTAAGTAACTTATATATGGAATTTTTTGAAAAGAAGATATTAAACAACATAATCCCCGTAATGTAACATGGTTTAGGTATGTTGACGACATAATTTGTGTATGGCCAGGGAACCAAGATGTAAAAAAACTTTTGCCAAGTTAAATCAATTAGTACCATCAATTAAATTCACGATGGAAATGGAAAATGATGGGTGCTTACCGTTTTTGGATGTCCTCATACGAAGAAATAGTAGTGGGTTTAAATATAGTGTGTATAGAAACCCACTAATATTTCTTCCTATGTGCATTTCTATTCTGGACAAAGCAATAAGGTTAAAAGTCAGTGTTTTCATCTATGTTTTTAAGGCATTACGGGTATGTAGCCCTGAATATATTGATGATGAAATAGATATGATTAGGAATGCAGGCAAGAAATTGAAATATCCTGATAGTGTATTAAACAGTGCATTTGACGCGGCAAAAAGACTATGTATCAAAACAAGAAAGAACTTACAACACAAAAAAATTTGCTTGTTTTGCCTTATAATAATAATATGAAAGATATCCTCATCTTCTTAAGAATTTTGGTGTTAATGTCGCATTTAAGAACAATACAACAATGAAAAATGTACTTATCAAGAACTCCCCAGACAATACTAAAGGGTGTGTATATAAAATTCCGTGTAAGTCTTGTGACAACTTTTATATTGGCCAAACCTGGGAAAGCACTGGAAAAAAAAGAATTGAACAGCATAAGAAATGTGTGGAGATATGCACAAGGGAACAGTGGTATATTTGTACATGTTAGTGAGAACAATCATGCTATCAACTGGGAAGGGGCAAAAGGATTGTATATTCTAATAATGCACTGGAAAGGAACATCATTGAATCTAGCTTTATAAAAAGAAAGTTACAACCATAATAAAAGGTTTATAACTCAAAATCAAACCCCTTACCCCGTGACAGACATACAAACAGACAAACAAAAAAATGAAATTTTAATTTTTATATCACCTTTTTACTTCAGTATTTTATGGGTTAATTCTCATTTTTCACCTGAGGCTCCACCTTTTCTTCCAGGCACTGTCAGACGTATGATTAACCTTCAATCAGTAAATCAAATCCTTTATAACATAAAAATTTTTTATCAGAATTTAGGTAAATTTTGATAATAATTTATGACGATAATTATTAATATAAATTGTTTATTACCTTGATAAATCAACACTGATACCTAAACGTTATTATTTTTAGATAAAAATCGTATTATTCTATAAATGTATCTGTTGGTGACGTCATTAAACTACTCCCACTGCAAACCCTATAATCAGTTTAGTACATCCAAAAAATTAAACAGGTGTGTTTGACTGTATTAAAATGACTTTCCTTCAGTCATAAAGCAATGTAATTTAAAATATAAATTCTACCACCACACCAGTCAGCCCTTACAATTCTCGTCACGGAAAAAGTAGTAACAGACCAAAATTTTCTGTGACAAGACAGCCCTCAATAAAACTACTGCATCGAAATTAATTACCAAACGTACTCGTATCTTAATCAAACCCTGCCAAAAATATACAAATTCTTAAGTACCTTGTGGTATTACCATCATCACATCTAGTACTTAATCCACGAAAAAAAAATTCGTAGTAGTTACGGCACAACTTTGGAGATCAAGAGCTAATTCATCACCAGCCACGCATGCGTATTAGTAGGCCAAATGCTTCTGTGACAAAACTACCCCCTCATTCAAAAATTACTCGCGACAAAATTACCACAATTTTTTTTTAATTTCATATTTAAGACAATCGTATCTTAACTATACATTGTCAATAAAATACAAATTCTTATGTACATTGAGGTATTGCCATCATCATATCTAGAACAGATCTCCTTCGGTTTGTTGTGCAGTGAATTTCACTTAATAGATAAAAGGTCTGTCTACTGTTGAAAGGGAGACAGACCTTCTCCCCCCCAACTAAACACACACAAATACAGACACATCTAAGCATGTATCGTAGAAGTATAAGATTTTTTTTTATTTGTTGTCTTTGTTCAGTGATGTTTTTATTCTTTTCTAATAAATGGGGGTACGTAACTTCCTCTCTCCCTTTATCTTCCCCTCACCCCCTCCCCTTACGGTTCCCTCCCCTACTCCAATCCCTTCCTCCTCCTCTCTTCCCCACCCTCCCATCCCCTCCCTCCCCTTCACCTTCCCCTTCCATTTCTTTCCCTTCCCTTCACCTCCTCCTTTCCCCATTCCCCCTCCTCCTCCTCTATCTTCTCACTTCTTTCCCCCTTTCCCCCTCCTCTTTCCTTCCCTCCCCCTCCCTTTCTCTCTTCCCTCCCACTACCCGTAGTTTGTTATTCAATGTTTTTCCGTGCAGAGCTGGGTTGGTCAGCTAGTATATATGTATATATGACATATATATATATATATATATATATACAGTATATATATATATATATATATATATATATATATATATATATATATGTTATATATATATAATATATATACATATATATAAATATATAAATTATAAATATTGTGTATATACATACAAATGTGTATATATACATATGTACATGCAAATTGTGTAAATGTATATATTTATATATATATATATATATATATATATATATATATATATATATATATATATATATATATATATATATATTTCACCACTGGTAGGCCATAATCTTGTTATATTCTCAAAGTACGTTCGATGAATGAGCGATTAAATTAGTGGTAAGATATGTTATCACAAACACCCAATACTAATGACAAATATATATGTGACGAGTATGTATATATATATATATGTATATATATATATATAAATATATATAAATATACATAGGCTATATATATATAATATATATATATAAAATATATTCATATATATAAATGTACATACATATACTTAAATTGTGGCTACATTTAAATATGATCATTTTTCAGCTTAATTCGTCTAACAAAGAAACAATGGCAAGAATAAGTAACATAAAAGACAGTTATTTGAAATCTACTAATATATGCATCTACTAACATATATAATATATATATATATATATATATATATATATATATATATATATATATATATATATATATATATATATATATACGTAAAAAATGGCAACATTTAAAAACGATCATTTTTCAGTTGAGTTCGTCTAGCAAAGAAACAATGGCAATGGGTAAGAAACAATTAAAAAAATTATTTGTAACACTCACCCATGCATCATCTAATATAAATATATATATATATACACACATATATACGTGTATATATATGTATGTATGTATGTATGTATGTATGTATTATGTATACGATCATTTATATACGTAAGTTGGTCTAACATTCAAAAACGATCATTTTTGGTAAGTTGGTCTAACAAAAAAAGTTATTTTAACACTCACCCATGCATCTAGTAATAAAAAAAGTTATTTGTAACACTCACCCCATGCATATCGGGGGATAGAATTCGCTAATTTCTGCAGGAGGAAGGGTTCAAAGCTGTCCCAGATCAAGTGTATGGCGGTCTGGAGAGGAGACTGTCGAGGGTTCTCGTATCCTCTGCCCTTCAACAAGACTTGATCGCTGCACAAAGGTTTTCTACTGGAGGGCAAATCAGGGGAATTATCAGGCCAGGACTTTACATACTCAATTTGGCAATCGTTTAGCCAATCTGTGACGTAATAACTGGCGAGAGTGAGTGAATCAGTGACGTAATTGGCGGCGTGGCACCTCGCACCGTCCCGCTGCAGAATGGATGTGCCCCGATTTCTCATAAAGAAGATTCAAAACGTCGCCTAACAGCGTCAGGTAAAATCTTTGTTGATGTGCTCGCTCTTGGGAAGAAAAACTAAATCCCCAACGATACCATAACCAAAACACCCCCCACACTACAACATACTGGGGGAATCTGACCACGAGTGCAACATGTTTAGGCCCCAGCTTATCACTATGAGGCACCCTCCACCCCATCTTTCCCCTCCCCCCACACGTGAAATGTAGCCTTCCTCCGTGGACTAGTGGCCAAGCAGTCGAATATTATGTTTTTATTTTCCTTGCACTACTCAAGACTGGTGGTCTACTCAGTGTTGCTAACGTTTCCATATCACTGACTTCCACGCTTGCCTGAATTTTGAATTCATTCAACCATCGGTAAAATCTAACGTATATGAAACGATATACACTTTCCTGTCTAAAGATCATTTACCACAAACAGCCCTTATCAAGTTAATCACAATCACTTTTTTTACATTTACTAAAACAACTTTAAATAGATTTAAGTCACCTTAATTACATGGAAACCTAAAGCTGCTGTCACTCTGTTGTCGTCTATGTTCGACGTGTTAATCAAGACATCACTCGATCGACTTCTGCTGCTTCATGATTCTTTGTAAACAACCATTCTTTGATGGCTCTTTATTCAGTCATTATTATATAACATATATATAAATATGCAAATGACCGAGAATATAGGTCAATGGATCATATAAGATAATAATATATCTGATCACAGTAAACCCGTAAAAAGAGTGGTTAATTTCTTTCCACACTTTGGGCGACAGACCGTAAAATGAAGACCCCACTTCTGCACACGATCATCTTGTGCATCAAAACTTCCACACCGGAGGCCACATTTCCACATTTCGGCAACACTGGCACTGCAACATGTTTAGGCCCCAGCTTATCACTATAAAGCCACCCTCCTCTCCACCTTTTCCCCTCCCAACACACGTGAAATGTAGCTTCTCCCATCCTTCCTCTTCTTCGGTGTGTCTAGACGTGGCCGAGCAGTTGAATATTATGTTTTTAATTTCCTTGCACTAGTCAAGGCTGGTTGTCTATATGTCGTTTCCTAAGCATGAGAGCGCGAGAACGAGAAAGCTTATGACGGCTCCATGACCAAGAGCAGGGTATCGGGTAGGCCCCCAAACGGCTGGACGCCATGAACTTGGCAACAAGCTGTATTACAGTTCTTCATTTATGCCACTTTGCTTCTCACAATTTCACTTGTTTTCAACCCCACCTCATGACATTCAGTTACACGGATTATATCATGGATGGTACGCTTCTTAGGCATGTTACACATTCGCGATACAAGCAAAATCAAATAGGAACACCGCCGGTTTGCGACACACTTCTGCAACGAAACACTCAAAACAACTGTGAATGAAAACCGGAAGCTAATGGTCTGATCTACATGACGGGTGGTTGGGAGGAAGGGTTGGAGTAAGTTGACATTTAGTCATTTTTTGTTCGTAGGTTTTTTCTTGAGATACAAATTGTATGGGAAATTGTCAATAATTATAGTCGGTTTCATTTCATCTGTCAACTCGCGGGTAAAGGTACGGCACGTGCACACGTGAGTGACTGACATTCAGCGTTTCCGAAATCGTTGGCTCATTGTGATAATTATTAAACTATTTTTCCAAAAACGCATTTGAATGTTTATATAGACAAAGAACCCTCGCCCCTTCTGATATAATTCATAAACAAGTCGATCTTTATTCATAATATACCAACACAAGTACACGAAAGACTAGTTGTAACCATCATTCTGCTCAGATCAAACGCAAACGAACGATGAGCTTTCAGCCATTATGACTGATCTTATTACTTTAGACCAAACCACTCTTAGACCTATGCTCTAAAAGTATTCAAATCACAATATTTTCTTTCCATTCAAATTTTATTCTACGTGCAGTTTCATTGCATGTGTATGGAAATAACTTTATTATGATACCAAATATTATTTACCTCTAAAACATGAAGCGCGGACCAATGAGGCTAGGCCTATGCTACTGAATCGCCAGGTATTTTATTTTACTAACTTTCTTTTAAGCACACATTCATTCCATTTCAGTCAGAAATTACTCTTTTATTGTAACCTTTATTTATTCATTCTATCTAATTATTGTTCCAATGCCCAACAATAAAAAGAAAATTGTATGCCTAGGCTAACCATTTACATACGTATGTTAACAATGCAGGATGACGGGATCTGAATGGGATTTTAAACTTTTGCTGGACAAGTTATTTAACCAAATAGTCCCGAAAGTGCCCAAGCACTCAGCTAATACAATTATTTGAACACTCGAGAGAAAATTATATAAGTATGCAGAGCATTCTGGAAAGAAAAACCATAATACCATAGCTATCATGCCATGTTATAACTAAGATATCCCGCCTTCTCGCCAATGCGGTAGTCGTCTTTCCCTTCACCTCCCCACGTCCTAGACAGCCTCATAGACAACGCTTTTCCTTGCTTATTTCGAATATTAACCTACTCGTGTCATTTACATGCAAGAAATTAATAAAATACCTCTTACTCGCGCTCGCATAGCCATGGTGTTTTATGTACCTACAGTGAGATAAAACGTAAATGTTTAAAGGCCATCGTTCGTTTGCATTTGCCCCGAGTAGACTGTTTGTTAAAGGCTTCAACAAGACAAGTCCTCTGTCTATTAATTGGTCGTTGTGCTTATCGGGTAAGCCATGTGTTCCGTCTACAAGGTCATCAGAAATCTCGTCTTGCTACTGTAGGTCCAGCGCCCTTTGCCTCTACTGTAGGTGGATAGCGGGACTTATTGTGATGCCGTTTGGACGTTAAGGGTGTTTTTTTTTTATCGATATCGTTTCTGCGATCATCAGTCTCCGGTTGTATTTTCTTGTCCAATTACTATTGTTGCTTGTATCGATAAAATTAAAGAAACCCACCCTCAACGCCCAGACGACATGACACTACGTTCTACCATCCACCAGGAGGACGTGGGATTAGGGACCCAGGTAGATTTAGTTGAACCCCTCACCTCAGGACGGTGTGACTGACACCGAAAGAAGTACTTATCGCGAGCGTAAATAACAAATAAAAATGCGCCTACGTTTCTCGGCGCAATCGAGTTTTCTGTAAAGCGTATAGTCAAGGCCACCGAAAACAGATCTCTTCCGGTGGTCTTGGTATAATGTTGTATGAACCGCGGCCCATGAAACATTAACCACGGTCCGGTGGTGGCCTCAGTCATGGCCCTGAAACTCAGCCACGGTCCGGTGGTGGCCTGTGTTGTTGGTACCTATATCGTTGCCAGAAGTACGATTTTGGCTAACTTTAACCTTAATATAAAATAAAAACTACTGAGGTTAGAAGGCTGCAATTCTGTATGTTTGATGATTGGAGGGTGAATGAGCATCATACCAATTTGCAGCCCTCTAGCCTCAGTAGTTTTAAGATCTGAGGAGGACAGAAAAGTGCTGACAGAAAAAAGTGCGGACGGACAGACAAAGCCGGCACAATAGTTTCCTTTTACAGCAAACTAAAAAGGGGGTAGAACTATTCAGTTAAATGTCAAAACACAGTAACAGAAATCCCACACAAATTTGAATCCTAAAATAGTTTTATTTCTTTTTAATTATCACATGGGATAAGATTAATGCCCCTCTCTAATCAGCAAAAAAAAAAAAAAGAAAAGACGAAGGGAAGAAGGCTTATGCCTAGCCTCTGAAAGGGCAACAGACCCTTCTAAAGACGTAAAAGTTATATAGACTTCTGGGAACAAGGTAGTAAGGAGAAAACCCTCCAGCATCACGGACTTTTTGTTTTACGCAGAGATTTCCGTTGACTGAATTTAAATAATAATGTCTGAAACAGATGAAAGCAAACGCAGTCTGCATTAAAGAAGCACAAGTAAACGAAAGCTAACAAATGCTTGAACTGAACAGAATTGCATAGAATATAGAATTTAGACCGAAGGCCAAGCACTGGGACCTATGAGGTCATTCAGCGCTGAAACGGAAATTGACAGTAAAAGGTTTGAAAGGTGTAACAGGAGGAAAACCTCAAAGCAGCTGCACTGTGAATCAATTGTTAGGAGAGGGCTGAGTAAAGTAAGATGGAAGAAGGAGAATATGAACGGAAGTACAGTAAAAGAAACGAAAGGGGGTTGCAGCTTGGGGGTCGAGGGCACTCTGCAAAGAACCTCAAGTAATGCCTACGTTGCTCCACGTGAAGTGCACTGACGGCACTAACACCCCTACGGGAAACAAATGAGTTTGAAACCTCAATCAGGACCTAACACTGAAATCCACGCAAGCAACAGCAATAAGCAAACCAATGAACCGACAAGCAAAGCACAAATAGAGTCCAAACCAGCGGTTTTAACCTTTTTATTACCACGCCTCCTCTAAGAGCTGGTCCTTTCCCCCACACCCCCCTTGCATCTAAGAGTAAAATTCCCTCCCAAATTTTAAAGGAAAAAAAAAGAGAAAGAGAAGGGGTGTTTTTATTCTTTTGGGAATGAATGAGCGATAACTGACATTGCTTCTTAGCGACTCTTGTTAAGAGAATGAATATAATTAGAGAATTTTTAATTTTTCCTCCTAGGGCTCGGGCCCCCCTTGGAAATTGCTGAGGGGGCGCGCCACCAGGTTAAGATCCACCGGTCTAAACAAAACAAGCAAACTGACAGAGACAGAGGAATCGCGTGCAATTCCACACCACGGGAGGAGGAGGAGGAGGAGGAGGAGGAGGAGGAGGAGGAGGAGGAGGAGGAGGAGGAGGAGGAGGAGGAGGAGGAGGAGGAAGAGGAGGAGGAGGAGGAGGAGGAGGAGGAGGAGGAGGAGGAGGAGGAGGAGGAGGAGGAGGAGGAGGAGGAGGAGGAGGAGGAGGAGGAGGAGGAGGAGGAGGAGGAAGAGGAGGAGGAGGAGGAGGAGGAGGAGGAGGAGGAGGAGGAGGAGGAGGAGGAGGAGGAGGAGGAGGAAGAGGAGGAGGAGGAGGAGCGAGCGATGCCCCAGCGCCGAGTGGTGGAAGCGATCGGACTTGATAAATGAGGAGGAATTAAACACAATGCGAGTCGAAAGTCTGGGGTCATTACTGGCAGGGTCCCGCAGAGATAAGGCAACGGTCCGGTGCCAATTGTAATATTTAAATGGCTCCTCACGGCTCCCCATGGCTCCACATGGCTCCGCGCGGCTCCTAATCCATTTGAATATCATTAAGCTTCTAGTACAAAGACGAGAGGCGACGGCGGTGGTGGTGCATCTGGAAATGACCTCTGCTTATTCAGGGCGACAGAAGGATTTTTAGTTTTCTGAAAAGAAAACTTTTGTGCCGACGTCGTCCGTATGCACTTTTTTCTATTCGCATTTTTTCTGTCCGCCCTCAGATCTTAAAAAACTATCGAGGCTAGAGAGCTGCAAATTGGTATGTTGATCATCCACCCTCCAATCATCAAACATGCCAAATTGCAGCTCTCTAGCCTCAGTAGTTTTTATTTTATTTAAGGTTAAAGTTAGCCATAATGGTGCGTCTAGCAACGATATAGGCCAGGCCACCACCGGGCCGTGGTTAAAGCTTCATGGGCAGCGGCTCATACAGCATTATACCTAGATCACCAAAAGATAGATCTATTTTCGGTGGCCTTGATTATACGATGTGCAGAAAACTCGATTGCGCCGAAGAAACCTCAGCGCATTTTTTACTTGTTTTCGCGAGTTGCTGATCTTAAAAGAATGATTATTTAGTTTTTAATTTTTTTTTCGTAAAAAGCGACGGTCATTTGAGAGGCAGTCGGGACGAATAGTCCCTCATTTAGAGACGTTACGTACCAGGCCTCAAAAGGTCTGATTCAGTGGCCTTTATTCTGACTATTTACATAAATGTTAGTGGTGAAAGCGGCTAGCTAACCCAGGGCTAAATAACGGCGATATAGAGTTTATTACGCTGATAACTATGTGGGTCGACATTGCCCTTTATTAACTAGATAGTCTTATATAGTTCCATTTATTGTTTCTTATTAAAACGTGACGTAAGAAGGGAAAGTCTTAATACTTTCTTCTTGACAAGTGAAATATCTTATTTCATAATTTTTTTAAAATTTCATTTATTTCTCTTGTTCATTTTGTGCAGCCATTTAGTGTCTTTTAGGGATAAGGAACACATATATTTTTTATGTGATAGAAATTTTAACTTGTTTTCTGTAATTTTTTTATTTTCTGTCTTTTTTAACATCCTAGAAAAATCATACATACCTATATATTTATATTTATATATATGAATTATATATATATATATATATATATATATATATATATATATATATATATATATATATATATGAATATATATATACTATATATATATATATATATATATATTTATATATATATATTTATTTATATATATATATATATATATATATATATATATATTTATATACATATATATTTATATTATATATATATGAATATATATATGTGTATATATATATATATATATATATATGTATGTATGTATATATACATACATACATATATATGTGTGTGTGTGTGTTAGTGTGTGTGTGTATGTGTGAGCGAGAAAGAGAAAGAGAGTCCTTTCCAAAACTGAACAACAGAGTAGGTAATTCTCCGATAAAAAGGTACTAGAAAAATAACGACAGAGAGAGAGAGAGAGAGAGAGAGAGAGAGAGAGAGAGAGAGAGAGAGAGAGAGAGAGAGATACTGACAACTTTTAGACCCATGCCACGACTCGGTAAGAAAACACGTAACCACTCACCAAAAATAAAAAGAACAAGCGACGAGAGAGAGAGAGAGAGAGAGAGAGAGAGAGAGAGAGAGAGAGAGAGAGAAACAGGCTGACAATTTTTCAGGGCCTTCCCGTGACACGCAGACAGACCAGGTTCGGTTTTACTAATTCTGGCGGGGAGCATGTTCCCACCCTGATTGTGTTCCTGTTGTAATGTCAGAATCCAGCGTCGATGCTCGCCTCTTATTTTCTTGGTAATACGTTTCCTTGGTCATATATTTTCCTCTGTCTTATTTTTCTTGTCAGTGTTATATTTTCAGCGTCATTTTCTGGCGGGGTCTCATTCTGTTTCCTCATTTCTTATGTAAGTTGTTTTGGATTTTCATTCGTAAGATACTGACTGTCTTGCTTGAGTTCCGGTCTTTTTTAGAATCTGTGATTTGTGGTATTCGTTTTCTTCCGAATCTCTTCTGTTTGAAATTGTTATTTACTTGTGAATGTCTTCTATTTCATTCTTCACCTTCTTGGGAATATATAAACTCATTTTGTCTTATTTTGAAGAACATGTTAGTTGATAACTATTTTTTCCGTGAAAATATTTTAGTCTATTTCCTATTTTTTTTATTCATTTTGTAATGTTTCTTAAATTTTTGCGAATATTTTAAACTCGTCTTTGTTCTCTTCTGAATGTAATGCATTGTAACTGGAGTTTTAACATGAGTATAGGCAGTCGTGTTTCTTTTAGTTTTCTGTAAAAGAAAGCTATTGTGCCGGCTTTGTCTATCAGTCCGCACTTTTTCTGTCCGCCCGCAGATCTTAAAAACTACTGAGGAGGTTAGAGGGCTGCAAATTGGTATGTTGATCATCCACCCTCCAATCATCAAACATACCAAATTGCAGCCATCTAGCCTCA
>NC_089786.1:47694694-47709694 GCF_040412425.1 Macrobrachium rosenbergii | reverse complement strand
AACCCCTAACCTTAAGAAAGGGAATAATCTATCTAAAAAGTTTAGCATATACTTATAATTACAGCAGGAAGGTATGCAGCGATAATGGCTGCTCTGAATATCTTGATATCTTAATATCTTACTACAAAAAACCCGGAGGAAATTTCCCCCTTTAAAACTACAAAGGGAATTTATAGTGCAAAGCTAATTACCATTTTACCACATTACGGTGGCTCCGGCAATGAAGGAAAAGTAAGGTTTTGTTTGCAAAAGTGTTGCAAAATTCCTTTTTCTTTTTGTAGTAATTCTATTATCGTTATTGTTTTAGCTTTATTTTTTATCAGTGTTATTTTTTATTTGCTGTTATTATTATCATTATATGCTATCGGTGTTCTGTTACTTTGAATGTTTTTAATATTATTATTATTATTATTATTATTATTATTATTATTATTATTATTATTAAATAATTATAATAATAATAATAATGATAATAATAATATTATTATTATTTTTATTATTATTATTATTATTCAAGACTGGAAAAAGTCACATTATTTAAAAGTCTAGATAAGTAATACCCTTTTCTTCATTATTAAGTCTTGATTGTAGCGTTAGAAATACACTTAAGTTTTAAGAGTAATTTTATAACAATATATAATTTTTCAAATAATAAAAAGACATTATTATTATTATTATTATTATTATTATTATTATTATTATTATTATTATTATTATTATTATTATTATTATTTATTTCTTATAAGCAGGCTGTAGCACCACCCAACCTCCCTGATCCTACAATTTACCCATGGAAATTTAGATCTCACAAAATACCTCTCTACTCTGACTATTTTCGTTCCTCATCTATCAGGCTCTGGGATTCTCTTCCTAGGTCTATTTTCCATTTTCTTGTCGGCTCTGCTGCGTAGGAAAATAAAGAAAGAAATAATTAAAGAACTAAACTTTTTCTGGTGAATGGGCTGATGCTAAGGATAGGGTGAAGTTTTGGGTGGGGGCAGAGGTGCGATAGGGGGAAGAGGTGGGGTGGGGTGAGGGGTGGAGGTAGGGGTGGGGTGGGAGTGTGTTTTGGGGTGTGAGGAAAAAAAAAAGAAAAGAGAGGAACAGAGACAGGAACAGCTGGGTCTCTCCCCAAAGCATCAGGAAAGAGTTGTTATTTGCCATAGAAAAATTAATATAATTCTAGAATTACATTAATAATGAAGAAAAGGTGTTACTTATCTAGACTTTTAAAGAATGTGACTTTTTCCATGGTCTTTAATAATAATAATAATAATAATAATAATAATAATAATAATAATAATAATAATATTATTATTATTTTATTATTATAATAATAATAATAATAATAATAATAATAATAATAATAATAATAATAATAATAATAATAATAATAATAAAACCATTGAAAGTAACAGAACACCAATAATATACAATTATAATAATAACAGCAAATAAAAATCATGGACACAAATAGTTGTTTTCAGTCAACATAACCAACAATAGATTAAATCTCATATCCACAGAAAACTCATCTGACTAACATTCAACAATAAAGGGAAAGATTTTGTTAAATGAAATTACTGAACTAAGATTTTCAAGCATTTTATTCTTGGCCAAAAATTGTCATTGTTTATTAATATATGGCAGAAATAAGGTTTGGAGACCGTAAACCCCCAACAAGGAGGCTGAGCAATTCGCTCTGTAAAGACCCCTTCTCCCCAAGAGTTCCATTCCTATCTCTCCCAAACTCTAATCAATAATCGCCATTTCCGGGTCCCACTTTTTACAAGGAAAGAACACTAACCGCATAACATTTTTCGGAGGCAATAAACAGAATTTCTTGTTGAAATTTCGCAAAATAATTTGTTATCATCAAATCACAAACATGAAGTCTTTTTAGAAGAAAACATAAACTATAATACTCTTTTCACAAAGTAAATGAAATAATTTAATGGGCTACAATAAGAGTGGTTATCCACAAAATGGACAATAGCAGAAGGGTATTTTTTTTATATATCAGTTATATATTAGCTGAAGCCTTTTTTATACTAAAGTAAAACGGAACTTATGATTAACAAAATCCGCAATGTAAATTACAGACCGTCGTTACTACCATTTCAATATTATTAACTTGATAATTATATTAACTTCAACATTATTCCGCCAAATGAAGCGAAGTATTTACAATTCATAATTTAACATGCAAATCATTGCTGTTAAGTTAATCAACGTCTTGCATTAGCAACTCATAATTTAACCTACTAAATGCTCTGCTGAACTAAACTTATTTGGCCATAAATTGGTTAGAAATTTTAACCAACTTATTATATTTTTATGCAAAGCTCTTCTTACTCATCAACTAACCACCCAAATATCTGTGCTGGAACTTCAAACGTTCCAGCGAAGATCCAGTGCATTAATGCCCTAATAATATTCTCCTTGCGTTCTAATACATTTTTATCTCTTCATTAATTTACTAATTTATTTGTTGTTTTTGGTTTTCTGTCCGCCCCCAGATCTTAAAAACTATTGAGGCTAGAGGGCTGCAAATTGGTATGTTGATCATCCACCCACCAATCATCAAACATACCAAATTGCAGCCCTCTAGCCTCAGTAGTTTTTATGTTATTTACTGTTAAAATTAGCCATAATCGTGCCTCTGGCAACGCAACAACACAGGCCACCACGCCCGGCTGAGAGTTTCATGGGCCGCGGCACATACAGCATTATAACAAGACCACTGAAAGAAACATCTGTTTTCGGCGGTCTTTATTATACGCTGTACAGAAAACTCGACTGCGCCGAAGAAACTTCGGCGCATTTTTTACTTCCTTAATAAGTGAGATCTCATCTCTCTGTATTTCTCTTAACCTTCTCTTACTTCCTAATGAGCACCATATTCTTTGGAAGCTTTAATTTCCAGCCAGTGGCCCCTTTGGTGGGCTTATTCCATATGAATAGGGTTCATCTTCTGAATAATAATAATAATAATAATAATAATAATAATAATAATAATAATAATAATAATAAAATTTCATACTTGACCAAGCGAATTTCTTGTTTTCAATAAATTAAGCGCATCTTGTTAATGGCAAATGGGATGATAATTTCAACCAGTTTATTGAGAATTTATGCGAAACTCCTCCAGTACTCTCCGGTTCCTGTCTTCCAGGAAGGAGTTGTGACACGTCGAGACACGTTCCGGGAATCGTCAGCGACAGAGAGAGGGGGCGTCTTTCCCGAAGGGAGATTTTGTAAAAAGGGAGAATATTTAGACGTAAGGGAGAAAGAGAGAGAGAGAGAGAGAGAGAGAGAGAGAGAGAGAGAGAGAGGTGCGCTTAGACTTTAGTTCCCTCTATATGCACATAAGTTTTTATTATCACTGGGGATGAATATAAAAATATACACATACATAGAGAGAGAGAGAGAGAGAGAGAGAGAGAGAGAGAGAGAGAGAGAGAGAGAGAGAGAGAGAGAGATATACACATACAGGTGAGACGTTTGAATTTTGTTTCTCTATATATGCTCATAACTTTTCATTGTCACTTTGGGGAGAATATAAGATATACACATACAGAGAGAGAGAGAGAGAGAGAGAGAGAGAGAGAGAGAGAGAGAGAGAGACGTTAGACTTTTTTCTTCTATATGCTCATAAGTTTTTATTATCACTGGGGATGAATATAAAAATATACACATACATAGAGAGAGAGAGAGAGAGAGAGAGAGAGAGAGAGAGAGAGAGAGAGAGAGAGAGAGCGGTGCACGTTTGATTTCTGTTTCTCTCCACTATATGCTCATAACTTTTCATTGTCACTTTGGGGAGAATATAAGATTTGTCCTCACAATTGTGGATGACCAGTTCTGAGAGAGAGAGAGAGAGAGAGAGAGAGAGAGAGAGAGAGAGATAATCAGCGGAGTATTTATGCCCATATCTTTCAATAGGTTATCACTTTGGGGAGAATATAGAAACATACGAATACAGAGATTTCCTGTAATATACACACACAGAAAGAGAGAGAGAGAGAGAGAGAGAGAGAGAGAGAGAGAGAGAGAGAGAGAGAGAGAGAGAGGTACTTAGACTTCTTTCTCTTTTAATTTTATAACTTTACGATTTTCACTTTGGGGAGAAAATAGAGATAAAGACAGCTTTGTCTGTCCTGTCACAGACAGAGAGAGAGAGAGAGAGAGAGGCTGAGAGAGAGAGAGAGAGAGAGAGACTGAGAGACTGAGAAAGAGAGAGAAAAGTGGGAGTAAAAGAGGAAAACGTCTTCATCTCCACTGGATTAAAAATAGACACTTTTCTCCCTCAAAGTTAACGAGAGAGAGAGAGAGAGAGGTTAATGCCCTTTTTGTCCTCAGAATTGTGGATGACCAGTTCTGAAAAGGAGATTTTCTATCTTTTGGGGACATTTTCTTGTAGAAATCTCTCTCTACCATTTTGTTTTCTTTTATATATTTTATTCTCCTCCTGTATTTCAGTTTTTCTACTTTGGCCATCTGTTCATTTCCAGGTCTAATCACAATCAATTTATTCTTTCTGTTGGTTATAGCTTTTAAATAGTTTTGTCATTTCCCGAATATTTTGACATTTCCTGTAATATCCTGTATTATTTTTTTTTCTTCTTTGTGTTCTCCTCATTTTCGTTTTATTTCTCTGCTGTATCGATTTTTATCATTTTTGCATTTGGGTTCTTTCCATTAGGTTACTTTTTTCCTTGAATTTTTACTTTACAGTTTCATATTTTCTGAAAATAAAATATATATATTGTGCCGGCTTTGTCTGTCCTGTCCGATTTCATATCTCAAAACTTGACAGACTTAGGCTATAGATAATACTGTTTTAATTGCAAAATGTTGATTCCTCCACCCTCCAATCATCAAACACATACCAAATTGCAGCCTCAAAATCAACATGGGAAAATAGAAGTTTTATTTTATCCACGAGAGGTTAAAGCATTAGGTGGGCAAACTTGTGCCTCTGGCAACTTTCAACAACACAGTGGCCACCAAGGCCGGCAAGAGAGTTTCATGGGCCGCGTCTCATACAGCATTATACCCGAGACCACCGAAAGATAGATCTATTTTCGAGGGTGGCCTTGATTATGCGCTGTACAGCCCAAAGCCTAACTCGATTGCGACTATAGTAAAGAAACGTTATAAGGCGCATTTTTTATTTGTTTATCTTTTCTGGACATTTTCTTGTATAAATTTTAGTACTTATCTACTATTTTGTTTGTTTTATATATTTTTATTGTTTTTCTGTTTTTCGTTTTTTATACTTTTATTTTTCTGTTCATTTTCATATTTCTATGAACACTGGGTTTATTTATTACTTTTTCATTTACTCTATCTAGGTATTACTTTTTATATGGTATTTTGCATTTTCCATTTATTTTTCGCGTAAATCATTTCCTATATTTCTAATTTTATATTCGAATTGAAAATATTTCAAATTCGTTGACTCAAATCTGCGTGAACCCGAAGAGGGTGGTATGCTACCAGAATTTTATTTCGTTGATTATTCGTTTTTGTATATTTTCTAGAATAAGGATAATAATATCATCTAGTTTTATTTCAGTTTTTGAAAAACCTAAGAATTAGGACATTCATCTATGTCTGGAAATTTTCGTATATCTATAAGCTATAGATATATTATAGGATCTTTAACTCATCATAGGTTATATATATATATAGAATCTAAGTTATAAAACTATATATATATATGAATTCGATGTTTATAGGTATATTTATGAAAGTATATAATGGTGTCGTGGTGATAGATGATGGATATTTATATATTTAGGTTATGCATGTATTCAAAATATCCATATATATATATATCGAGCTTTGAGAATTTGTCAGAAACTTGACAGACTTAGAACTATAGATAATACTGTTTTAGTCAGCAAAAGATCAAGCATGTTTCTTTTGATAACCATCGTATGTCAGTGTGAAAAACATGACTTCATTTAGAAAAGACCAGACACAAAATCAAGAGGGGAATGAAGTGTTGATGGATTTAGTATTATCCACAAGAGGCGAAATAGCATTAGGTGGTTCTGGATTAATGTGGTTGAATCTTTCAAACACTTATTACAGAGGGTTTTTCTTTAACTTTTTGATTACCACGCAGGCCCTCTAAGAGATGGTCCTTCCCTACACACCCCTATTAGTGAGTCCCAAGAAAGTTTACCTTAAAAAATCGATGTAAGTAAAATGGCCACCCAGATTTAAAGCAACAAAACAAAAAATTGTTGAGAAAGAAAGGGGGGTTTGAGGGATAGGGAGGGAGCGTAATTCGGTCGTTTCAAAACATGGTAAGACCAACGAGGTCTAAGTTCAGAGTGTTTGTTCTTTATATAAACAAACGTTATAAGGCAATCCTTTTTGGACTTTTTTGAAACTTCTGGGAATATTAGTTGCACTATCTTTTAAGAGAATAGTTGAATATAAATAGAGAATCTTTTAGTTTTCCTGTTATGGCTTTCTTGCTCTTTCAATCCTGGAAAAACTGCTCAACAACCTTTGAGATTGTTGAGAACCACTTGCTTTAGGGTGTTTTTTTGTTTAAAGAATGCCTCTTCAGGCTGCTCTTGAGCTGGAAGCGTGAGGGTCGATTCCATCATTGACTAAAGTCTTGGGCATATCAACTGTGGGATGGACAGGAAAATAAAGACGCACTAAATAGCGACTTCTTGGCACTCATTGCAACGTCTTGGAGTGAAACTGTCAAACGTATCTTTCAAGATAATATGCAGTTTAATTAAGGTATTTTTCACCTCTTGATGATAACCACCACTATGATTATCACAGTTACATGATCAATGAGGAGAAGGACAGAGAAAGAGGGCAAGATATGCCCCAAAATGAAAAAATTATGACAAAATAAAATATTGAAGATTTAGATAAATGAGTTAAATATAACCTTGAAGGGAAAAAAAAAAATCTATTAGAGGAATAATAATAAAATTTTGAGAGAAAAATAATATACAAACATTAATAATAATTTTAATAATAATATAATAATAATAATAATAATAATAATAATAATAATAATAATAATACCTCTAATACTCGGTCACTGATCATATGGTTGAGATAATATGAAGTGGTGGTTATAGTACATCTTCTTTTATAAATAGTAATATTTGAGACCATTAACTTATGATTTTACAATATGAACTAGGAAAAAATAAATAAAACAAAATATACATCTTCAAAATTTTAGTAATCTTAGCAACGGTCTCTCAATATATTTGTATATTGATAAACATAGAAACTGATATATTTTTTTTTTTTTTTTCAAATAAAGGACAATAAACAATGCAGGGCAGCCTACAGGAGCAAAAATAATTATAGGCAGTGCTTCATTCACATTCTCACAAACCTTGAATGGGTCGATAAGAAACTGAGATAATTTCAACAATTTCGCCTGTAGAAAAAGGAAGTGTTCAAATACCGGTTTTGTGGCAAAGTGTTGACAGGGACTTAATATGTGAATGGGTGCTTGCATAACTGGACATTATGCTCATTAGTGAAGGAAAAACGTAGGTTTTAACGTTACGACAGGCAATGCTCTACGTTTGGTAGCCACGTGGAAGAGAAAGCTTGAATTAGTAACGATGATATTACTTTATTATATAAAACTTTTACCATTATTATAATTATTATTATTATTATTATTTAACTATAATGTCTTTTTTATTTAACTGATCTAGTCTAAAATAACACAACTTATTTTTTTCATTTATGGCATTATTCTCCTGAGGCTCACTCCCCTTTGAATCTCTTCTCTCTCTCATGCCCCTGGTTCTAACACTGGTTTAGCCCCTCAGGTTCTCTGAGCTGGAATGTAAAAAGACTAAAAAATGGGCAATTCCGATGGACAGGTAATGTGAACTGTGCGACGGCTGTCTTGATCTTTTCAAATGGAGGGGAGTTTATAGTTGTCTGGGGCCTATCTCAGTGCTCTCTCTACTTGAAGGGTATTAGTTATTTAACTGAGATTGCATCTTTCTCTGCTTTGTGTGTGTGTTTTTGCTTTTAACAAGCGAATAGCGATTCTCTGCACATAACTGCACATTATGACTGATTATCTCTCTCAAGGTTTTAATCATTCTGCGTGTGTGTTTAAACTTGATGTTTTGCATTTCAAGATAAATAGACTTAAATTGCAAACATCTAAATTTTATACATTTCATGGAGGAAGTCTCTGTGTGTGTGTGCGTCGTGTTTTCATTTCATGGAGGAAGATATACCTCTCTCTCTCTCTCTCTCTCTCTCTCTCTCTCTCTCTGTGTGTGTGTGTGTGTGTGTGTGTGTGTGTTTTGTATTTCATGGAGGAAATTATACTTGCTCTTCCATAAACAAAGAAGTGACTTCCTGTGTGCATCAGGAAGGAAGACACACATTCTTATACAGATAAATACGACCTTTCTTTCTAGAATGACAAAACTGACTCGTCTGTTCCCCATTTTTCTAAATAGCAATGTTGCGTTTTAGAATCAATTTTTTATCTGATTTTGTCAATTATCAAAAGTTCAAGCGAAGGTGAAATGCATTGCTGCCCTAATACTGTTCTCCTTGGATTTCAAAACATTTTTATCTATTTTTTTAATTTATTAATTTATTTATTTTTCTTTTTTATTAAGCGAGTGGGATCTCTTCTTTCGGTATTTCCCTTTAAAGCCTCCTACTTCTTTTTAATGAACACCATATTCATTGGAATCTTGACTTTCAAGTCAGTGGCTCCTGTAGGCTTGTGCCATATGATTAGGTTTCATCTTCTGAATAATAATAATAATAATAATAATAATAATAATAATAATAATAATAATAATAATAATAATAATAATATTTTTCCAGTAATACTGCATTCCGTGTGATAAAGCAAAGTTCTCTCTTTTACCAAATAATTCTAACGTTAGGCCTTAATTTACTTTCCCATTCATCTTCAAAACTTCAAAGAATTTTATTTTACACCAAGACTGACTGAAAGGGCAACTTATCTAGCACAGGCCTGAAGGAATAAGCAAAGAAGGGAGAGAAGGAATACAGTAGAGGAGAGAGAATTCTATCACCGAGTAGCCGTAGGAATCATTTTCCCATATTATTGACTGAATATAGAATTTAGGCCAAAGGCCAAGCACTGGGACCTATGAGGTCATTCAGTGCTGAAACGAAAATTGACAGTAATAGTTTTGAAAGGTGTAATAGGAGGAAAACCTCGCAGTTGCACTATGAGTCAATTGTTAGGAGAGGGTGGAAAGTAAGATGAAAGAAAGAGAATATGAAAGGAGGCACAGTAAAAGGAACGAAAGGGGTTGCAGCTAGGGGCCGAAGGCACGCTGCAAAGAACCTTAAGTAATGCCTACAGTGCACCGCATGACGTTCCCGTATTGTTTAAAACCTAATGATTATTCATCTTGTAACCAGTCTTAGCGATCCGGTACAAGCAATAAACAAGTGTTTATATATGTGGAAAAGTACAAGCAGTACAAACCTGTCAAAATAAGTCCTGTGGGTAAGCTGCCATGAGCAATGGGGTCATTACGAGACTCGAAAAACAACATGGAAACAAAATTATGTTGATTAAAAGAATTGTTTTTTTCTTAAGGACAAAATTCGGAAAATATGAAGAAACACATTAACGCCAAATAATTATATTCACGAGTAATTTTAGTCAGCACTGGTCATTGCTAGTATGTAGTTCGAAGAAACCACTGAGTTTCAGGGCTTGACTCTCAGAGGGATAAGTCACGGTTTTGTTTTAGTTTTCTGTAGAAGAAAACTATCGTGGCGGCTTTTTCTGTCCGCACTTTTTTCTGTCCTCACTTTTTCTGTCCGTTCTCAGATCTTAAAAACTACTGAGGCTAGAGGCCTGCAAATTGGTATGTTGATCATCCACCTTCCAATCATCAAACATACCAAATTGCAGCCCCCTAGCATCCATAGTTTATATTTTATTAAGGATAAAATTTAGCAATAATCGTGATTCTGGCAACGCTACAGAACAAGCCACCACGGCCAGCTGAGAGTTTCATGGGCCGCGGCTGATACAGCATTATATCAAGACCACCGAAAGATAGATCTATTTTCGGTGGCCCTGATTACACGCTGAGTGGGAGTACAGAAAACTCGATTGCGCCGAAGAAACTTCGGTGAATTTCTACTTGTCTAAATGAGTGGTGAAATTCGAGTAAGCGGGCAGAGGGCAGCGCAGTGGATGCTCAAAACAGCATAACCAAGAAGAAAATAGCCCAGGCGAAGTTGAAACACTGCAGCTGAGGTAGAACACTGCAACTGAGGCTAAGAACAGTTCAGCTGTTTCAAGATACTGAGCAGCTGAGGCTGGAAGCGAAGCTACTGCAGAAAATAGTGTGACTCAAGATGAAAACAGTACAATGGGGATGAAAGCTGGTTGAAAAGATTACAACTGAGACTGCTGCCAACAGTGCAGCTGAGGATGAAAGCTGTGTAGCTGAAGTTGAAAAGAGTACAACTGAGACTGCTGCCAACAGTGCAGCTGAGGTATTTTTGGCACCAGATTGTAAATGTTATTATTGTTGCTTGCATTTATAATTATAAACATTCATATGAAATAGATGATCACCTTGCAGAACTGAGGACCATTAAATTAGAATATCTATCTGCAAACAAGGAAAGCATATCGAATAAGACCCCAAAAAATATAACAAGTAAAAAAGGCGCCGAAGTTTCTTCGGCACAATCGAGTTTTCTGTTCGTTGGTGGCCTCAGCCACGGCCCATAAAACTTTTAGCCGAGGCCCATGAAACTTAGCCACGGTCCGGTGGTGCCTACGTTGTTTGTATCTATAGCGCTGCCAGAAGTACGATTATGGCTTACTTTAAGCTTAAATAAAAAAAAATAACTACTGAGGCTAGAGGGCTGCAATTTGGTACGTTTGATGACTGGAGGTTGGATGACCAACATACCAATTTGCAGTCCCCTAGCCTCAGTAGTTTTTAAAATCGGAGGGTGGACAGAAAAAGTGTGGATGGACAGACAAAGCCGGCACAATAGTTTTCTTTTGCAAAAAAACTAAAAATGTACACAAATAAAATTTTTTATTATTATATACATACATAGTGGGGTACCTACATAAGGAGACCAGATCCGCAAAATAAATTATTGCAGAAATAAAATATAATCACATCTAAATATTCACTACAGGAGATAATTAGTTTCCATTAAGGGCGAGCTTCCTGTTAATCAGGTAATGTAAATATATTCTAATGGCCAACAATGTCAGCTGTTTCCTATGGTTGATGAGTTCTTGATTCAGTATGTAAATTTGGAAGTATAACCACAATTTGCTTAGAAATTATAAATATGATTATCAGTAATCATTATTAAATTTATTTGGGTCATCCGCTAACATTATCATTATTATTGTTTTTAATAACTTAGGAATGAATTAAAGTCGACGCATTTTAAGAATATCACTCGACCACGCCCCCTTCCCCTGACGCCTTAGATAATGCATGACATCGTACTCTCGGACGATATCAGTTGCCGCTTGGCTATGACACTGATAACATCAAAAGGTCGTTCATCCCATGGAGGAGTAGTAGACCCCAGAGGGAAGGAACCCTGTCCCTCCACCCATCTGGAGACGGGACAGAGCGGGGAGGCTGTTAAGGACAGTGCTGCCAGCCGTAAGAGTAATAACGTGAAAGAGGGGAGGGGTTAGGCTGGGGTGGCAGGGTGGGGTAGGGGGGATGTGGGCGTGGCCGAGTGATATTCTAACAATGCGCTGACTGCAGTCGCATAATAATGTGAATGATTCAGGACTTAAATTCTAACTAATTTTACTATCACTGATAGAAAATGAATGAACAATCACGCTCCAGTTTATGATAAGAGAAAAAGAGCTTTTAAATGTAAACTGTTATTATTTTCTTGATCTATACTTATTTTTCATATTAACAATTTTTGTTGTACTGCAGTATCGTATGTAATTGTCCATGATTAAAAATGTGTAAATAGCAACAGAGCAACAGAACAAATTCCACTTATAGGTTCTTTCTCTCCTTTTATTATTATTATTATTATTATTATTATTATTATTATTATTATTATTATTATTATTATTATTATTATTATTATTATATGCGTATAGTATTATTGATATTTACGATTCATGATTATTTCCCTTTTGTTATTATTATTATTAACTATGACAGCGCTAACTTCTAGATCAAAATAAAAATAGGTCCTCAGCTTAGAAAAATCTCACAACCCTCGTAAAAAGATTATAGAAACTGGGAAACAGAAATTGTGGAGAAAGTCCCAAAAGCTATGTTGTGGAAGGAAAGAAACATTCCTTGAATGTTGAATGCAATTAGTTTTGCAGCTTCACTATTTTCCTGTATTTGTATATTTTATCGTGTTTAATGTATGTCAGATTTCATTATGAGTTTCGAATGAGCGTTTTCCCCACAAACCTTATTACTAAAACGGCTGACTGGGATGAGGACGGACTCTGTCCCATTTCATTCCTGGATTAAGACCAAAATAAAGGCAGACCAACCCAGACAATCGAGCATATAACCAATATTGTCGTCACACACTCGATTCTAGAGCCTGGGTCTCACTGGGACCCATTACCTATAAACTCATACCCCTATTAGACTGTTACAATTTCACTGCTTATTAGTTTTCTATAAGAAAGAAAAATATTGTGCCGGCTTTGTCTATCCGTCCGCACTTTTTCTCTCCGCTCTCAGATCTTAAAAACTACTGAGGCTAGAGGGCTGCAAATTGGTATGTTGAGCATCCACCCTCCAATCGTCAAATATACCAAATTGCAGCCCTCTAGCCTCAGTAGTTTTTATTTTGTTTAAAGTTAAAGTTAGCCATATCGTGCTCATCGCAACGATATAAGACATGCCACCACCGGGCCGTGGTTAAAGTTTCATGGGCCACGGCTCATACAGCATTTTTTCTATTTTTTTACAAGATACTATGATTGGTGCTGGCTGTAACCCTGAGAAAATAAACCTGCTTAATTTATCTGCTACAGTTAGTTCATTTTTAATCATTTAGATTCGTTGGTGTTTAAGGCTTGTTTCAGACCAAATTTTCAGCAATTTTGTTTATTACAATCAGGTAATTTTACAAGATTTAGACTGAACGGTATTGAAAGCTTACTTGCGACCTAACTGTAATAATTTTATTTGTTACAGTCAAGTAATTTTCAATAATTTAGTATTTAAGACTTATATACGTCCAGATTATTAATTATTCTACTTATTGCAAGTTAGGTAACTTTCAATAGCTGTGACTTATTAGTATTTAAGATTTATTTATGACAAAATCGTTATTACCCTTATCTATTACAGTCAGGTAATTTTCAATCATTTAAAATTAAAGACTTATGTTCATCCAGATTATTAATTATTTTCCTATTGCAGTCAAGTAATTTTCAGTAACTTTGACTCACTGGTACTTAAGATTTATTTATGAACAAATCATTAATAATCTAATTTATTACAGTCAGGTAATTTTCAATAATTTAATATTAAAGATTTATATACCTCCCGATTATTAATGATTTTGCTTATTATCATCAAGTAATTTCAGTCACTTTGACTCATTGGCGTTTAGAATTTATCTATGATCGAATTACTAATAATTTTCCTGTTCATGCACTGAATATGATCGTAATTTCATAAGAGTGTTGGTGAAAGTCATAGTCTGTCATGAGTCCAGACTAAAAAAGTACTCAAGTAGGGGTGAATTTTTAATATAAATGTACACATACACACACACACAATAACACACATAAATATATGTGTGTATATGTATATCTTATATATAAAAGTCAGTGTTTGTATGTATGTTTGTATATTTGTATGTTTGTAACTTTGTGCATTATAGAAATCCGAACCGCTTGACTGAGCTAGACAAAATTTGGCACATGGCCGTTATTTGACCCAACTTAGACAATACGGTAGGTTTCAAACCCGTACCCCCTTCACATCCCCTTCCCCCATCCTCCCTTCCCTTTCCCTGAAACGGGGCTGGTGCTGCCCGTAGACTTAGTAACCAATGTTGTAAATAAACTCTATGGGTTTATCATACATCATTTCATTTACTCGATACCATAAAAATATATTATTGGAAATGCTTTTCTTTTCTGTGATTGATAAGTCTGCATCAAAAGGTTTGTGTTTTGGTTTAGTAGGGTGTGTGTTTAGGTTTAGTGGGGATGTATCTAGGTTTAGCAGGGGTGTGTTTAGGTTTAGTAGGGTGTGTGTTTACGTTTAGTTGGGGTGTGTTTAGGTTTAGTTGGGGTGTGCTTAGGTTTAGTGGGGGTGTTTCAATTAAGTTGGGGGTGTGTTTAGGTTTAGTCGGGGGGCGTAAATAGGACACTCACCACAGTAATATCTGGATAAAAGGACAGTAACCACAGCAATACCGGAATAAAATGGACAGTCAGCATAGCAATCCCTGGATAAAGGGACAGTCAGCACAGTCATACCTGGATAAGTGGGACAGTCACTGCAGTAGTACCTAGATAAAAGGGACAGTCAGCACAGTAATACCAGGTTGAAAGAGACAGTCATCCAGTAATATCTGGATAAATGGGACAGTCACCACAGTTATAACTGGATAAATGGGGCAGTTACTGCAGTAATATCTGGATAAAAATGACAGTCGGTACAGCAATACCTGGATCAATGGGACTGTCAGAACAGTAATACCTGGATAAAAGGGACAGTCACCACAGTAATATCTGGATAGATGGGAGAGTCAGCACAGTAATATTTGGATAAAAGGGACAGTTAGCACAGGAATTCCTGGATAAAAGGGACAGTCACCAAGGTAATACCCGGATAAATGGGACCGTCAGCACAGTAATATTTAGGTAAAGGGATAGTCAATACAGTGATTCCTCGATAAAAGGGACAGTCAGCACAAGGAGGTGCAGGAAAATTTTTCCAGGTCCTTCAGAGTTTTCCTGGCAGTGCC
>NC_089786.1:47687194-47689694 GCF_040412425.1 Macrobrachium rosenbergii | reverse complement strand
CATGAGCGGCGGCTCATACAGCATTATACCAAGACCACCGGAAAAGATAGATCTATTTTCGGTGGCCTTGATTATACGCTAGTGGCTGTACTAAAAAACTCAATTGCGCCGACGAAACTTTAACGCATTTTTACTTGTTTTATATTCATTTGGAAGTATTTCCTCCTTATATATTCCTGATACTTTTTCTTGTCCTTCAGTCCTGGGCTACTTCAGACATATGGTTTCTTGTCTCGTTGTTTTTAATGGCAGTATAAATTATTGTTATTTACACTGTTGCTTTCAGGTTTTTTAAAGTAATTTCCAACAAGTGATAAATAAACTGTGATGATGTGCTTTTGGAAAATTTTGTTAAGTAGTGCTGACCAAAAAATTTTTGCATTTGATGATAAGGAGAAGAGAGAGAGAGAGAGAGAGAGAGAGAGAGAGAGAGAGAGAGAGAGAGAGAGAGAGAGAGACCTTCCCTGCCTTTGGTAATCAAATGCAAATTGAACAAAAGCAGGTCGTTTAAGACAGCTTAAGAGCTGAGCTATTTATTTTGAGTTCTGTTGTAAAGTTAAAGACAGAATAAGCTAATGAATGTAACGTCTTCGGGCAATGGCACGACGATTGCAAACGTACTTGAGAGAATATTCCTCTTGGTTTTCTTGAAATATATCTGGAAGAAGTAGAAGAGGAGGAGGAGGAGGAGGAGGAGGAGAGGAGGAGGAGGAGGATGCGTCCCATCCGTTAGAAGCGGCGCCTTCATTGACGAAAGAATGGTTGAGTGAGAAGAGTATAAAAAACAGAGGACTTGAGCCTTCAGCTTCATCAGTTACAAAGAACGGGTAGAACAAGAAGATATCGAAAGGAATGCTTCGGGTGGGGGGAGGAGGTAGAGGAGGAGGATGAGGAGGATTAGGAGGAAGGGGAGAGCGGGAGGTCCTCCAACACTCGCAGAGGGGCGCCTTCAATGGTTTACCTTCGTCAACAGCGACAAAATCTTTTGTCTGAGGAGAATCGCCTCGTCTTGTTCAGATGAGCTTTTAGCTAGATGAAAGAAAAACGACGAGTCACGGCTTCTTTATTTAGAAGGAGATATCAGTAGGTCTCTTTCTTCTGACACCCCCAAAGTCCCGTAGACTGCCCCTGCGCCCATCCCAGCGCCCCCTTCTAGGGCCCAGCCTTAAACTCCTTTTTGTTCTTTGTAGGGTGGCGAAGGGCGGGTGAAAGTCTCCCTTTCTTCTTCCCACACTTTTCCCCTCCATCCAGAGCAACAATGGAGTTATTGCCGAGGAGCTTCCCGCAGAGGGGGCGGTAGCAGAAGCAGGAGCCATCTCCCCTACAGTAAAGACCTGATCAATCTTGACCTGTCAACAGGTCTTTCGTGACCTGTCGACGGGGTCTTTTGTTGCGTCGCTCAGAAGGCTGTAGAGAGGAAAAAAACGACTAAGAAACTTCACCTGTCCTCGCCGTCTTCCAAAGAGTCTCAGACTCTCCCAACAGAGGCTTAGATAAGCCGGGCTGGAAAAGTTGATTCACTGAGGACTTCAGAAATAATGGGACACAGTTTGTATGGGGAGAAATGTAAAACAATATTCTCAATATTTTTAAATTTCTTACGTTAATATCAGTAAACAATTTTACCCTCGTTAAGTACGGAAAGACTAGAATTAGTTAATAAAAATACATTAATATGGGGAGAATATTATTCTTAATTAGCGAAGAAACAAATACATCATCAACTCAGTGTGGAAAAAATATTTTATTCCTCTTTAATATTTTAAATTTCTTACGATAATGTGAGTTTAGTAGACCTTTTACCCTCTTTAGATACGGGAAAGCCTAAAATTAGTTAATAAAAATATATTAATATGGAGAGAATATTATTTATAATTAGTGAAGAAAAAAGTATATCATCAACTCAGTGTGGGAGAATAATTTATTCTCTTTAATATTTTAAATTTATGATAATATTAGTAGACTATTTTACCCTCGTTAAGTACGGGAATAACTAGAATTAGTTAATAAAATATATTAATATGGAGAGAATATTTTTAATAAGTGAAGAAAAAGTATATCATCAACTCAGTGAGGGAGAATAATTTATTCTCTTCAATATTTTACGATAATATTAATATTTTAAGATTTATTAGTAAATATATAAATATAATTATTAATTAGTAAGAAAAAGACTATTTTACCCTCGTTAAGTAGACTATTTTAGTTACATGGAAAACTGGAATTAGTTAATAAAAATTTATTAATATGAGAGAATATTTTTAATTAGTGAAGAAAAACGAATATCATCAACGCAGTGTGGGAGAATATTTTATTCCTCTTTAATATTTTAAAATTCTCATGATAATATTAGTAGACTATTTTACCCTCGTTAAATGCGGTAAAGACTAGAATTAGTTAAAAAAATATATTAATATCGAGAATGTTATTTTTAGTTAGTGAAGAAAAATAAATATCGTCAACTCAGCGTCGGAGAATATTTTATTCCCCTCGTTCAAGT
>NC_089786.1:47639694-47679694 GCF_040412425.1 Macrobrachium rosenbergii | reverse complement strand
TCTAAATCTCGGAGAAAGTGATAGGCCAACCTCTCTCTCAAGGAAAAAAAAAAAAAGCCATCAAACTTAGAGTACATAAAACTCAGGAGATTCAGAACTTTCTACTCATTTCCTTTTAAGAGTCAAGAGAATTATTTGTTTGTCAGGTAAATCTGATACCGTAAACCGTAGTACAGTGGCTCTTAACCAGGGGTGCACTCACCTAGGGTGCAAGCCGGTTCTAAGGGGGTGAGAGGATACCTATGAATATATAATTAAAGCAAAATATATTTTTACATACGCGTGTTATTTTTATGCAACAAAATAAAAAATAAAATAAAATAATAATAATAATAATAATAATAATAATAATTATTATTATTATTATTAATATTATTATTATTACTATTATTATTAATAACTTTTGTATTTTAGTTTTTGTTCATTTCAAGGAATTCAGGGGTGCGAGAACTGACTGCTGATTTGAAAGAGGTGCATACATTGAAAAGGGTTAAGAACCACTGCCTAGTGCATCAGATAATGACAAAGGAATCTTGTTACATAGGAAAAAATATCGGACAGTAGTTCATTTCAGGTTAAAAAAATCTTGATTCTGAAAATTATCAGTTACATACCAGCAAATGCACTTCTTAAATATTACATCATACTAGACGGGTCTCTAGCAAAATACAAATTAATTTGTTATTTTGCAACTTCTGTTATAGAAAGACGATCGAATTGAATTGAATATAGAATTTAAGCGCTGGGACCTATGAGGTCATTCAGCACTGAAACGGAAACTGACAGTACAAGGTTTTGAAAGGTGTAACAGGAGGAAAACCTCAAAGCAGTTGCACTACGAATCAATTGTTAGGAGGGTGGATAGCAAGATGGAAGAATGATAATATGAATGGATGTACAGTAAAAGGAAGGCGAAGGGGTTGCAGCTAGGGGCCGAGCACGCTGCAAAGACCCTTAAGTAATGCCTACAGTGCCATGAGTTGCACTGACGGCACTAACCCCCTACGGGATAGAATTACGATTGGTGTAATCATTTACCAGGAGAAATATTCTGCCGACTGTAAGCCACTGCATTTATAACTCCATACCATTAATAATAATAATAATAGTAATAATAATATAATAATAATAATTATAATAATAATAATATTTTTAGTATTATTGGAGAAACAAATCCACAGCTATGTATGGGTACATATATTTAGAATGAAATCTTACAGAGATCTTTCGGGAATCTGTTCGTTTCCCTTTCCAGTGTCTGAACAGATTCCTGGAAACTCTCTGTACACATTTATTTTTAATTTTATTTGTTATTTTTAATTATATTTGTACCCATACATTACTGTGGATGTGTTTCTCCATTTCAAGACTCATGCTGCTATTATTATTATTATTATTATTATTATTATTATTATTCTACAACAGGTAATATACACAGAGTCCTGTTATCTTACTTCTAATATCCTTTCCATAATGTATTGTATATCAGATTTCCCAGGAAAATAGAACGATGTTCTGATGAATTATTTATCATCATTATTGTTATTATTAATAGTAGTAGTAGAGAAATGACGCCTATTTCCTTGTGCTTGAGATAAGCATTAAAATTACTATTCTATTTTCATACCTAACTATACCTCATTAAATTAATTTTTTGTCGAGAGTTGCACCAAACTTTACGCGTTAGTGCAAGCGGCATTAGGTTAGAAAAGGAAAGAAACCGCTAGACAACAACAAAGAGATCTGTTTATTTCTTTATTATTTACTGACCGATTTCTATCGAGATTACAATACAAACCAAACTACCTGAATAATACCTTCCCAGCGTCTGTAACGATTTTGGGAAGCCGAGAGAGAGCCGCCTATAACAAAAGTACGCCACCACCACTTTCTCCACAACCCCACAGTGTAGGGGTGGGAGGGGTCCCACACCCTGAAAATAAACGTACGCGGAAACTTTGAATTTCCGGCCAATTCGAAATTATCCCAAAACTTCCAGGACCCATTCTGAACGGGCTTATATCATTTTCATTAAGGGCGCCGGGAGTGCTTCCCACAGGCGGCGGACTCGATCCGCATTGAGATCCATTAGTCTAATGGCTGCACGCGGCTCTCTGCGCGGTAGAACAAGATTCGACAGGTATTAGACTCGTCCGAGCTCCATGTGACCTGTTTTATTCGCTCAGCGAAGGCTCGTTGGCGCCCAGATGGATGTCTTCGTTTGTTTATTGTTTTTTTTTTTTTTTGAGGGGTGTGGGTAAATAATTGACTGGTTGACTGGGTATTATATTGATTCTGGAGCTTGAAAACTTTTATTTCATTTTTACTTCGTCGAATATTGTAATTTGATCAATGTTTACAGCACATCACTGTCTGTTGGCTGTATTACGTATTTACTCTGTAATTCCTTTTTCTTCTATCTGCTCCTCTCCAGTCTTGTCTTTTTTCCCCAGTAACTACTTCTAGTAAAATCTCTCTCTCTCTCTCTCTCTCTCTCTCTCTCTCTCTCTCTCTCTCTCTCTCTCTCGTAAATTAACCCACACTCATTGTTGTTTCAGATGACTATTATCAAATTGTACAACATCTATTTCTCTCTCTAATTTCATTAACTGAGTCTAGTGAAATCTCTCTCTCTCTCTCTCTCTCTCTCTCTCTCTCTCTCTCTCTCTCAAAACAAGACACTTTTTTTGTTTGAGATGACTTTTATCAAATTTTAATATCTATTCTCTTTCTGATCTCATTAATTGAATCTAATGGAAGCTCTCTCTCTCTCTCTCTCTCTCTCTCTCTCTCACTCTCTCTCTCTCTGTGTCTCCCTTTATCCAGAGCCCTTCCTTCCGCCTCAACCTCCTTCTCCTCCTCCTCCTCTCCCTCCCCTCCCCGCCCCTTTCACGCCCACTAAGCCGAGGTCGACCGAGAACTGATATCGGAAATCTTGGAGGTTTGAGGACTCGGATGCCGCCCACATCGATCTCACAGGGCCTGATCCATCTCTCCTCCAGAAGTAAACCCCTCCCCCTTCCCTTCTCCATCTGGAATCCCCCAGGAATACATTCCCACCCTCCAACCCCACAAGACGTTCCTCCTTACCCTGAGAGTCTACAGAAATAACACCAGAACCTCTCTTCCCCAGGAATATTTTCCCACACCCCTACCTCACAAGATTCCCCCTTACCCTGAGAGTCTACAGAAATAACACCAGAACCTCTTTCCAAGGAATACATTCTCACCCCCTACCTCACAAGATCCCCCTTACCCTGAGAGTCTACAGAAATAACACCAGAACCCCTTCCCAGGAATACAATCCCACCCCTACCCCACAAGATTCCTGGCCCCCTCCTACCCCTGAGAGTCTACAGAAATAACTGTAAATAATGTCAAAAAAACCTTCCCAATCTACCCCCGACCACAGGGCCCTATTAAATCACGTTCCCCCTCAAAAGTACTATTTAATCTTATTTCCTATTCGTCATTCAAGCCGATCCTATTCTTCATATTCATCGACCCGGCTTCCTATTACTCTAAACGAACCTAATTCCTATTATTAAGATTCCTAGACCTCCAGTAACCGGCCACATATCCCAACTCCTTTCTCGTCATTTAAGGCTAGCTTTATTTCCATAGACCCTAGACCAATAAATCAGCTTTCTTGATGCTTCTAAATCCATTTTCTGTCAATTCATTGTCACGCGTGTTCTTTGGATACACGAGGACAGAGAGAGAGAGAGAGAGAGAGAGAGAGAGAGAGAGAGAGAGAGAGAGAGAGGATACTTTTACATCCTATCCCTCAGATACTTAGATTACCAAAACACACTTCCTATACCTCCAAGCCTACCTCCGCTACCTTTAGACCTAATTCTTTTCTAACTACCGTCCTTCTACTTTTTCTCCACTCACAATCCCACCCTCGGATCGCCCCTGGGCAAAACACCATCCTTTTCAACATATAGAACCCTAGATATAGGTGGTTAATAGATCTGCTTTCTGTGCATCACCCAGTACTGGCAAGTTTGTTCGTTGGAGCTCTGTTCGTTGGTGTAAATGAGAGAGAAAAAGAGAGACTTCGCTGTAACCTGGATATCTGTGTGTGTGAGTGTAGGTATGTGAACATGTGCAAAGGAAACACTAAAAGAAAGGAATAGTTGGGCGTCTCTCTCTCTCTCTCTCTCTCTCTCTCTCTCTCTCTCTCTCTCTCTCTCTCTCTCTCTCTCTCTCTGAGTGTGTGTGTGTGTTTCCACAAACACACACACACATATAGCCTATATACGTATATGTGTGTGTGTGTGTAACATCTCATGGTACACAGAGAGATCAATATGCTGAAAATGCAACATTCTAAATCTTAATCAAGTCTTAGCTGATGTAATTTTATTTATTTTTTATTTTTATTTTTTTAGTTTCTCTTCCTTGTCCAGACACAGTTAATTACAAACCTCAGCATTCATACTTAATAAGGCAACAAGAGGCTCCCCCGAGGGACAGAGAGGAAACAGAATAACGAAGAATGAAAAACAAGGCGAGTGAAAAATCACCTAATGAATGTTTTGTCTCGTGCGCGTCCATTGTGACAGATCTAATTGGAATGAATGATCGAGCAGCCAAAATGACACGCGCGGATTTTCTTTTAGGACTCGACGTATGCTGAAGGATAATAATGAAGTGGGGAGGAGGAGGAAGATATTCTTCATGAAATTCATTTTTGAAAATGTGTTATTTTGTGCCTATTGTGTCCTATTGGTTGCTTGTGTACCTAGTAGGGAGAGATGTTAGACGGTGATTCCGAGAAACGGCAATGTAGCTTAAATAGAGTTTATTGCGCAGAAAACAAAATGATACACATTTCCTCAATTTTAAACATTTGCTAAATATATTCTCATAAATTCAGCATATGGTAAATCTATTTTCATAAACTTCAACATATGCTAAATGTCTTTTTCATAAACTTCAGTATATATTAAATCTATTTTCATAAACTTCAGCATATACTAAATATCTTTTCATAAACTTCAGCATATGCCAAATATATTTTCATAAACTTCAGCATATGGTAAATCTACTTTCATAAACTTCAGCATATGCCAAATCTATTTTTTATAAACTTCAGCATATGCCAGATCTGTTTTCATAAACTTCAGCATATGCCAAATCTGTTTTATAAACTTCAGCATATGCCAAATCTGTTTTCATAAACTTCAGCATATGCCAAATCTGTCTTTATAAACTTCAGCATATGCCAAATCTGTTTTCATAAACTTCAGCATATGCCAAATCTATTTTCATAAAATTCAGCATATGCTAAATCTATTTTCATAAACTTCAGCATATGCCAAATGTATTTTCATAAAATTATATTAAATCTATTTCATAAACTTCAGCATATGCCAAATGTATTTTCATAAAATTCAGCATATGCTAAATCTATTTTCATAAACTTCAGCATATGCCAAATGTATTTTCATAAAATTCAGCATATGCTAAATCTGTTTTCATAAACTTCAGCATATGCCAAATGTATTTTCATAAAATTCATATGCTAAATCTGTTTTCATAAACTTCAGCATATGCCAAATGTATTTTCACAAAATTCAGCATATGCCAAATCTATTTTCATAAACTTCAGCATATGCCAAATGTATTTTCATAAAATTCAGCATATGCTAAATCTATTTTCATAAACTTCAGCATATGCCAAATGTATTTTCATAAAATTCAGCATATCTAAATCTAAGAAACTTCAGCATATGCCAAATGTATTTTCATAAAATTCAGCATATGCTAAATCTGTTTTCATAAATCAGCATATGCCAAATATATTTTCATGAACTTCAGCATATGCTAAATCTGTTTTCATAAACTCAGCATATGCCAAATGATAAATTCAGCACATGCCAAATCTATTTTCATAAACTTCAGCATGTGCCAAATCTATTTTCATAAACATCAGCATTTGCTAATTAACTTTTCATAAACTTCAGTACATGCCAAATATATTTTCATGAAGGCATATGCTAAATCTATTTTCATGAACTTCAACACTAAATCTATTTTATGAACTTCAGCATATGCTAAATCTATTTTCATGAACAGCATATGCTAAATATATTTTCATGAACTTCAGCATATGCTAAATATATTTTCATGAACTTCAGCATATGCTAAATCTATTTTCATGAACTTCAGCATATGCCAATTATATTTTCATAAACTTCAACATATGCTAAATCTGTTTCCATAAACTTCAGCATATGCTAAATATCTCTTCATAAACTTCAGCATATACTAAATACTCGTATATATTTTTCATAAACTTCGGCATGTTTAACACTAAATTATTCTAAATAAGCCAAGATGGGCATATCTGCTTGGATAATTCAGGGAGTACAGAAGATATTCCTGGAGCAATGGCCAAAGGAATATCTGTAGAAAAACTGTCAACTGAATCCTGAGTACTCGGAAATCTATACGCGTTACAGACAAAATAACGGACACAAATTAGATAGGACTTGTACTAGCCAAAATATGTAATAGAATTACAGGATTTTATCGTTCTATTTATATTTAGATAATATATATTTTTTTATTTAGATATTAATTTATTCATAGTTATACCTGTTTACATAGTTAAGGAATTGTAAGTGACTTATGTTTTATATATATATATATATATATATATATATATATATATATATATATATATATATATATATATATATATATATATATATATATATATATATATATATATATATATATATATATATATGTGTGTGTGTGTGTGTGTGTGTGTGTATGTATATATATACACTGTGTATATGTATATATATATTTACATTACATTATATATATATATATATATATATATATATATATATATATATATATATATATATATATATATATATAATAATATAAATTTAAAAATCAAGTCATTGTCACATTTATATAGCTTTACGTTTAAAAAAGCTAATTTATTGACTTGCAGACATCACCATTCACAAAATCTTGCAAAACCAATGTTGAAGAAACTACCTGCATGAAAGTTGCATCAGACTCCCATAAAACAACACTACGTATCCTAACATCACAGGCAGAAGAGAATCTCTGTTCTTCGTGAGAAACAGCTTCTCTTTGAGACTTGAAATAACTCTAGTGAACGCTGCCACTGCTCAATTTCGGTTGCGTTCATTTGCTATAAATATTTGCATCAACAGCATTGCATAAAAAATCATTGTGTATTGTGGCATCAGCGTCAGTTGAGAATCTTTGTTCTTTGTGGGAAAGATCTCCTCTTTGAGACTTGAAATAACTCTAGTGAACGCTGTCAGTGCTCAAGTTTGGTTGCGTTCATTTTCTGTTAATGCATTTCAGCAAAGCATGTCAGTCGTACAATGAACGTAGGGAAGGGATGTTTAGCTTTAGCTTTAGCTTTTAGCCTGTGAAGTACTCAGTTACGAAGTGGTTGTAATAGCGTTACAGCTGTCGAGGTATCAACAGCAGGCTGATGAAATGACCAAAAGCTGTTCTCAGGCTGAGGAAAACTTGGTGGAGGAAATGGAGGTAGAAGTCAAAGGAACACTGTAGACAGACTGTCAAAAAAAACACACACACATACATGTATGAATATATCTTAGACGTATAATATGTATGCATATATATACATAATATAAATATATATGTATGTATTTATACATATATATACATATACATACATATGAATATTTATTTATATATATATATATATATATATATATATATATATATATATATATATATATATATATATATATATATATACATATACATACATACATATTAACTTTATCACATACACAATTGTTCTGTGCATTAGTAAATACTAAGGACACTCATTCAAACTGGATGGTATCTGAATTAATACTCCATTAGTACCATCCAGCTTGAATGAGGTCCTTTTAGTAATATATAGATACACACACACACACACACACACACACACACACACACACACACACACATATATATATATATATATATATATATATATATATATATATATATATATATATATATATATATATATATATATATATAAACACACTTAATGCTTTGAACTTATAGTTAACAATGATTATAATGTTTGCATATGATTCCAACTGGTTAAACCCTCCTCAGCGTCATATTTATTAAATTAAACTTCAGCATGAAAAACTGAAACAGTCTTATAAGCAATCTTCATCTAGGAAAATGTTCTCCTAATGTTACTTACATCCAAAATGAACATGGCGTCCCCTACATCCCTTCTTTGTTCCAGTGGAATGAATTAACCACACCGCACACTACAGTTCCTTTTAGTGACTCAAAACAATTGAAAAGTAAAGAAAAAGCACAAAAAAAAAAAAGACTGAAATGAACAATGCTTTCCGGATGATGCATTGCGCAGCGTCCGGCCGGATATGGACTTCGTCCTTCCTGTGGCTTTTAATGATCATGTCCATTATGCAATCTTTCGCTGCTCGTTCTGGGACGGACAGCAGCGAGGAGCGTCCGATTCCTGGTCTGGCTCTAGCTTCCGGATACCACTGAGCACCTCAAGTGAAATGTAAATGCGTTTGGCTAAATCTGACAGCGTTCGATTCCCAATCTGACGCTGGTTTTGGATATTGAATCAGTTCAGGATGAGCTTGTTTATTGGGTTGGATATTAAGGCTGTTGGACTCCTAGTCTTGAGTCATCGGGTTCGGATGTCCTTGAGCAGTCTAGCATGAGTTAGCCTTTTAAGTTTGGTGTTGGGAGTGTCCGATTCTTCGCTCTGTTTCCGGCTTTGGATGACGTTGAGCAGTCATGGCGTTTCTCTGTGGTACACACACACACACACACACACACACACACACACACACACACACACATATATATATATATATATATATATATATATATATATATATATATATATATATATATATATATATATAATCATGAAACTACAAATGTTTAATATACAATTCTCACTACTTCAGAATATCCCAGATAGGGAATTATCACCGAAGGGGAATTTTTAAGTGATAAATGGATCGGTACCGCCGGGTCCCGATCCCTCGACACAGTACCTTCCAATGGTTTTGACCGTCGAATGGAGTCGTTGGAAGGTACTGCGTCGAGGGATCGAGACCCGTCGCTACCGAACCATTTATCACTTTAAAATTCCTGCGGTGATAATCCCCATCGGGGACATTCCCGAAGCAGCGTGAATTGATATTAAACGACATTTGTAGCTTTATGATTGTATATAAATCATGGTGTGATAAAAATTTAATATATATATATATATATATATATATATATATATATATATATATATATATATATATATATATATATATATGTATATATATGTATATATATGTATACATATACATATGTATACATATATATATATATATATATATATATATATATATATATATATATATATATAGATATATATATATATATATATATATATATATATATATATATATATATATATATATATATATATATATATATGTGCATGTGTGTGTGTATGTATATATATATATATATATATATATATATATATATATATATATATATATATATATATATATATATATATATATATGAGTGCTGATGTACCACAGGGGAATAACCATGACTGCTCAACGTCATCCAAAGCCGGAAACAGAGCGAAGAATCGGACACTCCCAACACCAAGCTTAAAAGGCTAACTCACACAAGACTTCTCAAGGACACTCGAATTCAATGACAAGACTAGAGTCCAACATACAAGTACAGAAATCCAAAATATCTCAGCCACGTATGAAAACACATCAAAACATTACAAAAAACAGCGCAATGGTTCCTGACCATTACCACCACCCCCACCACGGACATCACCCAAGACCCCGGACAAGCCCAACCAAAAGACGCCTCACCTGAGCCCAGGTACAAAAAGGCTGAAGCGCCGTCGACGGGAGGTATCATCCGCCCGTTGCTTTAGAAACAGCGAGAGATGACGGGTGGTGCGGGCGGCCTCCTACGCCCTGAATATTTGATGCAACGCTTTCTCTGTTAATTCGGTGGATGTATTTTGACCATTAGGGTCATTGTGAATTCATTTGGACGTCACCGACTCAATTTGGTCGTCGTGGGTGCCGGATGCTGATTTGGGGAGGAGGCGGCGCCCGGTGGAGTTTTGTTGATTCGCTCCTTCCAGTTTTAATGAGGTGGAGCATCAGCGTTGCCTCTCTTGAGCCTTTTTTTTTTTTTATTTTTATTTTTGATTTGTGGTTGGGATTTTTTTTTTTAGATTTTTAAGTGAATTATTTTTGGGGTATTTAAAAGATGGTTCATGAAAGGAATGTATGGCATCATTTAACTTATATAAGGTGAAAGAGCATGCTATGTACATCATTTAACTTTTTATATATATATATATATATATATATATATATATATATATATATATATATATATATATATTTTTTTCTGGTTCAGTTATATATATTTTATTTTTCTACACGCACGCATATATATTCACACACACACACGCATATATCTATCTATCTATATATATATATATATATATATATATATATATATATATATATATATATATATATATATATATATATATATACTGAATATATATATATATATATATATATATATATATATATATATATATATATGTATATACAGTTATATAAATATATATACATAATGTATATGCAGTTAAATGATTTCACCTTAGGCCCATATTCCTTCATGAACCATCTCTAAATATCCTCCCAAAAAATTCACTTGCAAATCTCAACAGAAATAATCCCAACCACAAAGCACAATACAAATTTGAACAAAAAAAAAAGGCTAAAGAGGGCAACGCTGATGCTCCACCTCATTAAAACTGGAAGGAGCGAATCAACAAAAACTCCACCGGGCGCCGCCTCCCTCCCAAATCAGCATCCGGCACCACGACGACCAAATTGAGTCGGTGACGTCCAAATGAATTCACAATGACCCAATGGTCAAAATACATCCACCGAATTAACAGAGAGGCGTTGCATCAAATATTCAGGGCGTAGGGGCGGGGGCCGCCCGTACCACCCGTCATCTCTCGCTGTTTCTACAACGGGCGGATGATACCTCCCGTCGACGGCGCTACAGGCCTTGTACCTGGGCTCCAGGTGAGGCGTCTTTGTTGAGCTTGTCCGGGTCTTTGGTGATTTCTGTGGGGGATGATTGTGGTAATATATATATATATATATATATATATATATATATATATATATATATATGGTATATATATATATATATATATATATATATATATATATATATATATATATATATATATATATATATATGTATATAATATATATATATATATATATATATATATATATATATATATATATATATATATATATATATCACAAACATTAAGCCACAAATTTTGTTGTATATTAAACGAAATTTGTGGCTTAATGTTTTGTGAATATAAAAAAAAATGTTTTAGTGTATGTGACAAAAATACACATACAAATATATATAAATATATAAAGTGTGTGTCTGTTTATTCTTCTTTGTATATTATATTTATTTTAATCTCACTTCTGTTCCCTTTCGTTTATCTCTTCTCTTTTTCTCCCTTCTCTTCCCTTCGGCGACAGTGAACAAATTTCTGGCAGCGCCAGTTTACTGAAAACAATCAATTAATCACATACGGAATTTTCCAACCCTCGTAAGCTCGTGAGTTCTCTGAAGCCTAAAATAGAAAAGCTTCCTTGATACCTTTATAATTCAGAGAGGTAAAAGACATCACAAGTGATAGCTGTTCAAATTCCACATCAATAAAACGAAGGTAATCAGTTTAAATTCAGCCTCCCAAATTAGATCATTGGTAAACTGTAATTTTCAGTCTTTTGGAATATAAGAATGCTTTGTGTTTTCTCAAAATTGACAACCTTTCAGAAATTTTATAGTTGCACTGTCCTTACAATATTAATAATAATATATTGATCGAAAATTTCATTTTTAAACTTGTGATAATTAAAGGTAAAGTTCATTATCCGGAGACTATTTGCATTATACCAGGAAAGAAAAATAGTTTTACATTTCATTCCATTGTAACCATTAATTGTGCAGTATTAAAGAAATATAACCATTCGTAGAATATTTCTACATACGTGTAGATGAATAATAATAATAATAATAATAATAATAATAATAATAATAATAATAATAATAATAATAATAATAATATAATAAGGAAGCAGAACCTCTCTTAATCATGTCTTATTAAAAAGGATAGCTGCGTCGTGCGAATTAATCTTATATTGAGTTTTCTCAATTTTTCCTAATGACTTATTTCCTTCAACGTTTATATCAGTCAATAACTGGCCAATGTTGATAGTTCGGCAAAAAAAACAATTAAGATTAATAATAATAACATAATAATAATAATAATAATAATAATAATAATAATAATAATAATAATAAAACAAAGTGTTGAAAGTGACAGCTTCATACAATTTACGTAGAGTTTGTCAATATGTTTAGTAATAGCTTTTCATGGCTACTACGATCTCTCAGTGACTCCCTGGTGTTCGCCATTCTTTGTGGGGGAAAACAGTTTTATTTATGGAAAATACACTGCAAGAGTTTAAGAGTAATTACGCTGGTAATTGAAATATGGCGTTTATATAACGTGGTGCTTTTCCTTGATTCAGGCTATAATCTTCATAAAATATTATTGTTATGGGCCACGTTCGGCTCAGGCTCTACTGAACACTTTCACGGCTGACCATCTCGTTGCATTCGACCCCCTTCGTCTACTGGAGGCTCTACACATTGCAAAGGAAAGGCCTAACCTTAACACCAAGCAGGAGAGTTTCCTACTCCCGACGGGGGCGTGGAATACTGCCCGCCGGTACACCTGAATCGTGCGAGCAAATTCTAACCAGAGCGAACCCACCCCATCTTGAGAATAGGCCAAAGATACGGCTTGAAACGATGACGCCTTTATACAATTTCTACTAAGATTCCCTACCTCTCAAGAACGACGTTACCACTCGAGAACAACGCCGAGATTTTAGTTACTGAACTTACTGCAGGCTTGCTGAGAAACTCTACGGATATAACACGCCATGTTTAACTTCCACCCGTTTGTATACAAGAATAAAACGATTATATTCAGAACTATTGCCTTTCTTCTTATCCAGATTATGCATCGACCAACTCTTGCAGGTATCAACCTTGAAGTAAAGAGAATAATGAGAAAAACTGAAAATATATTGTATAAACAGTTCTATTGATGCCATTACTTTTAATAATAATAAAGAAATAATAATAAGCCTAGGAATCTAAAACTCTTTCAGATACTATTGTAATGAAGGATTTAAAGCTATCAACAAATCTAAACCTACCCAAGTTTCTTCTGAAGATGTGAAGAAAATATAATTCTTAAAAATGCATTTCACGTCTTCCTTTCTCTTTTTTGAACTTTATGAAAAGCAAAAGAATGGCTCTTCCAAGAATGATCTTGATTGACTTAAATTTAGATTTATTTTAGTATTGTAACGAGTTTAATAAAATATTTCCTGAATATGAAGATTTCACTGTCAACTTTTACAAATTTCTTCTTGATAAATAGTAATACTGACAAGAGTTTCTTAAATGGTAGAGTGATTTCGTTTCTGGAAATTGTTAGAATAGGAAAATATTAACTTACTACTAGCGTTTATTTAAAATATACACTGCAATATTTCATATATGAAAATAAATAGATTAATATATATATATATATATATATATATATATATATATATATATATATATATATATATATATATATATATATATATATATATATATATATATATATATATGTGTGTGTGTTTTTTATATATATACATATATATATATATATATATATATATATATATATATATATATATATATATATATATATATATATGTATATATATATATGAAACATGTGTATGTTTACAGGTTATTCCACAGAAGAAACCCGAATAAATGGAAAAAATTTTAAAAACAATAAAAACGAAACCTTAATTTGAGAAAATCCCCCCCAAAGGCCCGACTCATCAAAGGGCGCTACAGAAACGAGGACGAAAGAGAGTCAGCTGGACACCTGTCGAAAAGACCCCTAAATCTATCAAATAAACAAACTCTCCTCTTAGGGACGGGATGGGGTGGACCACAGGAAGGGAGAGGCAGGGGAAGGGCTAGGGACGAAATACCTGGATCTCTGCCCCCTACAGTATTGAATATTTAACCAGTCGTTTCCCCTGTGTAATTCGGCGGACGTTTTGTAACCATTATCATCATTAGGGATGCACGCGGAGAGCGCACGCGCACCCCACAATTGCTGTGTTAGGTGAGCATATGTGACCGTGATTGAGAATGTGGTATAAAGCCTTGCAAATAATAATAATAATAATAATAATAATAATAATAATAATAATAATAATAATAATAATAACAATAATTTTATCTTGATAGGAGACTCTCTTTGAGGAAAACTTCGTTAAAAAGAATGGCACTCAAAGGCATAAATAATAATAATAATAATAATAATAATAATAATAATATAATAATAATAATAATAATAATAATAATAAATGAGTGTCACTGGGTCTGCAAGATAAAGTGCTGTAAAAAAGTTTAAATAATGATAATAAATAATGTGTATTTTTACAGATACTAGACAAATATGTATTAATGTGCATTTGTGTATACGATGTATAAATTTGCTCGAGTAATTACACACACACACACACACACACACACACACACACACACACATATATATATATATATATATATATATATATATATATATATATATATATATATATATATACTGTATATGTATATATACAATGTATATATATATGCACATATATAAATGAGAGAGGGAGAGAGACGTTAATAAACTTAGTACCAAGGTGTCACGGCAGAGGTAGGCTGACTTCAACTGCAAAGTACATAACCTGAGTTTGACAGGGATATGTACAGCAGAGTTGAAACAAACTTATATCCTTCTGGTGCTGATTACTTAGAGTGATTGTTACTCTATCCCAACATACAATATATATATATATATATATATATATATATATATATATATATATATATATATATATGACACTCGAATAATTATTGCAAATTAGAGACTAGAACTTAAGGCGAAAAACGAAGGACTGAAATAACCTTCCCCGTTAAAGCGGACGCTATGAAACCATTTAAAACCTCGCCGTAACCTTTTCCTGGCAGTCGAAGGGTTTATCAGCCGTGTCCTTTAGCCTTTTCCTCCCCATAAAAGGCTTTGCCGGGCTTGTTCGGATTCCACGGTAATCAGTGGGTGCTGAGAGAACAAACGGGAAAATCAGGGTTACTTCGTCGTGGTGTTTATTTGCAGCAGAATTTGATTCGGGAGTAGTGATTCTCATATCACGGGAGTAGTGGTTTCATATTGCGAGAGTTGTGGTTCATATATCGCAAGAGTAGTGGTTCTCATATTGCGGGAGTAGTGATTCTCATATTGCAAGAGTAGTGAGTCATATCGCAAGAGTAGTGATTCTCATATTGCAAGCGTAGTGATTCTCATATTGCAAGAGTAGTGAGTCTCATATCGCAAGAGTAATGATTCTCATATCGCAAGAGTAGTGATTCTCATATCGCGAGAGTAGTGATCCTCATATTGCGAGAGTAGTGATTCTCATATTGCAGGAGTAGTGAGTCTCATATCGCGAGAGTAGTGATTCTCATATCGCGAGAGTAGTGATCCTCATATTGCGAGAGCAGTGAATCTCATATCGCAAGAGTAGTGATTCTCATATTGCAAGAGTAGTGATTCTCACATTGCAAGAGTTTTGATTCTCATATTCCGAGCGTAGTGATTCTCATATCGCAAGTGTAGCGATTCTCATATTGCGAAAGTAGTGAGTCTTATATCACGAGAGTAGTGAGTCTCATGTTGCGAGAGTAGTGATTCTCACATCGCGGGAGTAGTGAGTCTCATATCGCGAAAGTAGCGATTCTCATATCCCAAGAGTAGTGATTCTCATATTGCAAGAGTAGTGATTCTCATATCGCGAGAGTAGTGGTTCTCATATTGCAAGAGTAGCGAGTCTCATATCGCGAGAGTTGTGATTCTCATAGGGAGAATCGATTAAAAAATAGATATATGACTGTTTGGATGTCCCAAGTTAGGTCAAGTTAAACTGTGGTATTTTAGCCAAAAATTAAACTTAACCTAATAAACTGATGGCCTTTTGTCACTGATCATTACTGTGATAAGTAAATATTTACATTTTCACGACGTTCACGGATTAACAATTAACTTTGCGAGTGATTCTCGAGTATAATTCTGCATATAATATTTCCCACGCCAGTGATCTATCTATCTTAAATACAAGTATCGCAAAACTAAAAAAAAAAGAATCAAAAATCAGAGCAGTATTTCACATATATAAATATTGCATAGCACCACAAAATGCAGAGAGACGCAGTTTTGCTAAAACGCTAATTCCCATCGGGAGAAAAATTTCCCTGAATCAGGAATTCGCATGTAAAAATTTCCATCTATTTCTCTTTAGCACGCTCCCATTTTTGAAGGATAATTGAAAAATTATTGGAACGAAAATAATCCCTTTTCCCCTTCAGGTCGTAATGTTTTTCATAGCGACAATAACAAATTATGAACATTACGCAACAATAACGGAGGAATACTCAGTGGAAGGCATTGCACAGATTCTGCAATGCTTTCAATGCCCGGCCATTTATCACGACCAGCATGCGCTCATTTTTCGTTTCAGGTCTTTGACCTTGAATTTGCTGAACTCATTAGAGGTGAATAACTGAATTTCTGTTCATCGAATTTGAACCTAAAGAAATATAATATTTATTGAGGCTTATTTTTCCCTTTTTCATTTATCTGCAAGTAACGAAATACTACATATTATTGACAGCAATACTTAGGTTTCAATATCAATTTTAGTGTTAGTTTTCAGAAAATCAAGAAACCGAGCGAAGGTTTGTCTTTCATAAACACATTAACTTCAAATTATTAATCACCAAAAATAGCAATTACTAATTGTCTCTGACAGGGTCGATTAGGAAAATGCAGACACCAGCAAGAATTGTTGCTAATGATTTCAATAATTTCAACGTCAATAATTTTATAACTAAACTAAGCTCTTTATAGGCTTGAATTTCAAGTCAGTGGCCCCAGTGTGTTCGTTTCATCTGAATAGGGTTCATGTTCATTGATATCAACAATTTCAAACTAATATTAAAAACAGTAAATGCCCAAAGAAGCTTATTGCCTGACAAGGTCAATATTTCCAACACGATATTAAAGATATCATAAAAAATTAAATTAATAAGGTCACTGAATTACACGTAACGAATCACATCAGCATCAAAGACAGATTATCAATAATTTTAAAAATAATAATGTAATAAAAATTATGACATTATTGACAAGGTCAATAATTTCGACAAGATCGATATCAAAGATATCACCAGAATCTCAAGCAAATTATTAAGGTCAATAACCGACACGCAACGAATCATATCAGCATCAAAGACAAGACTGAATTTACTTCTCAGTTGAGCGGATCAGTCGTCTGCGTTCCTCTCTTGGGGAAATGAAAGGGGAAGAGCCATTAAATGATAAAGAAGAATGGAAAGACGGAAGAAGAAGAAAATCTGTGCTGGCGAATTTCTTGTCATGATTTTACCACGAACATAACTCTGCCTGGATTTGATGGACAGACTTTGTACTTACCTCTCTCTCTCTCTCTCTCTCTCTCTCTCTCTCTCTCTCTCTCTCTCTCTCTCTCTCCATATATATATATATATATATATATATATATATATATATATATATATATATATGTATGTATGTATGTATATATATACACACACACCCATATATATACTATGTATGTATATATATATATATATATATATATATATATATATATATATATATATATATATATATATATATATATATATATATATACATACAGAGAGAGAGAGAGAGAGAGAGAGAGAGAGGAAGAGAGAGAGAGAAATATCTAGGATGATGATAACATTTTTGCCATCAATGTTTTCATTGAAAAAATAAGTGAGACAATATATACCTTATTAAGAACAGTGAATGGCAAATGAAGGTTCATTCTCTCTCTGTCTCTCTCTCTCTCTCTCTCTCTCTCTCTCTGAAAAGACACCCCATAACCAGGTCGAGTGACTAATTATCAGACAGAGAGATCTTCAGCGTCACCACATCATGAAATGATATTATATATTTCACCATTCTTTCCAAAAGCATGACCAAAAGGTGAACATCATTTCAAAGACTCTTCTAATGAGGAAAATCCTTTCGAATCCCACTCGATCTTTTCCACTGATTTCAATCCCAATTAATCCGTCAGTTTATTACAACTTAATGAATCCTCCTTGAAGCAAGGTGTATTATTGTGTTTTACATAAAAAGACATTTTACAGAAAATGGTAGATTTTACTATAAACAAGTAAATAAAATGAGCCGAAGTTTCTTCGGCGCAATCCATTTTTCTGTACAGCTGTTAAAGCGTATAATCAAGGCCATCGAAAACAGATCTATCTTTCGGTGGTCTCGATATAACGCTGTAAGAGCTGCGGCCCATGAAACTTTAACCACAGGCCGGTGGTGGCTTATCTTACATCGTTGCCAGAAGCATGATTATGGCTAACTTTAACCTTAAATAAAATTTTTAAAAACTACTGAGGCTAGAGGGCTGCAGTTTGGTATGTTTGATGGTTGGAGGGTGGATGATCAACATGCCAATTTGCAGCCCTCTAGCCTCCGTAGTTTTTAAGATCTGAGGTGGACAGAAAATACGGACAAAAAAAAGTGCGGACGGACAGACAAAGCCGGCACAATAGTTTTCTTTTACAAAAAAAACTAAAGGTTACTTTTGCCGAAAAACAAGACTAATTTCACTGCTTCGTTAGTCCACATATTTATTTACTGAAAGTATTTATAAATTCCACCATTGTCCATTAGTTCATGATCTAAATTTAGGATAAATAAACAATAAACTGAACTTCCACAAGGCTCATAAATTTATTTATTAATGTATTTATAAATTCGCTGCAAAAATATAAACGGCAATAACTTGACATGTGCCCTTGTCAATCGTTTAAATGTTGAAATGATAATATACCTTTTTTCTTTTGTCCAGCTTGAAAACAATGCTTCGTGTCATATATACTGAGCGAATTAAAAGGAGAAGGGACGAAAAATGTTCAGGTATTCTTTTTTAGCAGCCGGAATGAATATGACATTTCCACATTTGCGAGTAAATGTTTCAAGACTGAGTTTCTGATGCCATGTATTTCGAATATCATCCGTTTAATAGTCGTGTATGCATGTATGTGTATGTATATATACATATGTATGTATATATTTATATTTTATTTTATGTTATATATATATATATATATATATATATATATATATATATATATATATATATATATAATAATATGTGTGACTGTGTTTATAAACACATTATATATATACATATATATACAGTATGTATATCCTTCTTTGCTAGATGTAATCGGCCACTCTGGTCGTCATGGCTGAGCAGTGCAACGCCCGGCAACTTTTGCTTGGTCCGTGCATCACGCCTACCTCACAGCTCATCAGTCCACCCAGCCGTAAAGGGTACGATCTCCTGATGGAATAAAAACAGAAATGGTGATGGGGTAGCATCCCATCCTAAAGCCTTGTCGAGAAATCAGAAGGCTGTACGTCATTGTCTATGAATCGTAAACAACGAGGAATTGGGTAGGAAGTAGAAAAGAGGGGAAGGGGAGAAAAGGAGGAGGGCGAGGAGGATGGGAGGAGGAGGAGAAAGAATAGGGAAAAAAGAAGAAGAAGAGAAGAAGGAGGGCGAGGAGGAAAAAGGAGGAGGAAGAGCAGGAGAAGGTGATCGAGGGAAGAGATGGAAAAGAAAAATGAGGAGAAGAGAAGGAAAAGGAGAAAGAGGACTAGGAAGAGAAGGAAAAGAAAGAACGAAAGGAAGAAGAAGAAGAAGAAGAAGAAGAAGAAGAAGAAGAAGAAGAAGAAGAAGAAGAAGAAAAGGAAAAAGGAGGGAGAAGAAAAAGAAGATAAGAAGAAGGAAAGCAAAAAAGAAGAAACTCAATGAAAGAGAGCAAAGGCAGAAGAAGCATCACCCTCCCCTATGAGAGAGAGAGAGAGAGAGAGAGAGAGAGAGAGAGAGAGAGAGAGAGAGAGAGAGAGAGAGAGAAAAATTCGGCGTCATGAATCCCGGAGATCTTGCCAAATAATGCATGGCCCTCCTTGGCCGGATCCTTGCCAGCAACTATTATGGCCGTTCCGTGAATCTAATTTCTGCCGGAGGACCATTAAAGGGCACATAAAAGTGGCCCCGTCACAGGCGTCGGGATTTACTTAGACAATGTGGCCCTACGCGAGGACATTTTAAATGGGCCATCTTTCAGACATTTCGAGAGCGTTCGGCTATGACGAATTTCTTTCCCTCTTAGTTATTTTATTTATCTATTTTTTTTTTTTTACTTTTGTTTGCAAAGGAACGAAGGAGGACTTGCTTTCTTTAAAACGGAGATAGATGCTATTTTTAGTTTTCTGTAAAGGAAACTATTGTGCCGGCTTTGTATGTCCGTCCGCACTTTATTCTGTCCGCACTTTTTCTGTCCGCCCTCAGATCTTAAAACTACTGAGGCTAAAGGACTGCAAATTGGTATGTTGATCATCAACCTTCCAATCATCAAACATACCAAAATTGCAGCCATCTAGCCTCAGTAGTTTTTATTTATCTAATAAAGTTAGCCATACTCGTGCATCTAGCAACGAGATAGGCTAGCCACCACCGGGCCGTGGTTAAAGTTTCATGGGTCGCGATTCATGCAGCATTATACCGAGACTACCGAAAGATAGATCTATTTCCCGGTGGCCTTGATTATACGCTGTAGCGGCTGTTCAGAAACTCGATTGCGCCGAAGAAACTTCGGTGCATTTTTACTTGTTTTTTAACTGGATTGATACTGTTTTTTTTCAGACCGGCATCTTTTTTCTATAGACTGGAATGTTTTTTTTTTTATTGAACGAGGCTTCTATTTTTAAAGAGAGATGAAAAGGGCGTTTTGTTTTGCACAGGTTTCTTTATTTTTGAAGACTGAGACGAGGTTCTTTAAAGAGATTGAAAAAGAATTCTTTAATCTCTAACTGAAAAAGAATTCTTTAATTTCTAAGAGATAAAACGAGCTTCTTTCATTTAAGACACTGGAAGAGGCTTTTTTTTTGACAGACTGGACAGAAATTCTTCTATTTAAGAGACGGAAATGGACGTCTTTTTTATGAGAGATTGAAAAAGGCTTCTTTTATTTAAAAGACTGAAAAGAAATTCTTTTATTCAAGAGATGGAAAAGGGACTTTTTTTCAAGTGATTGAAACAGGCTTCTTTTCTCTGAGAGATTTAAACGAATTCTTTTATTCAAGAGACGGAAAAGGGACTCTTTTTAGAGATTGAAACAGGACTCTTTTATTTGAGAAACTTAAACAAGAACTGCTTTTATTTAAGAGAAGGAAAAGGGACTCTTTTAAAAGATTTGAAACAGGCATCTTTTATTTAAAAGATGAAAAGGGATTTTTTTTTAGTAATTTAAACTGGCTTCATTTATTTAAGAGACTTAAAAGAATTTCTTTTATTTAAGAGACGGAAATGGATTCTTTTCTTAAAGAGTTTGAAACAGGCTTCTTTAACTTCAGAGATTTCAAAGAAAAATCTTTTATTTAAGAGAGAAAAGGGAGCTTTTTATGAGAGACTAAAAAGGCTTATTTTTACTTACGAGAGATTGAAAAGAAATTCTTTAATTTAAGAGACGGAAAAAGGATCCTTTTTTTTAAGAGGCTGAAGCACGCTTCTTTTGTCATTTAAGAGACTGGGATACGCTTCTTTTATATCATTTAAGGGACTGAAAAGGAATTTTCTGAAGGGACTGGAAATAGTCATGATATCTAAGAAACTTTGGTGAACTTCCTTTGTTTAAAAGACTAAACGATGGCCTTTGATTAACGACACTGAAACGAGTTTTGTCTTTATTGCTGATTGAACCTGAGATGGGTATTTGTTTCGAGTAGAGCGATCTTTATTTTTTCTAATATAGGCCCTTTTAATAATTCATGGAATACAGAGGATAAATGTAGAACTGTAAGATATATATGTATGTGTATATGTATATATATATATATATATATATATTGTATATATATATATATATATATATATATATATATATATATATATATATATATATATATATATATTGTCAAGGATATACATCCCTCCTCCTGTAGATTTGGGTGCATTATTGATTTTGAAATAGTCTGCTATTCATTTGACTGTCGGGCCAGGAAAATTGACGGGCGACAGACGGAAACAAGCATAGTTTGAACTAGATCAGGGCTGTTAGTACCAGTGTGTAGCAGTGTGGGGACACCGCCCCCCATCGGCTGATCTTGGGAAACAATAGGCTCCCTTTTTCACACCCATCACGCGATGGGAAGCATTTAGGTATGGGGAGGTCAAATAGGCCTATTAAAGCTTAGCCAGGTAGGATTTTAATCTTGCAGCACCTAATTCTAAGTATGCTTTTCCTCTGCCTCTTTGCTGGTTCTCTTGACATATTTGCAGGGATGTCGGACTAACGCTGAGGTCCAACAAGACGCAGCTGGCTCTGGGAAGACAGAAGCTTTCTCATCTCAGAACTGGGCGGATCTATCGCCCTATTCTCCGTTACGCTGGTTGAACTACCATCGACGGACAGCCGAGAAAGGTTTGTCCATCGCAAATAGTCAGTAAACCAGCCCTTCCCCTTTACTTAAACTCCTTAAAATTCCATTTCTTTAAACTTTAACTCCTTCCTCCACAAAGCAATCCTCCTTTGCAAGAGTCCTGCTAGACCTCCCATATCTCGCCATTGATGTGCCTTGAATTTAAGTAAAGATCCCGTGTAAGTATCAATTATCCCTCCCCCAGTGCAATTTAAGGGCAAATTTAGGCTAAGCAATGCCAGTGTTAAATTTACTTTTGTGTGAGTGCGATCACGTGTTCATTGTTAGAGCCCACGCAGCTATGATTCCCATATTGTGCCTACGTGATTTCATCCTAATTATCTGCTGGGCTGTAGTGGTTAATATTTAATTGTGTAAGTATCCCCATTTATAAGGGGGATTCCATTTCCTTCTGTGGGCCTCCATTGTTAATCTAGGGACCTCTCTTTCAGGAGAGACAAGTTGGCCTATCGCACTCCGTGCCCCCATTATTTAGCCTGCCAACCCAAAATCCTGAATATTCCTGTTCGCAGTCGATACCAAGTCCGTTGTGGCCGGAAAATGTTTATATGAATTATTCTCCCCATCCTGGAGTTCCATCATTTGCATCATCTGAGACTATTTCGTGTAATCAGGCATGACTAACTATTATTATTATCATTGGATTAATTGTATTGCGTTGGCCCCTCATTAATCAGATTGCTTGTTGCCAATCATTACATTATTGTTCCATGTATCCAATTAATGAGTCTGCCCCCTCAGTTATCCTATTGTTTTGTTGTCTCCGTGTTTCCTTGCTAAATCTATGTAAATAAACTCCTGTAAATTTGTAAAGAATTCTAATTCCCAAATGGTGGCCTCTCATTCACTTGTAATCCAGGGAAAATCTGAGGTAAGTTTTCAAATAACTTTTCCTTTTGCTCATAAGCTGGGCTTTCTTGGTTTCGTGCAGCATCAAGATAAACCTTGTTTCAATTTCTCCTAACCAAGACGTCCAGTTTATGACAAATATATATATATATATATATATATATATATATATATATATATATATATATATATATATATACATATATATATATATATATATATATATGTATGTATATATGAACTGTATAAATATATATACATAGATGTGTGTATATATATATATATATATATATATATATATATATATATATATATATATTGTTTGTTATACAGTTCAATCTCTCTCTCTCTCTCTCTCTCTGTACCACTTTTAATTTTTATTCCCTATGAATATCAGAATTAATTAATCCAACATATGGGGTTATAGAATGGCTTGAGGATATGTACGAATATCGTAGTTTTCATTTCTTTACATAGGATCTAGGCAGCAAAAAAAAAAAAAACTTTATTATTTACGAAAACGGTCGAAAATCCATATAACGAGGAGTTCCTCACTATTGTACACTAGTTGCCATGACAACCAATGTTTATTTACATCGAGTCTCTCTAAAAGCAACCTGCTTAGCTTCAGGTTAAATAAATACCAAATAAAACGTTATATAAGAGGGTAACACTGAGTTCCTGTATGCAAAATGTAGAGATTTATATTTTACATCAATTCCATCAATATATATATTCAAAATCTTCTTATCTATTCGAAAAATTCCTTCCGAAATTGACTTCCAGGTAATTAATGAAACAATACCACACGCAGTAAAGATAGTAAACAAAACAACCACCAATCACCACTCTAGTTGATGACATCATCGACAGCCAATAACAGTCAAGAATAATTCCCGCCAAAACGTCGCTACTTGTGCGGTACCTCGAACTGCATTGCTGTTTGAAAGCCCACAAAATCTCGTCTTTTCCGTCGCAAAATTGAAGAAATTTCGACTTGCAGTTTTTTTTTTTTTTTGTCAGGTTTTTAGACAGAATACTTCATTAAAAACAGGTCATATCTCGTTTATTTTAAGTTGATAATTTATTTAACTGTTGGAAATTCCTCGTTAGGCGAGTCGGTAGAGTTGTGGGCTAGCACTCGCTAGGCCCGAGTTCGAGCCTCCGGCCGGCTAATGAAGAATTACAGGAATTTATTTCTGGTGATAGAAATTCATTTCTCGCTATAATGTGGTTCGGATTCACAATAAGCTGTAGGTCCCGTTGCTAAGTAACCAATTGGTTCTTAGCCACGTCAAAATAAGTCTAATCCTTCAGGCCAGCTCTCTCAGGAGAGATGTTAATCAGCTCAGTGGTCTGGTTAAACTAAGGTATACTTAACTTATTTAACTGCTGGAAAATAATCAACTTTTAATTTAGCATCTCGTCTTTAATCACTAGTGAATTCGAAAAAATGCAGAACAGAGAGAGAGAGAGAGAGAGAGAGAGAGAGAATTATCATTTCCCTGCCCCTCATTAAAAAAAAAAATATTTCATCCTCAGTGAATGCCGTTATAGTTATTCGAACATCACGGTTGAAATTAAACCGTAATTTTAATACGTTAAAGGTATATTACATTCTCCTTATATATATATATATATATATATATATATATATATATATATATATATATATATATATATATATATATATATATATATAGATATTATATTAACATATGTGTCTAAATAATTTCCTTTGGGTGCATCAATAAATTTTTTTGCAACAATCTTCGTATCGTCGGAGTTTTTTCCGATGCACGAGTCAGTTTTGGTGTGAAAATCCTTAAACTTAATCATTTATTTTTGCTTGTTTATCATTTCGCTCACTTTTCCAGGACAATTGGATTTACAGGCTTATTATTTAATTCTGTAGACGGAAAAATACATCAGCGACCTTCAAAACCTGAGCAGATATTGGTCGAGAGATTAAAGGAGGAACCATTTTCTATGTAATTAAATAAATATTCAAATTACAATACGCAGAAAGGTAAGAGCATTTATATAAAAACTGTGTTCTGAAACGTACAGAAATTATTACGCATGAAATGAGTGCATTATAATAATAACACATCTACTTATGATCATATATAAAGTACGAATACCTATTCAGGTATATATATGCACAAAAATAATTGAGGTGTGTATATAACATAAATGTGAACACACGTAACAGATACCAGACACTCGTATTCGTGCGTAGCCTCAGGGACGTTACCTCTGGTCTTCTTCCCAGGGGTCTTCTTCCCCTGAGGGGTCAAGGCGTGCCCCGGGTTTGGGAGACCGCTGTCTGTCTGTCTGTCTGTCTGTCTAACTGACCCTCGTTCGCTCGCCTATTGGAAGACCGCCGCCTATCTGATATTCATTCCCTGGCGTATTCCTCCCCTACTCGAGTCGAGTACGTGATCGACTCCTGCTGAAGACTTACAATCGGTTTCTGAGTGTTGATGCTTAAAGCTTCGGCTGCCAAAGGCGGCAATAGTAGCTGTTTGTTCCTCTTATATATATATATATATATATATATATATATATATATATATATATATATATATATATATATATATATATATATATATATGTGGCCTATTTAGTGCCTTCGATCAGCTGCAGGAGCAATGGCTGCCTGTCGTGGGCATCTGTAAATTATTGTGTGTGGACCCTTGGTTTCATGGGCCTCCGAAGGGTTTTGCTGTTCTTTGTTTAAGTTGGCTTTATGCCAGCTGGGCTCTTGCTTTTGGGCAGCCTTTCAGGTTCGTTTTAGCGTGCCCGATGTAGATATCGCTTTGAAATTAACACATCATCCCTGGGCACGTGAATTTTACTGTATTCATGCACATCTCCTTCGGCCCTCCAGGAGCGGTGCTGCTTTTCACTATTGAGGCTGACGAAGAAATATTTGCCCTAGAAGGAGGAGGAGGAGAAATATTTCGCTCTAAAATGAGACGAAATATTTAGCGGGATAACAAGCAGGCTAAGAAAAATATTTCGCGTCTATAGGAAGAAATATTTCGGCCTAGAAGCAGAGGGAGAAATATTTGACGGAACTAAAAGGAAGAGAAATGTTTCGCGGCAAGAGTAAAAGAAACATTTAGCTGGACAAAATTCAGGCAAGGAAATATTTTGCGCCAGAGGAGGAAGAGGGGAAAATATTTCGCTAGACCAAAAGCGCGCGAAAAAATACTTCGCGCCAGAAAGTAGAGAGGAGAATGTTTCCCACCAGAAGCATTGGTTTCATGGACTCTCAAAACGCACGGACGAGACTCAGCGAAAGCTATTCAGGGGGAATATGTCATTACAAATCCCTGCATCGGATACTCCCCTACCAACTCCTACTCCCCCCCCCGCTCCCATCTCCGCTAGCTTTACAGCTGGTTGCCGAGGTGACAAACGATACACATCTCCCTGGAAACCCGCCGTAAAATACCCCTCAGGAAAATAAACCCCAGCAACTTCCTACCTCCCCACCCCTCCCCCCCCTCCCCGCGGCATTTTTCCCCAGTGGGTCTTTCCCCGCCCCCGCACCCCCACCACAACTCGTCACCTCACATATAGTTATGTCGGGGCTTTGACTTCGCCACTTCCGCTGTCGGAGATTTGCATATTTTGCATTTATGACCTGAGCTGAGGATGAAGACTCTGTTTTCCCGCCATTTCCTGTCGGCGAGAGAGAGAGAGAGAGAGAGAGAGAGAGAGAGAGAGAGAGAGAGAGGGAGTTATGGCTTCCTACTAATTTCTTTGTTAACAGGGAGATGGACACGGACGCTAATCAGATATGCATACCAGGAGAGAGAGAGGAGAGAGAGAGAGAGAGAGAGAGAGAGAGAGAGAGAGAGAGAGATAACCCATAATGTTCACAAGGAGAAAGAAAAATTATTATAGTTACCAGCTTTTTCTTACAAAAGTGCAGAGTTCAAGGAGAGAGAGAGAGAGAGAGAGAGAGAGAGAGAGAGAGAGAGAGAGAGAGAGAGAGAGAGAGAGAGAGAGAGAGAGCTGGGAATTGACGCCAGAATCACAATATCGAGAGAATATACGATTTATAAATGGTTTCACCCATCAGGTTAGGAATTACTCATGGTTTCATCCCGGTGGGGTGAGGATTCCTTATCAAATCCTCCGTTTTGAGAACATACATTTTACAAATTGATAATTACTCTCTCTCTCTCTCTCTCTGTTTTTCATACTTCCTTTTTGTCGTGTTACATTAAATGCAGTGTTTTCTGCAGCGTAATTAGTCTCTCTCTCTCTTTTTTTTTCTCTCTCTGCTTCTCCTTCAATCCACCCCAGCTGCGACTCACAGCAGTTGATTATAGCACCTTATTCACTGCAAACATCACATACTGGTCATCCAGTTTGAGGTAAACTTGTCACTATTGCATTATAGGCCAGAGAGAGAGAGAGAGAGAGAGAGAGAGAGAGAGAGAGAGAGAGAGAGAGAGAGAGAGCGGAGTTATGGCTTCCTACTAATTTCTTTGTTAACAGAAAGATGGACACGGACGCTAATCAGATATGCATACCAGGAAGTGGGAGAGAAAGAGAGAGAGGAGAGAGAGAGAGAGAGAGAGAGAGAGAGAGAGAGAGAGAGAGAACCCCATAAGGTTGCCAAAGAGAAAGAAAAATTATTATGGTTCCCAGCTCTTCTTTCAAGGAGAGAGAGAGTGAAGATTTCAGAGAGAGAGAGAGAGAGAGAGAGAGAGAGAGCTGGGAATTGACGCCAGAACCACAATATCGAGAGAATGACTTATAAATGGTTTCACCCCACACAGGTTAGGAATTACTCATGGTTTCACCCCAGTGGGGTGAAGATTCCTTATGAAATCTTCTCGTTTTCCGGGGCATATATTTTCGCTCTCTCTCTCTCTCTCTCTCTCTCTCTCTCTCTCTCTCTCTCTCTCTCTCTCTCTCTCTCTGCTTGAAATCCAACACGTGTAAGAAAAGCTGGGAACCATAATAATTTCTTTCTCTTTGGCAACCTTATGTGGTTCTCCCCCGCCCCTCTCTCTCTCTCTCTCTCTCTCTCTGCTTCTCCTTCAATCCACCCAGCTGCGACTCACAGCAGTTGATTATAGCACCTAATTCACTGCAAACGTCATACTGGTCATCCAGTTTGAACTAAACTTGTCACTATTGCGTTACAGGCAGTGAGAGAGAGAGAGAGAGAGAGAGAGAGAGAGAGAGAGACCCATCTGAATCTCATCCAGGCAAGCGTTTCTCATCAGATCTTGTCTGACAGAGGTAATTCAGCCACTCCGCAGGGCGCAGTTTTTTTGTTTTTACTTTTTTTTCTTTTAAATCCGAATTTACGTAACAACGCGCGTAAACTATGGCAACAGTTCATGACTGTTGATTCTAGAGTGTATTTTCTGCCTTTCGCCATAACAGGCGGGAAATTTGTCCGTATCCGTGCCCCCCTCGAGATACGATTCGCATAATTTTTGTAAAATAGATAAATCTTCCATAGGTATGTAATTCTTACTTCTTTATTTTGATTATTTTATCTAAAATTATAGTAAGAATGGGAGGTAAATTCGTTATATTGTTATATGAGAACTGACGCCTTTTAGCGAAGTCGAAGTCGTCATTCACCGCAAGGAATGGGACGCGCCGACTGTTGGCAGTGGACCTCTGTGGAGCGCGTGGTCGTTAAATTCTCATAGTTCGTAATTGAATTGAATCCGTACAGGGTGTGTGCGTGTGTGCGTTTGTTTGCGTGTGGACTTTGCGGTGAGCATTTTCATTACATTTATATGCATTCTGTCAAACACTGGACGGAGGAAAGGAATTTTTATTGGGGATTTAGTTCACGCGGCGGCTTCCGATATCCAAATTTCTTTTTGGCGAAAACTTGCGCCGTGTGGGCAGGAAGGACAGTCAACAGCTCTACGCCGGATTAAAAAATAAAAAAAGGTGGGGGGTAAAAAAAAAGTTTTGTGGGTCACTGGCGTAGTTCCCCCTCCCCCCAACAAATAAAGGATAAGGAAAACACGGTGCCTAAATTTTCTCGTTTTTCGTATACTTGTTTTTGGTTTTGTCTCTTTTGCGGTCTCGTGTTTACAGTCAGAATATGTATGCGCAATTTTGTTCGCCAATGGAACAGTGAACTCGGCTATCGCTTGCAGGCTTTCTTTTTTTTTTTTTAGTCAGTACTCACTGCATTTATTGAGTCGAAAGTATCTCTTGATTTTTTTTTTTTTGTCAGTGAACTATCTCTTCATTTTTTTATTTATTTATCTATTTGTTTATTTTGTTTATTTTAGCTGGGAACAATAAAACCAATCTTGCAAGTTATATGATCAAAGATTCTTACGTTTTCCAATTAGCTATCCCTTGCGTTTTATTTTGTCAGTCAAGTATTTATTGCATATAAACTCCTGAATGGTTTATCTCTAGTACTTATTTCTCTTTTATTCCTTAGGTCATCTATCTCTTCCAGTACTTCATTTGATAAATGAACTATCTATGGGGAGGGTGTGGGGGCTGTTATACAGAGACACCTCTATCTTTCACTTTTCTCAGGTCGAATATTTGTTGCGTTTTTATAACCCGACTATTTGTCGTATTTTTAATTTTCTGTAAAAGAAAACTATTGTGCCGGCTTTGTCTGTCCGTCGCACTTTTTCTCTCCGCCCTCAGATCTTAAAAACTACCGAGGCCAGGGCTGCAAATTGATATGTTGATCATCCACCCTCCAATCATCAAACATGCCAAATTGCAGCCCTCTAGTCTCAGTTGTTTTTATTTTAATTAAGGTAAAGGTCGCCATAATCGTGCTTCTGGCAACGTTATAGGATTTGCCACCGCCGGGCCGTGGTTAAAGTTTCATGGGCCGCGGCTCATACAGAATTATATCGAGACCACCGAAGATAGATCTATTTTCGATGGCCTTGATTTACACACTAGCGGCTGTACAGAAAACTTGATTGCGCCGAAGAAACTCGGCGCATCTTAACTTGTTAATTTCTGATCTAACTATTGCATGCCTTCTTTAATCTGATTCTCAGTTTCTTGCATATTCTGTTAATCGACTATCCCTTGGATTCATTTACTTATCCTAATTACTGATCTATTTATTTTTATTCACTTATGTATTTATTTATTTACTTATCTATTTAGATTTTCTTGTTTGCATTTTTTTTTTGCTAAAACCATATTGCTCGAATATTTAAGAAATATTACATACAGATATGAATCACAATTTGTAGTTTTCTGTAAAAGAAAACTATTGTGCCGGCTTTGTCTGTCCGTCCGCTTTTTTTCTCTCCGCCCTCAGATCTTAAAAACTACTGAGGCTAGAGGGCTGTAAATTGATATGTTGATCATCCACCTCAATCATCAAACATAACAAATTGCAGCCCTCTAGCCCCAGGGGTTTTTATTTTATTAAGGTTAAAGTTAACATAATCGCGCTTCTGGCAACGATATAGGATAGGCCACCACCGAGCCGTGGTTAAAGTTTCATGGGCCGCTGCTCATACAACATTATACAGAGGCCACTGAAAGATAGATCTATTTTTGGTGGGCTTGATTATACGTTGTAGCGGCTGTAAAGAAAACTCGATTGCGCTGAGGAAACTTCGGAGCATTTTTATTAATTTATTTATTTATTTATTTTTTTAATAAAAGATCTATGATTAAAATCATATATGGAAGTGCATTACACTCACTTTCTTATATTAAAGAAATAATTTTTGCCAGACACTTCGTAAATCTATTCTTAATAGACTAACAAAAATTTTAAAAGGAGGAAAGAGAAAAATAATAAATGAATAAATAAATCAATGAGTAAATAAAGAAAATAAACAAAATAAAAGAAAATAAACTAGTAAATAGCTTATAAATGCATAATTTAAGCTTTGTTTTGCATACGGCTTCTCTCTTTCTCACTTGAAAATGAAAACGATGCCGACTCTTGTTTATAAATTTAAAATAAACAGTTATGGGTTTAGTAAATTTAGCCGTAATACTCAGGATATACAGTGCATATATACAGTATATATATATATATATATATATATATATATATATATATATATATATATATATATATATATATATATATATATACAGAGAGGGGAGAAAGAGAGAGAGTGAAATAAATAATTATAAATATTTAAATATTTTAAGTATTACATAAACTATTGTTCAATAAATCATTGTTTGTAAGTGGTAAGTTGAATGTTTTATTTCTTTCTTCTATTATATTATTGTCCAACATTAAAAACCTTGAGAATGAACCCTTTCAGATATTTCCCAAAATTCAGACATTTTATAACATGAATTATAAAGCAAAATTTGATCATTATATAAAGTTTATAGTTTCTTCAGTTCATTTGGCCATTTCTGAAATTAAATTTTCCCCATTTATGAAATTTTCAAAGCCCGTAATTTCCTCCAGACTTCCTCTTCATCAATCACAGATCACGACTGAATTCCGGAAGATTTTAAACAAAATATAGCATCCACCTTATAATAATTCCCTTCTGTCCAGCAGATCGGGGCTTTAATCTAGTTGGTATTTGGCGCCGGAGCGACAAATTCTGAATCCGGAATTTGTTTCGGATTAGGCAACAACCGATACCTGGAAGCGAACATATATTTCCCCGATTCGGAACCTCATTTCGTGACTCTGTCCGCCTAATTAACATCACGCGTTCTGACTTCAATTAGTTGTCCGTCACTCGCGTTCGTTCGCTGGTCGACACACGGGGAGGGCCTCTATTTTGGCAGGCTTCTAAATTTTTTTTTTTAATATCATTCCCCTTCTTATTCTATGGTAGCACAAGGATGGGTGTCTTAGGTAAATTCAATCTGGCGTCCTATATTTTGTTATTTTCTAAAATAATGTTCTTATTTTAGTTGTGTAGAACTGTAATGAGGAGTGTATGTGTGTATTTCTGTTAAGCTCCTAAATTATTTTTTTTTTTTCTTGTTATTCTATAGTACCCTAACGCAGGGTGTCTTAGGTAAAATCAGTATGGTGTCCTACATGTTGTATATATTCTGTAGAACTGTAATGAGGGGCGGCCTGTATCTTGTTAAGCTTCTGAAATAATTTTTCATATTACTCTCCTTCTTATTCTATAATACTTGAATACAGGGTGTCTCAGCTAAAATCATTTTGGTACCCTACATTTTGTTCTTGTAAAAACTCTTTTTCTTTGTTAAGCTTCTAAAATTATTTGTTTTATTATTATTCTCCTTCTTATTCTATAGTACTCAGACGCAGGGTGTCTTAAGTAAAATCAATATGTTTTCCTACATTTCTGAGTATTCTAAGTGAAAAAACTCTTTTATTTTGTAGAGCTGTAATGAAGGGTGGGTATTCGAATTAATCTTCTATAATATTTTTTTAATGTTATTCTCCTTCTTATTCTATGGTAGCCTAATGAAGGGGTGTCTTAGGTAGATTCAGTCTGGTGTTTTATATTTTGTTAATCTTTTCTCATTCTGTGGAACAATAACGAGGGTGGATGCCCATGTTAAGCTTGTATAATAATTTTTATGTTATTCTCCTTACTCTATAGTACTTGAACGAAAGTATCTAAGGTAACTTCAGAATGATGCCTTATATTTTTGTTAATCTTCCTAAAATAAAACTTTTTTATACTGTAAAACTTTGATGAGAGATGCGTGGCCAGGGTATGGATTCTATTTGGTATCCTTCATTTTGTTTATCTTCTAAAACAGAAAAAGATTATATTATTTTTCCAACAAGCTGCCTACGGTAATTGTAATATGGCAGCCACGTACATTTAGTCAGTCTATAAATTCTCCTTAGCTGCTTTCCTATTATAGCTGCCTAAGGCTGCTGTGTAGTTTTAGATTAAATGGCGTTTTGTATTCGGTTTGCCTTTTAAAAAAAAAGAACGTTAAATATATTCTATGATAATTCATAATTCCACGAAGGCTGTCTGATGTAATTTTCAATATGGGTGTCTGATGCAATTTTTTCTATCTGATGTAATTTTCATTATGGCTGCTTGTGTAATTCTCAATATGGTTGTCTGATGTAATTTTCAATATGGCTATCTGATGTAATTTTCATTATGGCTGCCTTGTGTAATTCTCAATATGGTTGTCTAAAGTAATTCTTAATATGGCTGCCTGGTGTGATTTTCATTATGGCTGTCTGATGTAATTTCAATATGGCTGCCTGGTGTAATTTCCAATATGGCTGTCTGATGTAATTTTCAATATGGCTGCCTGATGTAATTTTCAAATATGGCTGTCTGATGTAATTTTCAAATATGGCCGTCTGATGTAATTTTCAATATTGCTGTCTGATGTAATTTTCAATATGGATGTAATTTTTAATATGGCTGCCTGATGTAATTTTTAATATGGCTGCCTGATGTAATTTTTTAATATGGCTGCCTGATGTAATTTTCAAATATGGCTGTCTGATGTAATTTTCAATATGGCCGTCTGATGTAATTTTCAATATTGCTGTCTGATGTAATTTTTAATATGGCTGCCTGATGTAATTTTCAAATATGGCTGCCTGATGTAATTTTCAAATATGGCTGCCTGATGTAATTTTCAAATATGGCTGTCTGATGTAATTTTCAATATGGCTGTCTGATGTAATTTTCAATATGGCTGCCTGATGTAATTTTCAATATGGCTGCCTGATGTAATTTTCAATATGGCTGTCTGATGTAATTTTCAATATGGCTGCCTGATGCAATTTTCAATATGGCTGTTTGGTGTAATTTTCAATATGGCGTCTTACGGTCTGTCTAACCACCTAGAATAACTGAACAAAAAGCCATGGCGCAGATTCAGTATGGATTCCTGTTTCCCTAATCTTCTAAAAAGACTATTCACTTTGTTCCTGTTTAGTAATGCAAAGAAATTTACTTGAGGTCAATTCAGTACAGAGTCCCATGTTTATCACCCTACCTAAAAATGTCCTCTAGCAATGCGCTTGTTAAATACTCCTTTATTTGCTTGTTTTTCTAGAATAAAATACCGAAGGCTAACTAATATAACTCTAATATGGTTTCCTACATTTTTGTAGTACGCTAAAAAATAATCATTTGTAGTTGCTTGTTCCGTCATAACATTCCTAAGGTGATCTTAGGCGACTTCTAAATGACATCTTATGATTCCCTAATTATTTTGAAAAACTTCCTTTTTCATATAAAAAGATCACCCAAAGGCTGCTGCTTGGTTTATATTAATGCTGGAGGCCTACTTTCCTTGAAGTCTGAAAATCTCTTATTTTAATTTTTATTTATTTTAATCATTATCATTATTATTATTCAGAAGATCAACCTATTCCTATGGAAAAGCCCTCAGGGCCATTGACTTGAAATTTAAGCTTCCAAAGAATATTATGGTGTTCATTTGAAAGAAGTCACAGAAGGTAAAAAGGAAATACAGAAAGAAGAGATCAATTTTCAGAAAAGAAAAAAACAAATTCACAAATTAATAAATAAATAGACGAGAATGTAAGTAAATCATAAAATACAAGGAGAATTGCTTTAGGTAGTAATGCATTGCATCTTCTTGAACTTTTGAAGTTCCAATTTGACAACATCACAACTAAGGCTGTGAAATATGCACTCGGAATGAAATCAACGTTGCACTAATCACATAAAAATCTCTCCGATATATCTAGACACAGATGCAATGAAGGCTTTCTGCTATACGTTCAAAACAGGGTCCTCTAGTTTCTGTCCTCTACATTTCCTATACGTTCCCTTTAAAATGCGATTATATGCTACACGCTTTATCGTGCGTATTCACTGTTGCTTTCTATTTCACTTACGCAAAATAACCTTTTCCATTTCACCCTTGTCAGTGATGATAAAACGACTACTATCTTGTGTCGATTCAATGCGGCGCCCTATTTTATCAACACAAAACACTTTTCCGTTTCATCTTCATCTATGATGGTTCGATATTATCTGGGTTGATTCAATATGGCGTCCTGTTTCGTCAAACTAAAAAACTAAAAGCATTTTTTCGTTTAATGCAAGAACTGTCAGGTATAAGTCCAATATGGCGCCTTATTTGTCAACAAATAAGCCCACTACAATTTCAACTTCATCTACGATGAAAATGATGAAGATGAACTATCTATTGTAAGTACAGCAACTGTGGTAAATTCTGTATTTATTTGGATTTATCATTTCACCTTTTACTTCTATCTGTTCACTCATCGAGGAAAATCGACGAGTGTTCTAACAATTTTCCCATATTCAAATAGTCATCTAGAAACAGATTTTTAGTTTTCTGTAAAAAAAACTATTGTGCCGGCTTTGTCTGTCTGTCCGCACTTTTTCTGTCCGCCCCATTTCTTAAAAACTACTGGGACTAGAGGGGTGTAAATTGGTATTTTGATCATCCACCCTCCAATCATAAAACATACCAAAATGCAGCCCTCTAGCCTCAGTAGTTTTTATTTTATTTAAGGATAAAGTTAGCCATAATCGTGCTTCTGGCAAAGATATAGGCCAGGCCACCACCGGGCCGTGGGCAAAAGTTTCATGGGCCACGGCTCGCAGCATTCTACCGAGACCACTGAAAGATAGATCTATGTTCGGTGGCCTTGATTATATGTTGTACATAAAACTCGACTGCGCCGAAGAAACTTGGGCGCATTTTTTTTACTTGTTTCCTACTGTTATGAAATTACAACGAATGCCGTCTGATGAAGGTGTTATTTTGAGCATATTGTCGGAAACTAGATTTTTCAGTAGGGCGTCAGCATATTAACTCTTATCTTCATCATTTTCCCCGTGGCATGGTCATGAGTAATGGAAATAAATAACTAGTTATATTATCAAATTCATAAAAATATTAATAATTTTCATATGAATTTACAAAAAGTATCTCTCTCTCTCTCTCTCTCTCTCTCTCTCTCTCTCTCTCTCTCTCTCTCTCTCTCTCTCTTTATATTATAAATTTATATATATATATATACATATATATATATATATATATATATATATATATATATATATATATATATACACAGTAAACATGTGATTTTTATATATACAAATATGAGAGACACAAATATCATTCAATATCAATACTCTTATCAATTATAAATGCAGAATTGGATATAGAACATTATTTGTGGCTTGATATTTAATGAATGCATTTATGCATACATACATACATACACATATACATATATATATATATACATACATATATATGTGTGTTTATATATAACATATATATGTTTATATATACATATATGTATATATATAAAAACACACACACACATATATATACACACATATATATATATATATATATATATATATATATATATATATATATATATATATATATATATATATATATATATATCCCCACAAACATGAAAATAACGAAATAACGAGAACACCTACCAACCCTTTTAGATAAATATTCCCCAATAACACGCGAAAAGAATCCAACGTATTTATATGAAGCTACAGATATTGACAGATCCACCTCAGCCCCCCAATAATGAACGTTTTAACCAAAAAACTCCAAACGTTACTTTAAAAGTAATTCATTTCGATGAAAGTTAATATAACGTTTACCTGCGATTCCTGTCATTTATTAGAAATGTTTCGTATTTCGGTATTTCCAGAGCAAATCATTTCTCATGTAAATATTATCACAGGTGTTTATTGTCGCCCTTTCTTCGTGTGGGCGACGGAAGGGACGTGACAGATATTATGAATAAATAAATATCATTTCGTTTTCGTGTTTTTTTTTGTGTGTTTATAGGGAAAGGGTTTTCAGATTGATTGGCAGATATGATATTCTTTAGAAAGCGGAAGGTTTATTTGTAGCATGTGCCCTCGTATTTACGTACCTATGTATATAATTCTGTATGTTTTATTATGTATGCAACTGTCATAATGACCTCATTCAAAAGTGTGGTTATTACAAATATACGTATATATAGTAAAACAATGGCAAGTATATTATATGCATATATATATATGTATGTATGTATGTATGTATATGCATATATATTTATATATATACATACATATATATATATAATTTGTTTATATTATTTATTTTTCAATTAATCTATTTATGAAAGTGTGTATGCGTGTTTGTGTATTAGAATAAGCTACATTATTTTAAGAATTTTGACAATACGTAATATTATTTTGCAAATCTTTTCCCTTTCACAAATATTATATCCTCACTGCCACGCCAGTAATAGACCAGCCATATTAGTCATAACATAATTTTCTTTATCGTAAGATATTCTTCATTAGTTGAATATTCTTCATTACTGAAATAATCGTCTCCTCGTTGCAACACAGATCATAAAAAATACAAATTCTAATCGTAATATAATGTTAATCTGACATGATGCTTTACGACTTTAAAATTATTAATTGCTGGACAAATATCTACTTCCTGAGGCGCAAGATCAACAATAGACGAATCATAATATTTCTGAAAAAAATTCATTTCACGATCTGGCAAAATTTACTTTATCCTTATGAGTCAAAACAAAGGTAAGGCATTTCTTCATTGCGATGCGAAATATATATAATCGATCAGTCAGTCATTGAAAACGGTTTGTTTGCAATTTTTACTTTAATAATTTTGCAAATTCCCTAACACGGAAAATTATTATAATTTTCTTTCCCTTTACAGTCACCGGGACGCTGTCACATGAGATGGAGAACTAAGTCGCAACAGTTGGCTGGCTGGCGTTCTGAGGTCCACACCAGACCTCTGGAAGCTTAAAGAACTTGCAAGACGACTTGTTCGCCCTGCCTTTGGGTGAGACCCAGTACCGGCACAAGACTGGTCTAATTTAAACGTTTGTTGTAAAAACATTGTAAAAACATTTCACTAGCACCGGCAGTTAATATATTTCTTCACAATGGTAATGTTTTGATGAACCTTAAATGAGTTAATGGAACAGACTGTATCTCTGTATCAGTTACATTTAGTTTTATATTTAGTTTATATATATATATATATATATATATATATATATATATATATATATATATATATATATATATATATATATATATATATATATATATACGACAGAGTACCAAGTACTTTTGTGAAATTAACTCAGCTTTGTGCCCCTGAAGATGTAATTACGCGAAAGTACTTGGTAGGCTACTCTGTTGTTCCTTTTTAATCTTACATTATGACTTTGACTGTCATATATATATATATATATATATATATATATATATATATATATATATATATATATATATATATATATATATATATATATATATATATATATATATATATATATATTATATATATATATATATATATATATATATAATTATATATATACAAACATACATATAATATGTATAATATTATATATATATATATGCATGTATGTATGTATGTCTGCAGGGGCTTTGAACGTATGTGTGTATGGCATTAAAAAGCTATTGAAAACCATGTCTCAAAATTATTGGTGCTCTAAATGAGTCTGGCATTCGCAAAGAGAACGAAAACAGAAAAAATAATTTTATGACATTTTAGTTTTCTGTAAAAGAAAACTGATGTGCCGGCTTTGTCTGCCCGTCGGGACTTTTTCTGCCCGCCCTCAGATCTCTTAAAAACTACTGAGGCTAGAGGGCTGCAAATTGGTATGTTGATCATCCACCATCCAATCATCAAACATACTAAATTGCAGCCCTCTAGTCTTAGTAATTTTTATTTCATTTAAGGTTAAAGTAACCCTTTATGGTGCCTCTAGCAACGATATAGGACAGGCCACCACCGGGCCATGGTTAAAGTATCATGGGCCGCAGCTCACAAGGCATTATACCGAGACCACCATAAGATAGATCTATTTTCTGTGGCCTTGATTATACGCTGTACAGAAAACTCAATTGCGCCGGAAAACTTCGGCGCATTTTTTACCCGTTTAATAAGGAAAATAAATAACAAGTGTCTGAAGGCGACACAAGAAAACCCAAAATACAAATCAGTTTTTCTCAAAAGGAGAGAGAGAGAGAGAGAGAGAGAGAGAGAGAGAGAGAGACCAACAGCAGCAGGAAAAGAGAGACCATCCGATCAGCTGTTGCTGCCGAGACGAGAATAAAGAGATGTCGGGAGAGAGGAATATGGAAAAGGGAAGGGAGAGAGATGGAGGAAAAAGGGACCAGAAGGATGCGTGCGGGGGAGGAGGGATATTTATCTCCTCTCTCTCTCTCCCATCCATTA
>NC_089786.1:47567194-47634694 GCF_040412425.1 Macrobrachium rosenbergii | reverse complement strand
TAGTGCCATTGCCAACTTCTAAATTAACTGTGATTCTAAATTAATCGTAATTAATTGTGGTTCTAAATTAATTGTGGTTCTAATTAATTGTGGTTCTAAATTAATTATAATTCATTGTTACCTTTATGTATTTTACCTTTGTAGTTTAGCTGTATTTAATATTGTTTTCCCCTGTAATTGATTTGAATTTAATTGTGGGCCCCTTTGTGAATTACTTGTACTTAATTTTCGATCTGTTCTTTGTGTGAATAAACCCTTAGAATTGTATCATCCAGGGTCTCACTGGCTACCTTCCACTCCATTCCCCTACCCCCCCTCCGTGTCAAGTGTAGTGATAACAAGGCTAAAAATAGGTAGCTGCATCCCAAAACAAGCTAACAAATATTGCACACTGCATCGCATATATATATGGCTATATATATATATAATATATATATATATGTATATATATATATATATATATATATATATATATATATATATATATATATATATATATATATATATATATATATATATATATATATATATATATATATATATATGTATATATATATAAATCTATATTGGTATATAAGTACTTTAAGGCTTTTATTGCCTGAATAATCAATTATGCTTTATAAATGAAACTGGACACAATATATTGAAAATTTATTCTAATACTATGGAAAATATGTCATGCAGAGATATTCATTCTGTTATCCATTTCAAATAATTTATTTATTCAAAAATAAACATTTTCAAGCTCTGAAGAATCAGTAACTTTACATTTTTGGTTAAACTGAATGCAATAAGGACAAAGAAAGATACACAATACAAATAAAAATAAAAATAAAAAATTAATCATGGGTAAGATTGACAGAACATCAAAGCACAAGTGAGGTTGGTGCTGTTAGAATTCCTCTTTGTGAAATGAAGCCTAATTGGCAATTCTTATTGATTTCCATAACAAAGAAATATGTATTTGATATAAAACGGTCAAGTAAAAAAACAAAGTTTTACTTGATACCAACAAAAATTAAATTTTATTTACGATACCAGTCGAAGGAATTTGCTACAAAGCAAAGAAAAGCTGCTTCTAAATATATTTAATTTGAATTATGGTGATCAGTGGCAACTGTCGCGAACTATGCATGATTTTGTGAATGGGTCCTGCCGGTAAGTTACCATAGAAACCATTTTGTTTACTTTTAGAAAATGAAAACCCATGTGCTTGAGAAGCTAAACCTTCATAATAAAATCCAATGATTAAAAAAGATGAATTTTATTAATTCGTGTTTAGTCATAAATAAGATAAAGTTTCCTTAAAAGCATGAGAGAATTATTAACAATGAAAATTCTTTGGCCCCTTCTTCATTTCACGTGGCTGTTCTACCTAGATAAAGAAAAACAGTCACAAAATCGCGATTCTGGCAACTACCTGAAGAAGAAATGAAAACGAGAAGTCTTCACGATTATTAAATAAAAAAAAAAATAAAATGTTATTTGACATATTTTGTTAATAAATGAATGATTTAGCCACAAAATATAGAAAAAAAAGTGAAGGGCTTTTAAAAGTGAAGGAGAAACCAATGGAAAAGTGAGTATTGTATGGCATCATATATGTTAGGAAGACGTGCTACTAGTAAACATAAGCAGCAGCCAATCACGGCTGCTGTCAGTGAAGTCATCGTCAGCCAATCAAGATCCAGGAGATTTCCCTACGTAAACTCATAAGCTTAGAGGGTTCCTCTATCTTATGCATTGCTGTTCAAGAAATTTTTGGATGGCTGAAAATTTAGCCAACTTTTGGACTTTTTTTTATTTATTATATATTTTATTTTTGATTATCAGAATCAAAATAAACATTTTAGTTAATTATTAAAAAAACATTTTTTAATTTGATGAATTCTAAATCTTTTAAAACATTTGTTCTATTTTTCAATTTGATGAATTCTAAATCTTTTAAAGTTTACTTGCTGAGAGAGAGAGAGAGAGAGAGAGAGAGAGAGAGAGAGAGAGAGAGAGAGAGAGAGAGAGAGAGAGAGAGAGATTTTCTTAGTTTTTCTCTTTTAAATTATTTCAAAATCTTGCAAAATTTTTCATGTGTACAATAAGACCATTTATTCATTTAAATATTTTTACTCCAGTAATTTGGCCTTCACAACGTCTCTTCTGGGTTTGTAAAAGTTTTGCAGTGCAATAAATAGAATTTGCAACATCTTGCTGCATTTTGAAAGTAAAATTTCGACAGGGCAAATTGAACAGCAAAGCATAAAGTTGTGTTGCTGCACCGGTTTTCTCAAAACGAGAAACAAAGACTAACTGGCAACCTTTCTGGAGTTAATGTTAAATGGTAAAAGATTTTGTATTTTATAAGTCACATAAAACTAAAACACCCGTACTATTATGGACTTTTTTCTCCCCTGCAATATAGCCGGATTGCAATCAGTTGTCCAAATGTAGCTATTTTCCATGCATAGTGATAAATTATTTACCAATAGGCTGCATTTTTCTCAGTTTTAAGGAAACTTCCGTTTGACCCACAAAAAACAGAATTGGGTGTTTTTTATGGGTCAAATGGACTTTTCCTTAAAACTGAGAAAAATGCAGCCTATGAATCAATGCACAATGAATCAATTGTTAGGACAGGGTGGAAAGACAGTTGGAAGAAAGAGAATATGAACGGAGGTGCAGTATAAGGAATGAAAGGGGTCGCAGCTAGGGGCCGAAGGGACGCTGTAAAAAAAACTTATGTAGTGCCTGCAGGGCAACACGTGAGGTGCACTGATGGCATCACCCTGCTACGGAGCTACCAGGTGCTAAAATAATTTGAAATTAGAGTCTCGTAATTATTAAGCCCAAAATAAAAATTCAGTTAAATCCCCTTTATTACAGCACCTTGCATAGTGTGGGCTTTGTCTAATCTAGGCAATTTTGTAGACAGAACTTTGAAACTGACAACATAATAGGACCACAAAGGGGAACACAAGTTCTCAAGCGGTAAGTACAGTGCTACACCAAAGAAAAACTTGTTTTCTCCAGGTCAGGGGAAGAACTAGATGAAATCCGTTCAAATTTACTGTCAAAATATCTTCATACATCTCCTGTTGTAGCCTGTGCGAGAAATCTGTATCTCCCTAGCTACTATAATGTTCTAGTAATTTACATTTTTCTATTTATTTATTAATTTGTTAATATATTTTTCTTTCTTAATAAGTGATCTCTTCTTTCTATATTTCCCACTACATTCTGTTACTCCTTTCTCATGAAAAACATATTTTTTGGGAGCTTAAATTTCAAGTCAATGGCCCCTGCGATGGGCTTGTTTCATATGAAATGGGTTCATCTTCTGAAAACTAATAATAATGGTATTATTTCTTAAGTATGAGGTCCATCAGATATGATGGTAATGTAAGAGATCGTCGAGAGAACTAGTCCCGATCCTTGGGACAATACGAAACTGTCTTGATGCTGTAGGCAAAGGTGCCTCCTCCATTCAGGTGGGAGTGTCTAACCCTGGGTTGGATGACGGTCTAAACATGGAGCCTACTAATCTTAGGTTATCAATGCAACCACAGAAAACAAATGGAATCCTAATGCGTTTTATTATATAATATGACTTCAAATGGAAAAACAGCAATTCTTCCTCTACAATGGCTGGATTTTTCCCTTAGCCTTCATAATAGGCAAACAAGTAAGAAATGTGCTGAAGTTTCTTCGGCGCAATCGAATTTTCTGTACAGCCGCTACAGCGTATAATCATGGCAACCGAAAATAGATCTATCTTTCGGTGGTCTCGGTATAATGCTGTATGAGCAGCGGCCCATAAAACTTCAACCACGGCCCAGTGGTGGCCTGTCCTATACCGTTGCCAGATACGCGATTATGGCTAACTTTAACCTTAAATAAAATAAAAATAAAAATACTGAGGCTAGAGGGCTGCAATTTGGTATGTTTGATGACTGGAGGGTGGATGATTAACATTCCAATTTGCAGCCCTCTAGCCTCAGTAGTTTTTAAGATCTGAGGGTGGCCAAAAAAAGTGCGGACAGAATAAAGTGCAGACGGACAGACAAAGCCAGCACAATAGTTTTCTTTTACAGAAAACTAAAATGTCATCTGATATTAAAGAGGGACTTTACTGAACATCCCATTGCTATAATATTCATTTACTTACAACACACAAGAAAACATACGAACGACCTAATCGGAAATGACATAACCTAAACTGACCTAACCTCACTGTCTTCAAAACATGTCAAAACTTTAATTGTCTGCAATAGAGAGCCACCATCACAAGGAGTTTAATGAACTTACTTAAATTGGTGAATGAATAGGTGATCCTTCCGAACCTAACGATTATCCCGTCGAGGTTAAATGATGAAAGAATGGGAAGGAAATTCAGAGTAGGTAGGTTTGAAAGGTGTAACAGGATTAAAACCTCGCTGTTGCACTGTGAAATAATTGTTGGGAGAAGGTGGACAGCAAGATGGAAGAAAGAGAATATGAACGAAAATGATTAAAGAAGGAATTCGTGATGATGGAGGAAACATTGGGAAAGAGTAATGCTGAAACAGCCTCAAAACTTTAATGTGAATAGTAATTACTTAATGAAAGAATGATGTTCTTGACATACACATGTATTATATGTATATATATATATATATATATATATATATATATATATATATATATATATAAATACACACACACACATACATACACACACACACATATCTATATATTATATATATATGAATATATATATATATATATATATATATATATATATATATATATATATATATATACACTATTCGACCTCTCTTCCTTGCTTCTTAATCGAATAATAAAAATATACCTTTATTAAAGTGAGAGGGCAGACAATGTAGGCTGTTTGCATGCGAACAAGTTAGGCGGGAATCCAGGAGTTGTGTTCAAAATAAGTACACTACCGGCCAACAGGCAAGAATTTTAGCTTAGAGAGTCATAGAGAGGATACAGTTTTGCTAGGCCAGACCTCAGTTGCACTGTTCTTAAAACCCACTTTTCTCTATCCTGTGTACTGGCGAGTCTATTGTTATTTCAGGTCAGGCCCTGGTAGGAGGAGTTTTGCAACCAAACTGTCAGGAGAAAACGGGCGCATTCCGTGCTGTCCTTCAAGCATCCTTTGTCTCTCCTTCGTCAACACTAGGGAGAAAATTGTTATTCCAACGGACCAAGGAATCTTATGCAACTGATCACTGCATTAGCTCACCCAGTGGTAAGTCTGATTTGACAATTACTCCTGGTTCTCTTTCCTTTCAAATGAAACTCATATTCCTTGTTCAAATTTCCCTCTCTTAAACAGTCTCTGACTTAGAAATCCTAGTCAAAACATATTCCATTTATGAAGTCATCTATTAGATACAATTATTGTTGTCTAGTGAAGTCACATAACTTATCCTCCATGGTGTTAAAAGTATTATTCTTGGCATAAGAATCATCTCCTTGTGATTAAGTAATTACGAGTGAGAGTTTCTGCAGTGCAAGATTGTTATCCGTATACGTCTTTTCCAGAATTATGTACATCTTGGGCCTGAAAAAATCCTCTCTCTTGGAGAAGAATCTGCATCATCAGTACCAAGAAGCCTCAATTCGACCTTGCAGTTAAATGCCTTATAAAGCATCTGAGAGGCGCATAAATCTATTGCCTTTATTTCTATGTAGCATTGAGGTGAAATGTAGCATTGAGGTATTTGTCCCAAGTAGGACTAATATTCTGGGCTGCTGTTAGCTCCTATAAATAATCCATTTCATTTTATTTTACTTTTGTTGAAACTAGTTTTTTTGCAGTAAGTTTGCTGAGTTAATTCATGTGGCTATGAAATAAACCTCTATTCTTTGTTAACTAGCTTTCAGCAGGTGACCTGATTTATTTAGTATCTGTCATTTAAGAGTTAATTTTAGCCTTATTTGACATAATTACGTGGGTCTTAGGTAAAGCAATATAAATCCAATTACCTAATTATTAAACTCATTAGCCAAATGATCCATGTATATATATATATATATATATATATATATATATATATATATATATATATATATATATATATATATATATATATATATATATATATATATTGTGTGTGTGTATATGTGTATATATATACTGTATGTGTGTATATATATATATATATATATATATATATATATATATATATATATATATATATATATATATATATATATATATATATATATATATATATATATATATATATATATATATATATATATATATATAATATTTTACAAACTTCCTTTAATATCCAATCCACTCTACCTCGGAAATAATATATTTTCATATAGGCCTATGTTACCCGAAGGGGAATTTTTTAGTTAATAATAAGGTCGTCGTCTCGTAGGCTTGAACCAACGAAGACCGTGTGGTTAAATTCGCGTCACTGTAGTCCTGAGTTCTTGTCTTCGGTGGTTCGAGCCCACGAGACGACGAACTTATTATCAACTAAAAAATTCCCCTTCGGGTAACATATATGAAAATATATTATTTCCGAGGTAAAGCGAATTGGATATTAAAGGACGTTTGTAGCTTAATGCTTGTATATGAATCACGGTGATGTGATAAAAAAAATTCATATATATATATATATATATATATATATATATATATATATATATATATATATATATATATATATATATATATATATATATATATATATATATATATATATATATATATATATATATATATATATATATATATATATATATATATATATATATATATATATATATATATATTATATGTATGTACGGATACTTGATAATGTGGACTGTTTGTCCAAGAAAGCTTGTAACTTTTTCTGAATAAAAAACTCCGTTAGATACCATCCAGTTTGAATGAGGCCCTTTTAGTAATATATGTATGTGTGTATGTGTGTGAATATATATATATATATATATATATATATATATATATATATATATATATATATATATATATATATATATATATATATGAATGAATTTTTTTATCACATCACCGTGATTCATATACAAGCATTTTATAAGTCACATAAAAGCAAAATGCAGTCTAATAGATCATATTCAATGTAAATGTATACCGAAAAGATGAATAAATAATGTTTGAACCTGTTTTATTGGATTATAAAGCAATCAGTGGCAACTCTGAGTGTTATATGTGATTTTATGAATGAAAAATGCTGGACGGTTTCCATGGAAACGATAGATGTTCAATTTTTACACACCAAATTCCACAGTTATGAAAAACTAACTTTAGATAAAAGAATCTTTTAAAAATTCTGTTGTTCACAACATTCCATTTGATTTTTGAAATTTTTACTGTAATGGGCAAATAAAAAGTCTGTAGCTTGCTTCTATAAAGTTTGTAAGACCACTGGAAACTGTGGTATTGCAACAATATGTTAGCGAGGCGTCAGGCATAGTAAACATAAGGAGCAGCCAATCACGGTTACTGCCAGTGATGTCATCGTCAGCCAATAGGGATCCACGAGATTTCCCACCACGAAGTCGTAGGTTCAGAGGATTTCTCTGCCTTATGCGATGCTGTTCGAGAGTTTTTGGGATGGCCGAAAATCCGGAATTTTCTTGTTTTTAATATTTTTATTTACTGGTCAAGGGTTAGCCAAATAAATGTGTTTTATTTAATTATTAAACCATTTAAAGTTTTATTTTCTGTTTTGTGTGTCCTAATCTCCTTATGGGTCCCAGTTCGCCCCACAGAAGGAGTTCCTATTCTGACCAAAAAGGTCAGAATAGAGTCACCGTACATGACAAACCTTCAGGCATTCTCGTTTCCATGACGTCATACCTGTGTTATTGCCTTCATTAAGCGTTTGTTCCAACTATTTAATCACAGGGACAAAGAGTCGCCAAGTTGCTTTGTCTTGGGCGAACAGCATCCAGAGGTGGCCATTATAAGCTCGAATATTTCAGTAAAAGAGAGAGAGAGAGAGAGAGAGAGAGAGAGAGGAATGGAGTCTTCTTCAATGAAAAGGGATGGTAAATGCATATCAACTGAGAGAGAGAAATTGAAAGGGAGTTTTAAGATGGAAGGAAAGGGATTATTTTATCTAAGAAAGGAGTTTGAGTGTAGGTGCTAGGTAGAGAGAGAGAGGGGGGTGATTTTACAATGGTATTCCACCTCGAATGATGTTGTGTTTTTTATTTGTTTTGGCCAAAAACTTCAACGTATCAGGATTCAGTCCACAAAATAATGTTCTCTCAATGGGAAACGAATCTTCTCGGCATCATCCAAGTAAGAGGGAGGAAAAGGGTTGGAAAGAAAAGGTCCTGTAAGTCTAAGGGAGCATTAAAAAAGGGGAAAAATGAAAAGGTAACCAAAGGAATTTATGTAAAAATGGACCTTAATCAAACCAGATGGGTTTTTCGAGCAGGATTATAAAACCGAATGGGTTTTTCGAGTAGGATTATAAAACCGAATGGGTTTTTCGAGTAGGATTATAAAACCGAATGGGTTTTTCGAGTAGGATTATAAAACCGAATAGGTTTTTCGAGTAGGATTATAAAACCGAATGGGTTTTTTCGAGTAGAAGTACTGATGCAAAAAGATACAACTGAAACAACTTATTTTTCTACAAAGTTATCACGATAAAAGAATTCGAAGCAACTTATTTTTCTACAAAGTTATTTCGAGAAAAGAATTCAGTTTCATTCTCCAAAATATTTGAAATAATTTTAGTGTTTTTAGCAAATCTATGAATGTTCTTGATTGAATGTTTTTTAATTTATGAAAGCGTTTAAGCGTAAATGGGTGGGGATATCACCAAACATTTAATAAAACCTTTAAAACAAGTAACAAATGCGCCGAAGTTTCTTCGGCGCAATCGAGTTTTCCGTACAGCGTATAATCAAGGCCACCGAAAATAGATCTATCTTTCGGTGGTCTCGGTATAATGCTTTATGAGCCGCGGCCCATGAAACTTTAACCACGGCCCGGTGGTGGCATGGCCTATATCGTTGCCAGATGCACGATTATGGCTAACTTAACCTTAAATAAAATAAAAACTACTGTGGCCAGAGGGCTGCAATTTGGTATGTTTGATGATTGGAGGGTGGATGATCAACATACAAATTTGCAGTCCTCTAGCATCAGTAGTTTTTAAGATCTGAGGGCGGACAGAAAAAGTGAGGACAGAAAAAGTGCGGACGGACAGACAAAACCGGCGCAATAGTTTTCTTTTACAGAAAACTAAAAAAATGATACCTTACCATCTTGAAGATGCCGAGACTTCCTGCTGACTCGGGACCCAAGACCATCACGATTCGACGCTCGGAGGATGAATAGACATGTAATAGTCAATATATAGACGTTCAGCGACATTGGTGGATTTTGTAATGAATCCTTGTACTACGCTTGTACTTGTGCATTTTTTCTTCTATCATTCCATAAAGGAGATTAGTATTGTTTATTTTAGAACAGCACTGATTAACGCGGGAGAGAAAACTACCAGACGCGTCCCTGGGTGGCTGGTGGGGGGAACACTGTGTCGTGCCCGAAATAAGCTCTCCTTCTTCTGAATATTTCAGATAAGTTGCCGAAACAGTCGTGAGCCACTGATAGTATCTCCCGTCGTTGGCCGGTTAGGAGTCTGTTATTTCGAAAGGAATTAACTGAGGTATTTATCTCTCAGAAAAGCGTAATTCAACTGATCAGTTTTTGTCTAATGATCAAAATCAGGCTATAAACTGAGAAATTTACAGTTACAGTTAGGTAAAATTGCTAAAAGACAAGTTAATGTTACGTTTCAGATGCGGAAGAGATGGTCTTTTGATGACAGAAGAGACTGTGAGAAGATGCTCTTCTCCTGGCTTTTGGCTTCTCTGACCCCTCGGTTGTTAAAAGCCTACCTGGGAGTTGGGAACTAAAAAAAATTTTTTCTCATCTTTTCTGAAAAGTTGAAATATTTGCTGTTCGCCTTCCTCAGAGGATCTGATTTGTTCAGGAGGAGGTGTATTTTCATTGAATTTTGCATCATTTTATGAAAGAAAATATCATTTTCATTTACGCTATGAAGGAAGACAGTCTTCTCCATAACTCTGAAAGAAGATAATATAAATTTATTTTATAAAGGCCATTATTTCCTTGTTATATCAGAAATAATAGCAGTATTTTCCATTACATTACGAAGGAAATGAATTTTCCTTTGCTATATGAAGGTAGGAAGTAATTAATTTTGCCGTATATAGGATGATGGTATATGACTTTGTCTTGAGAAGAAAAATAATGTTTTTCGAGAAACTTGATATCAGAAGTAAAATAGACGAAACTGGAAATTTTCTTAGGTAAAATTCCAAAGACAAATCTAGTCATTACTTTCAGATGCGGGAATGATTGAAGGACAGAAGAGTCTGGGAAGATGAATCCCTTTCCAGGCAAAAAATTATAATTTTTTTCAATTGAAAGATGTTTCCTTTTTGAATCGATAATTTTTATGTATTCATTACCGTAGTATTTTTGCTGGACGTTTTTACATAAAATGACAAAGATATCTTTTCTGACAATGATATAAATTTATTTTAGAAACTAGCCATTATTTCTGTTATATTGAGTCTGTGAATTTTTTGACGATCCTGCTATATGAAGGTCTGAGTTTCTTTGCATTTGTCTGTTTGTCTTGAGAAGGTCTGTTTTCTATATAACATCCCAATTTTCTTTCTCTCTCTTGTCTGTGATTAACTCGTTTGGTTCTTTTTACTTTTTTCCATAAGATCATTGAATCTACTCTTTTATGCTTATTCATTACCGAAGTATTTTTGCTGGACGTTTTTACATAAAATGACAAAGATATTTTCTCTACCATTTAAAAAAGTTCTCTCCTTGTCTCTCTCTCTCTCTCTGAACTTTTGACTCTCCTCTGAACCACTCTGATTTCTTTGCATTTGTCTGTCTATCTGTAGGTCTGTTCTAATAACATCCCTCTCTCTCTCTCTCTCTCTCTCTCTCTCTCTCTCTCTCTCTCTCTCTCTCTCTCTCTTTCCCTTAAGGTTCTTCATGACCTTTCGCTTTTCCTTTCTCCATCTATCTACCTTCTAAATAAGCTTTCTCTCTCCTTACCTCTTCCTTCATATAAATCTCTCTCTCTCTCTCTCTCTCTCTCTCTCTCTCTCTCTCTCTCTCTCTCTCTCTCTCTCTGTTTCCTTTGAAGTTCTTTGTAACCTTTCACTTTTCCTTTCTCCATCTATCTACCTTCTAAATAAGCTTTCTCTCTCCTTACCTCTTCCTTCATATAAATCTCTCTCTCTCTCTCTCTCTCTCTCTCTCTCTCTCTCTCTCTCTCTCTCTCTCTGTTTCTGAAGTTCTTTGTCTCTCTCTTTTCCTTTTCCAGTTCTTTCTAACCTTCTAAATTTCCTTTCTCCATTTATCTACCTTCTAAATAAGAATCTCTCTCTCTCTCTCTCTCTCTCTCTCTCATAAAACTTTGAAAGAGATTGACCTTTCAATATTCTCCATCTAGGAACCTTCTAAATATGATCTTCCTTCATACATGAGGTTTTGAAAGGATATTGTGGTTCTCTTTGCATCTCTCTCTGAAAAAGAAAAACAAGTTCTTAAAACAACAATAGATTTTCCTTTCTCCATTTATCTACCTTCTAAAAAGCTCTCGATAACCTCTTCCTTCACATAAAACGAAAGAGATTGAAGACCTAATATTGGGAAGAGAGGAAGAAGTACACTATGATTGTAATCATTTAGATAAATGACGAGACTTAAAAAAAAAAAAGGAACGAAATCTAAAAATGCTCTTCAAAAGATCTTCAAACAATACAGGGATAAAGTGTCAACATCTTTTGTTTATTCCAAATTCCCCAAGAGCAGTCGCCATCCTTCAGAGGGTAAAAATATTTTTATTTTCACTTCGTCGCAGGAACTTCTCCTTGCTACTAATTAATCTCAGCGACAGAGACTAAAGACCATTTTTTTTTTTTAGTAGAATCGCGTTCTTGGGTGATCTTGATACGCTCAAAGCTCATTTCGGTAAAAGAGAGAGAGAGAGAGAGAGAGAGAGAGAGAGAGAGAGAGAGAGAGAGAGAGAGAGAGAGAGAGAGAGAGAATCTTTATCAAAGAGAGTTCAATCTGAGTGTGAATCTATCAAGAGATTTTGAAAGAAAATTGTGGTTAAGTTTGTATCTCTGTGTCTGAAAAAAAAAAATAAATCTTAAAACAACAATAGATTTTGCTTTGGAGATAAAGCTAGATAAGATATAGGAGAGAGAGAGAGAGAGAGAGAGAGAGAGAGAGAGAGAGAGAGAGAGAGAGAGAGAGAGAGAGAGAGCGTACACTCTGAGTGTACACTATGAGTGTGAATTTGTCATGAGATTTTGAAAGGATATTGTGGTTAAGTTTGCATCTCTGTCTGAAAAAGAAAAACAAATCTTAAAACAACAATAGATTTTGCTCTGAAGATAAAGCTACGATAAGATATAGGAGAGAGAGAGAGAGAGAGAGAGAGAGAGAGAGAGAGAGAGAGAGAGAGAGAGAGAGAGAGAGAGTACACTCTGAGTGTGAATCTCATAAGATTTTGAAAGGAAATTGTGGTTAAGTTTGTGTCTCTGTCTGAAAAAGAGATTAAATCTTAAAACAACAATAGATTTTGCTTTAGAGATAAAGTTACGATAAGATATAGGGAGAGAGAGAGAGAGAGAGAGAGAGAGAGAGAGAGAGAGAGAGAGAGAGAGAGAGAGAGAGCGTACAATCTGAGTGTGAATCTCATAAAATTTTGAAAGGAAATTGTGGGTAAGTTTGTCTCTGTGCTTGCTAAGGATATTAAATCTCAAAACAACAATAGATTTTGCTTTAGAGACAGAGCTCCGATGAGAGAGAGAGAGAGAGAGAGAGAGAGAGAGAGAGAGAGAGAGAGAGAGAGAGAGAGAGATCTGATATCCTATTGGAGCATTGCATCATCGTTTACAGCTGTAGGCGTTCGTCTCCTTTTATTGCCTTTGGATGCAGGACAGAATCACAGCAGGGCAAAGCCATAAACTCCTGTTCTTCCGGAAAGGAAAACAAAATAATGTTATTGGAACAAACCGCTTCTTCAAACGCTGATGCGTCCGGTTTCCAATTTGGCCGTTTCATATTTTGTGAAGCTGGCCATTATCTGGACTTTTCTTTTCTCTTCTTCTTCTTCTTCTTCTTCTTCTTCTGGCTTTCACTCAACCATGAGAGCTTTAATAAGTGTTCCCTTCCCAACCACTGACGAGGGGAGAGGAAGAGGAGGAAAAGGTGGTCATTCAAATTTAAGGGGAAGAGATATGGAAGAGAATGTGGGAAGAATAAATCAGTAAAGACGTAGGGATGCGAATGGAGAAGATAAAGGATTAGGTGAAATGGGTAGGGGGAGAACATGAGGCAGAGAGGTTACAAATAAAAACAATTGTTGTTCTGGGAATAAAGAGTTACTGGCTGGAAAGACTGAACTGGGTATTATTTAGTGAAATTCTTGAAAGCTGGCAAAGTTATCATATTCCTCCTGTGAGTTTTGTAACCCGTGAGGTATATATGTATGATCTATTAAAGTACTATAATCAGACCCAGAACATGCATTAGCAGCAGCATAAGTCAACAAACAAATAAAAGACTTTTAGCAATAAAACAAGTAAAAAATACTCCGAAGTTTCTTTGGCGCAATCGAGTTTTATGTACAGCCGCTACAGCGTATAATCAAAGCCATCAAAAATAGATCTATCTTTCGTTGGTCTTGGTGTAATGCTGTATGAGCAGCGGCCCATGAAACTTTAACCACGGCTCGGTGGTGGCCTATCCTATACCGTTCGCCAGAAGCACGATTATGGTTAACTTTAACCTTAAATAAAATAAAAACTGCTGAGGTTAGAGGGCTGCAATTTGGTAAGTTTGATGATTGGGGAGTGGGTGATCAACATACCAGTTTGCAACCCTCTAGTCTCAGTAGTTTTTAAGATCTGAGGGCGGAGAGAAAAAGTCCTGACAGAATAAAGCGCGGGGGACAGACAAAGCCTGCACAATAGTTTTCTTTTACAGAAAACTAAAAAAGGGCCAAATAGATTGAGACCTTATTAGTTTCAAGTCAGACTCAGAATCAAGGTTTGAAGTCAGGAAGATCTCTTGTAAATGTCTGAGAGTTGCTCAACACCAACCAGGTCCTACGCTAGCACGAGCCAATACTCAAAGATCAAGGCCTGGTGTGTACCGGAGTACCCGGACCAACCAACCGAGATGATTGCAAATGGATGAGTAAGTCGATAATTAAAACGAACAGAAAGACCTTGAAGGTCATTAGATAAAAAACATTTTCAAGTTATCGATAAAAATGAAACGAACAAACGATTTATAAGATATTCTTTCCTAGGAAGTTCTGATTTCCCAAAAACGATCAAGTACTTGTATTCTTTGCCTGATAACAACCTTCTGTTTCGTGTTTTTACTAATGTATGTTATCTGATCTGTATAATTTTGTTGCCAGAGTATTCGTCCACACTACACAAAATATGTCATAAACACTTCGGAAATTTATTGCATACATATCACGGACATGTTGAAAACAAATCAATCACCGTGAGTGGAGAACGAATCTTTGACAAATGTTGAATAATCTTAAGAAGCACTGGTTAAGACTGTCCAAGAAGTCGTTGACTTGTATCCAACCTGTTTGTGATGTCTGCGACAAGTTGTCGACATATGTTTAGACACGTTTTACTGCAGTGTGGATGTACCCTTATTAGGCCAAGAGGAAAAGATACATTGGGATACACTACATGATATATCATCTTCTTCCGAACTGGAAAATAAACGTTACCAGAATCGAAAGGTTCTTCGGACGTTTTAGCTCCCAGTATTTAATTTGGCCTTTTCATTTTTGCGACGTTCTTCTTCTTCTTCTTCTTCTTCTTCTTCTTCTTCTTCTTCTTCTTCTTAATTTCTCTCAGTCGAGAGGAGAAAGAGGAGAGAAAGTAAGGGTTAATTTCATCCTAGGGGATGAAAAAGGAAAGGGAATAATGCAATAACTGAAAAGTTATTGCATTATTCCTTTTACGAAAGAGGCGGAAAAGATACTTCAAACGTACTGTGGATGCCGCGTAGAATAGTTAATGTTAAAAGGTAGAAATAGAACCAGTGTTCCTTTAGTTAAAATAAGCTTTCTTTTAGATATAAACCCTTATTGCAAGTGGAGGATGCTTGAATATCACTGTATCAAATATATGAAATACATTGTATTGTTTTATAAGACCTGAAAATGTTTCAAGTTGCAATATATCTATTTTCTGTCAAAGTATATTTATTAGGCTACGATAATTGTCAAGAGATCTTACGGATTTTAATGAATGAAAAAAGAAAGTTCAGGCTAAAGGATTAAACACTCATGTGGACTCAGGATGACGTTTGATAATAGAGATAATATACTTTACAGAAAAAATATGACACTAAAGAGAGAAAAGGGCGCCGACGATTCTGAGAGAAGAGAAGGGACATTTATCTCCTCACTTTCTCATCCATTATTAGATTAGCTCCAATTTAGGGGCTACAGAGTCGCGGTCGTTTTTCTGGATCGTTGCAGAATTGGTTGGGTGGAACCAAAGGCCCCCGCCCTTTACGGTTCTTGAAGTAGGGAACAAAACGCTTTTGTTTACACTTAATCAGCGGTGACTGGATGTCTTTGCTTTTTGTTTACAAGATTCGTTGGATGGATCTGAAATCATTTAGTATAAAAACAATGATGAATATCTGATTGAAAGTTGTCTAATGCTTATCAAACAAAATAACAAACGAACTAAAGCAATGTATGTGCATAAAGCATATGTATATGGTATATGTATATGTATATGTATATATATATATACATATATATATATATATAACATATATATATATATATATGTGTATGTGTATATATATATATATATATATATATATATATATATATATATATATATATATATATATATATGTATATATGTTTATATATACACACACACACACACACACACACATATATATATATATATATATATATATATATATATATATATATATATATATATATCTATATATATATATACATACATATATATCAAATCTATGAGGTACATCACATCCATTCAGGTAATTACTAATTATAACGCTACTCCTTATTACGAGAAAAGTCTCCATCCTCAAGGGCATTTTAATATCTTGTTCCCTTCTCTTCACAGCCCATGTTATTACCTTCATGAAGTTCTTGTCCCATTTGCTTAATATCAGAGACAATGACTCTCTAAAGATGCTTTGTTCTGGGCGACTAGCGTCCTTAGATTGCCATTAGACGCTAGGAGCTGATTCCAGAGAGAGAGAGAGAGAGAGAGAGAGAGAGAGAGAGAGAGAGAGAGAGTGAGAGAGAGAGAATCTATATCAATGAAATAGGACTTTAAATGTAAATCAGACGAAAAAGAGGAGTGAGACAGATTTGTAAACTGAAATCTAAAGAATTTTCTCTTTTGAGAACGAGAGAGAGAGAGAGAGAGAGAGAGAGAGAGAGAGAGAGAGAGAGAGAGAGAGAGAGGTACATCCGGAATATGATTCCCTATCATTAGCACTACTTCCGGAGGTACATTTGTGTGTTTTCATAAAGGGCATTTTAATATCTTGTTCCCTTACAGCCCATGTTATTACCTTCATGAAGTTCTTGTCCCATTTGCTTAATATCAGAGACAATGACTCTCTAAAGATGCTTTGTTCTGGGCGACTAGCGTCCTTAGATTGCCATTAGGCGCTAGGAGCTGATTCCAGAGAGAGAGAGAGAGAGAGAGAGAGAGAGAGAGAGAGAGAGAGAGAGAGAATCTATATCAATGAAATAGGACTTTAAATGTAAATCAGACGAAAAAGAGGAGTGAGGCAGATTTGTAAACTGAAATCTAAAGAATTTTCTCTTAACTTGAGAACAAGAGAGAGAGAGAGAGAGAGAGAGAGAGAGAGAGAGAGAGAGAGAGAGAGAGAGAGAGAGAGAGAGGTACATCCGGAATATGATTCCCTATCATTAGCACTACTTCCGGAGGTACAATAATTCGCGTCTGCAATGAACGAAGGCGAGAAGACAACCCTATCAGAATTCAACCCCTGAAAGCATGTTCTTCAAAAAAAGTCAAAAAACAGAATTATTGGAATCGAGAGAGCCTTTGAAACAGTATCTCGTTCAGCATCCAATTGAGCCATTAAATATTGTGTGTAGTTGGCCATTATCTGATCTCTCCTTTCCTCCTCTCCTTCTTTTTCTTTTTCCTCTTCTTCTTCCTCTTCTTCTTCTTCTTCTTCTTTTGACTTTCACCCAACCCAGATACCTTTAATGCATGCGCCCTTCGCCCAATTAAGGGGAAGAAAGGGTCTCACACGCGTCTAGGGGGAAAGGGGAGAAAAGGGATGAATGAAAGGGTAAAGAGGAAAGGATAAAGGGAAATATAAGGATAAGGAGAAAAAGGAACAGATGAAAGGTACGAGGGGGAATCGCGTAGCTCAAGCGGTGCGAAAACACACAAATGAACCGACAATTGTTTTGCCACGAAGAATTATTGCGGATGGAAAAGCGAACGAGAGAGAGAGAGAGAGAGAGAGAGAGAGAGAGAGAGAGAGAGAGAGAGAGAGAGAATGCAAAACCGGTGTTGAAATTGTTATTTAGAGAATTGTTGTATCGCGAAACAACGAATAGTAAATAATTTGTCTACTTTCGTAGGCATAATACTCTTTGTGATCTGTTCCTCTAACACGCTCGTAACATTGTCTGATGAAAACTGAATTCATTTGAATTAATTTGACACGCCTGGATATTTTTTTAGAATTTGTTTTTCATTATTCCGAGAGCTTTTATCGCTTCACATATGTACATACATACACACACATATATGTGTGTGCATAAATATGTGTATATATATATATATAAAATGTATGTATATGTACCGGGTGTTTCGAAATTAGAGCACTCCCCCTCCACAGAACAAATGGAAAGTTATAAAGTTTTCTGCTATAGCCTATCTCCAAGTACATTATTTTAAGTTCCTATTAAGCTATTTTTCATTTTATATTTCTAGTATTTTCAGACTGAGTGACGGAATTAGATACAGCCATGGCTAACGACTCGGAGGAAATCAGATTAATTGACTGAATCAAGGCTATAACCTTCAGAGAGGCCAGGGATGCTGGGACATCCTTCATTTCACGTTCCTGGATAGCTAAATACATTAAAAGAGATGAATCCTTTGTTAAAAGAAACTGGAACAAAAATCCATATGACTGTCATCGCAAAAAGAGTGAGAATCTTGGAAGGCCTGAAGTCCTTTCTCAGGAGTCAAAAGACATCATTGCTGAGGCAGTGGGTAGACCAAGAAAGTCTTTACGTAAATTGGTGCTTGAACTAGAAACAAAAGGGGAAAGAAGAGAAGTTATAGTGCTGTATATCGTGAGTTGAAAAAATCTGGTATCAAGCCATTTCATGTTATCAGCAAGCCCAACATCACTCAGCAACAGAGAGAAGACCGTGCATGGTTTTGTGGTTCATTTCTTAAAGATTGGGATGAAGCTACTTTCTCCATATTGCCGCATCAGATGAATTCTTTATTTACACAGTCAGGAAGCCAAATCATAAAAATGACATCATTTGGGCTGCAAAGTTGGATGATATCAGCGATGATGTGCGCTATTGCCAAGTTTTGAAATTTCCTGAATGTTTGGGAATTTTTCTCTGTTTCACACACAAAAGGTTAATGTGGATCATCAAAGAAAAAGGACAGTCATGGAATGGCGAATACTTCAGAGAAACTCTGCTTACTGGTGGAGTATTTCTTTTCCTCAAAGATCCTGAAAATGTGTTATCTGTTGAAGAAGTCACATTTTTGCATGATGAGGCTCTTCAGACACAGGAGCTGCTTGGAAACAGTGATATCGATTTCTTCTTGTCAAGTGAATTTCCAGGTAGCTCCCCTGACCTTAATGTGTGTGAAAACATTAGTAGTATTTTAAAGGATCGTGTTGAAGCGTGCACAGTGAACTATGATGGTATACCAAGCCTTGACAACCTGCGAAGAGAGGTGACCGAAGTGCTCAGGGAAATGGAGTTTGAGTCTCAGCTTTTCTGCGATTTGCTGAAATCATACCCCTCAAGAATGCAGGCTGTGGTACAGGCAGATGGAGGCCACACAAAATATTAAATACTCAGAGAGAAACTTAAATAAATACCTGTTCTGAATTACTTTTGTATTTGTCCATATCAATTTTAGTTTATGCTGTAGAGGGGGCTCTAATTTCGAAACACCCTGTATGTATATATATATATATATATATATATATATATATATATATATATATATATATATATATATATATATATATATATATATATATATATATATATATATATATATACATATATATATATATATATATATATATATGTGTGTGTGTGTGTGTGTGTGTGTGTGTGTGTGTGTGTGTGTGCCCGTGTGTGCGTGTGTAAAAGCATGATTAACGATTCTTTTTAAATCAATATTTCTTACAAACGGATAAAGACTTATAAAGTTATATAAGTCTGTCTGATTTTGTTCCTGTGAATCCTGATCTATTAGATATACCTGACCAATTCCCTTTGTGATTTTATAAATAGAAATTTCACAATTTTCGTCCTGTTTTATTTTTCTGGAAATGTTTGTCGTCATCCAAAAGGAATAATCTAGAAAAACATACCGAGAAATATATTCCAGAGATAATTTTATACCGATGAGGATTCTAACTCTGTGACATGTTAAAACTATTAGTTTAAACCTACTACCTTAAACAGCGACAAATCAAATCGACAGGAAAAGCAAAAGCTGGAATAGAATTCTAAAGCCGTGTTTTCATTTCAAGCTGCCCTGTTGGCCGCCCCCGCCCCCGCAAGTAATTGCTGCCAAATGCTTCCAGGAAGAAAAAACGCCTATGCCGTCATTCTCTTACAATGTTAGGCAGCTTTTCCTACAAAGATGACATAACAATTATGGTTTAACCTTATAGAAAAAGGTATTTCCAAGTCAAGATCACCTATTTTACATCCTCAACGAATGATGTATTAATATAGCACTTCGTCTTTAATTGTGTTTGATCTCAATCAAATACTTAATCTACACCGTTTCCAGCTAGGAACCAGTGACGTCAAAGAACGTCACCGGCAGTCTAATGAACCCAGCCGTGATTGGCTTCCCTCTCGGCATCTGATTTTTCCGTAGGCTCACTTGCTTGTCCAGATTAATCCTGGCTCACTAGACGGTCTTCTTGTCTTTGACTCAGGAAAATGCGATGTTTGACGACGTTTTTTCCTTCTAGTAAAGACAAGAAGTAGTTGTAAGCTCAAAAGCTACTAAGGGCGAATATCAACAAACTTCTGTGGCTGTAAGCAAAACCAGTTTTCGAAAATTTTTGGAAGGTTTTATTTCCTGATGAGCAACGAATTAATATTGTCAAAAAGGGAAGAGTGGAAACTCTATTTCATTGTGCGGAGAATAATAAATAATAATAATACTAATAATAATAATAATAATAATAATAATAATAATAATAATAATAATAATAATGTGAGTTCACAGCTGCAATTACTAGTGTTTCAGCATTTTCTATGAAAGCAACAATAGCTGATCTTTTCTCTTTGATACAAAACGCGGAAATGTGCAACCGATGGAAAAACGTATAGAAACGCTGAAATAGTTTCAAATGATCACAGACAGTTAATCATTTAGTCTTGGTGATTTTCTAAATGTTTAAATCCTCCTAGTCTGTCTGTCTGTCTGTAATATCATTAATCCCGTAAAGTTTTCATTCATTTCATTGAACACGGCTTCTGTGACGTCATTTTATTCCCAAAATCAACCTTCCATCAATCATTCCTCCATATGTTAGGTGTATAAGAGAGAGAGAGAGAGAGAGAGAGAGAGAGAGAGAGAGAGAAATATAATCCGTTAAAGAACTATATAGATAGATAGACAGATTTCCCTTTTCAGAAATGAGAACTCCACATCTTTTCCTGAAAAGAAAACTTGTAAGAAATGGCGTAAGATTTATTTTTTAAAGTTTGAGGAATTTATCGTTGTCGTAGGAGGACAAGAAGAAAAAGTGGGGAGCAAAAGGAAAGAAGGAAAAAACGAAGAAGACTGCAGACGCCAATCTCCTTCCAGACACAATAACAAATAAAAAATGTTCTGCACAGACGCTACAGCGTATAATCAAGGACACCGAAAATAGATCTATCTTTTTGTGGTCTGGGGATAATGCTGTATAAGCCGCGACCCATGGAGCTTAAACCACGGCCCGGTGGTGGCTTATCCTATGTCGTTGCCAAAGGACGATTATGGCTAACTTTAACCTTGAATAAAATTTTAAAAACTACTGTGGCTAGAGGGCTGCAATTTGGTTTGTTTGATGATTGGAGGGTGGATGATCAACATACCAATTTGCAGCCCACCAGCCTCAGTAGTTTTCAAGATCTGAGGGCGGAGAGAAAAAGTGCGGAGACAAAAAGTGCAGACAGAAAAAAGCGCGGACGGAATAAAGTGCGGAAAGACAGACAAAGCCGGCACAATGATTTTCTTTTACAGAAAACGAAAAATCTCCCGACCGATCACAAGAGTCTTTAATCAGTCTCTTCAAATGAATCTTTTCTAGATTAAAGGCGTTTCCGTTATTTCAGGTAATTATGACACCTTAAAGAATCGTTTGTTACTGTGATGCATCTATACTTCTCTCTGTATTTCCTTTACTTCCTTTAATTTCTTTCTAATGAACACCATATTCTTTGGAAGCTTGAAGCTCAAGTCAATGGCCCTTGTGGTGGGCTTGTTCCATATGAATAGGTTTCATCTTCTGTATAATAATAATAATAATAATAATAATAATAATAATAATAATAATAATAATAATAATGCTACTTGAAGGACAGGTTTGCATAGCGGGCGGGATGTTTACAACTAGTGGGTTGGTTAGTAGGTTGAATTTTGATGATGATAATAATAATAATAATAATAATAATAATAATAATAATAATAATAGATACATGATACACAGGTATTTATAGCAGGAGGGTGTTTACAATTGGTGGATTGGCTAGTAGATTGAATTTTGATGATGATAATAATAATAATAATAATAATAATAATAATAATAATAATAATAATAGATACATGATACACAGGTATTCATAGCAGGAGGGATGTTTACAATTGGTGGGTTGGCTAGTAGATTGAATTTTTAATAATAATAATAATAATAATAATAATAATAATAATAATAATAATAATTATTATTATTATTATTATTATCAAAATTCAACATACTAGCCAACACACCAATTGTAAACACCCTGCCGGTTATAAATACCTGTGCATCATGTATTATTATTATTATTATAATTTGGCAGCAGACCCTCTTTTAAACAGGTTCTATTGAATATTATTGCTGCTTCAGCTGCATTTATTTTGTAGAAGACTTTTTCTATTTTTCTTACTGCGGACTTCTCTTCAGTGGAGGTGCGTGCTAACAGCTCGCCTATATTTGTCATTTCATGGGGAAAAGTCAAAATCTGGATTCTGCTTCTTTATATATTCTATACAGTTGGTTCTATACAATTGTTGCCGCGACGCGTTTCGACAGACTCTTCTGTCATTCTCCAGCAGGAGCTATTAGAGGACTGGCAGATTGCATAGGTCCTTCTGGATTTATACACGGGCTTCAGCGGGGGTCATGGATGGCGAATTCTGATTGGTTGCAGTCAGCGAACTTCAAGCCAAATTTCTGCGGCGAAGCTCGATCCTGACAGATCTTCGCAACCTGGGAATGTCATTCATTCCAGCGTCCCCATTGGCCTGCCGTTGCGTGATGTCATGCCGGCTGACATCATCGGTAGTTTGGCTGCTATTGGGCTGCGGATGAATGATGTCATTATCTACTCTTTCTGTCGTAGTCGGGGATTGTCTCGAAGGGCGCCTCGCTCATCAGGGGCATCTCCATTCTCAGGGCCGCTGGATTCTCTCGGCCGAATATATGCCCGATATATCGACGACGTCTTCGTTCAAGCAGACAACGAGGAGGAGGTTGAAGCCCTTCGTCTGACCTTCCAACAATGTAGTGTGTTGAACTACACTGTCGAGTTCAGCACAGACGACCGGCTCCCCTTCCTCGACGTTATGGTCACAAAGACGGAACGGAACTTGAAAACATCAGTCTACACAAAATCCACCAATTTGGGACTTTGCTTGAATGGGGATAGCGAGTGCCCTGCTAGGTTTAAGAACGCGACAGTCAGGACCTTCATTAAAAGGGCCCTCTCCCACTGCTCCACCTGGCAGGACACCAACAAAGAATTCGAACGTGCTGCACAAATGTTGGTGAACAATGGTTTCACCAACAAACTCATCAACAAAGAAATTCGAACTGGCCTGGAAAAATGGTACAACGGTGAGAACACACAACCTGCCCCCCAAGATGACATAAAGATCTATTATAAGGCCCGGATGCATCCCCAGTACCGTGAGGACGAGAACTCCATGAAGAAAATCGTCATGGAAAACGTCACCCCGACCGAAGACAGTAAAAGAATAAATCTTATAATTTATTATAAGAACCGCCGCACCCGTGATCTGGTGATGAAGAATAACCCCTCTCCGCCAGCAAGAGAACCCTCAAGCAGAAGAACGTGGTCTACCAGTTTGTATGTCCTGTCCGAGGATGCCCCGGCGCTTATATTGGAATGACCACGATGCGTCTGTCAAAAGGATCTCCTGCCACGCCCAGGAGGGTGCCATCATGAACCACGCCCGTGCTACTCACAATATTTCCATCTCCCGCGACAGTATTATACAAAATATAAGTATAATCGGGAGAGCCGCCGACCCTCGACGTCTGCGCCTGCTAGAGGCGCTCCTCATTGCCGAGAGAAAACCAACAATGAATACGACGCAGGAGGCATCGCTCCTACCCACGAATTTAAGAAGAATAATGCAGAACACCCACCAAATCCAACGAATACCTGAAAACGACAACCCTGAGAATGGAGATGCCCTGATGAGCGAGGCGCCCTTCGAGACAATCCCCGACTACGACAGAAAGAGTAGATAATGACATCATTCATCCGCAGCCCAATAGCAGCCAAACTACTGATGATGTCAGCCGGCATGACATCACGCAACGGCAGGCCAATGGGAACGCTGGAATGAATGACATTCCCAGGTTGCGAAGATCTGTCAGGATCGAGCTTCGCCGCAGAAATTTGGCTTGAAGTTCGCTGACTGCAACCAATCAGAATTCGCCATCCATGACCCCCCCGCTGAAGCCCGTGTATAAATCCAGAAGGACCTATGCAATCTGCAGTGCTCTCTCAGCTCCCACTGAGAGAACACCTCCCCGACCTTCTTGCTCTGCTGAGTTCCTAAGGACCTGCCTGCCGCCTGCTGCTGCTGCTGCTGCCTGCTGCTGCTGCCCTGCTCCAGCCCTGCTGCTGCTGCCTGCTGCTGCTGCCTGCTTGTAAGGGCTGCCCTGCTGCTGCTGCCTGCTTGTAAGGGCTGCCCTGCTGCTGCTCCTGCTGTGCACGCCACTGAAGGGCATCTTCAGAGCCTTCTGCAGAAGGCTCGACCTATATATTTGGCTGGATTACAGCCCATTCTATAAGAAAATAAAAGATATTGACATACTAACTTACCACTAACTAGACTCTCCTGTGGAACATCTGGTAGCCGTTGTGGTCTTAAAACTCCAGTTGAAGCAGGAATAAAGAGTTGAAATCTCCCACTCTCGCCGTCTGTGGCAAGTGGCATAGGACCGCTAGGCTTGGCACCTATAAGCCAAGAGATAGGTTTGGAAATAAAGTTTCTACTGGTAATCACTAGAAATATACTTTGGTGTTTCTATTTTTATAACCTACATCTCCCTGTCTGCAGGACTTGACTGCTGGGTCATCTTAATGCTCGGAGAGCAGTAAGGCGACACCCCAGCTGCATTTTGTGCAGTACAGTATTTAGCTACAAATAGGCTAGATAGGGCCTCCCATAATTTCATTTTGTTTTCAGGATCTTTTATTCATTTTTCTAACTCTACCTATAACTTTGACTGGGGCCTCAGGGCTTAAAAGGTTGGACAACCTCACCAGTCACACTGTCTGTCTCTCCCCCCCCTCTCTTTGGACTTGGAACCAGGATGACGACCACTGCTTCGGATAAGGAAATGGACAGGATCCATGGAACGGAACAAGCTGACCAGATGGAAGCCGACTGCACGATCACTAGGAAACGGACCCAGGAGGAAACCGAAGATGATACTGGTGAATGGATCACTGTATCAAATAAGAAGAAACAAGCAAGAAGGACAACCCTCAAGGAATGCAACCAGACCTCTACCTCTACCACAACAGTAACCGGACGGAACAGCACCGATAATATGACCCAGGGAAAACTTATTCACTTCAGAGTCGTTGCAGACAACACCACTGAAGCTTTTAGAGCGGTAGCGGCATTCGATGTTCACAACAAAAACTTAAAATATAAGGCAAAACCCAATAAGCAGGGACAATGGACTCTCTCTACGAACGACCCCAAAGCAATTAACACCCTAAGGACCACCTCTCAAATACACCTCAAAGAACTAAAAGAAGAAGAGAGAAGTAAGAAGGCGGTGGTGGTAGGATACCCCCTAGAAATGCCGGAAAGCCAACTGACTAGCTTGAAGAACATATCCTCGGCTGAAAGAATGAAAAACAAGGAAGGAATTTTAACCAGGACCATACTAGTCACTTTCATTGGTCCTCACCCACAGAAAGTTGACCTGGGAATTTTTGGACAGTTCTGGGTCAAAAAATACTACCCGGAACCACTGAGATGCTACAGATGCCAGAGGTTTGGGCATCACAAAACCCAATGCCAGGCCAAATTTGAAATCTGTGCCATCTGCAGCCAAAGGCATCCTACCCAGGAGTGCATTGATAAGCACAAGAAGGGAGTTCCTACCACTCCAAAATGCCCTAACTGCAAAAAGGGACACACTGCCATGGCATGGGGATGCCCAGAGAGGGTTGCAAGAGTCATTGCAGCCCTGCCTAAGGACAACAAACAGACTGGAAGAAGCCCAAGTGCATCCGGAAATAGACCCTTCCCAAAGCCACTAACTAGAAGAAGGTTCTACACCAGAGAAGAGCTGGAGGAAGCCAAAGAGGAAGTGAGAAGAGAAAGCTTGAAGACTGAATCATCCTCCAGAACCTGCACCCCCAACTCCAACATGCAAGCCCCAAAACCTCTGCCTAGGACCATCTTCATCAAGACGACTGTCCTCAGGAAAAAACTAACAGACCTCGTCACTAAAGCCATAACGGGAAAAATCGAAGCAAGCACGATCGAAGCTAACATTGAGGAATTAATGAAAAGCTTCATAGCCAAAACACCCAAGTCCACCCCCCCCCTCTAACTCTATCCAGGAGACCGCAGCCATAACCTCTACCCAAACCCCCCATAACCCCACACTCCAACCTTCCTCATCCTCTCTCAACCCCTCACCTTCCAGACCCATCCCCAAGACCCCACTCACTTCATCCACCACTCCATCAACATCTTCATCCATTTCACAGGTCACTGAAGAAGGAACCGGCATCACTTTTGCTCCCAGAGATCCGAGACAATACTCCTCAAACTACCAGACAAAATGAAGATACTCAGCTGGAATATAAATGGAGTAAGGGCAAAGACAGCCTCCCTAATAGCAGCCTGCAAAACTGGGGACATAGATGTCATCCTGCTACAAGAAACGTTGCTAACAACTGGAGCAAAATTTAGAATAGCAGGATACAACGCCTACATTACCCCACTCATAGGTACTAACAAAGGATTAGCTGTGCTGGTTAAGAATTCAATACCAACAGCAAGAATTCACAACCCAATTCCCTGTGGTGACAATGTAGAGACACTAGCTGTTAGAGTAACATTGTTGAACCAAAAAATTGACATCTATAACATCTATAGAAAAATAAACAGAGAAGACCAAGGAGAGCTACAGCTCACACAGCTGTTTGCACACACAGCAGCCTCACCAACAGTTATTTGTGGAGATTTTAACGCTCACCATCCTCTGTTATCATCCCCATCAACAACAAACCAGGCTGGAGAGCATATAGCTTTTGCTCTAGAAGAATTTGAAGGAGTCTCCCTACTAAACACAGGGCATCCAACGCATATACGGGGAGGCAGGCTAGACCTAGCTTTCGCCTCTACAAACATTAGGCACCTAACCAGATGGCAAATACACTCAACCCTGATCAGCGACCACTTTGCCACACTAACAGAACTGGAGCTGCAGCTACTACCTCCAATTCCTCCACCCCCTCCGAGGTGGAATCAAGACCTAGCAGACTGGGTTCTCTTTCGTCTAGCACTAGAAGAGTGGGCTGCCAACTACAACCCACCTGAAGATACAGATCAACTAGAAATAGATCTGGTTAAAGCATTCCATAATGCGGCAAACAGGGCCATGCCTCTAAAAACCGGTACAGGAAACCACAGCTACAAAGACTCCTGGTACTACTGCCCAGAAGTAAGAAGGCTAAAAATGCTACTAAACAGAGTCACAAAACTGTACAGAAGAAGAGCCACAACAGAGAACAGGGAACTGCTACAGACAGTCAAAAATGATGTCCAACAGAGAATTCAAGAAATAAGAACAGAAAAGTGGATGGAATGGTGCACGAATCTGTCACAATATACATCCCTCTCCGAACTATGGAAATGGCTACACAGGGCTGCTGGTAAGAAGAATGCACAAGTAGCAACTCATCCACATCAACAAGAGGAAGCAGAGAGACTAGCAACAGCTTTTGCAAGGAGAACAAGCTCTGATAACCTCCCCCCTGAAACTAGAAGACTTCAGGAACAACTGGCACTGGCCAGATGGGAGGAGATTGATGCTGCCTGTCTACTACAAGACGACACTGACACCCCATACACAGTAGAAGAACTGAGAGCTGTATACAAAGTAGGTAAGGATACTGCAACAGGAGCAGACAGAATAACCTACACAATGATTAGACACATGGGTCCTGCAGGAGAGACCGCCTTTCTGAGGCTAATGAATAAAACACACCTTGAGCACACGAGGCCCCTAACCTGGAGGCAACAGGACACTCAGCCAATCCCAAAGCCAAAGGATCCAGAGAATCCAAGACCTATAGCTCTGGTATCCTGCATGGAAAAGACAGGAGAGAAAATGGTACTAAACAGAATAAAGTACAAAATCGGACCCCTTCATAAGCAGCTATATGCATACCAGGAAGGAATTGGTACAACCGAATGTATAACAGACGTCCTCAGCTATGTAAATCAGAGGAAGGCAACAATAGTCTTCATTGACTTTGAAAAGGCTTTTGAGTTAGCCAGCCCCGCAGCAATGCTACAATCCCTAGCAAGGAAAGGAGTCAGGGGTCATCTCCTCGCTTGGACAAAGAACTATGCACTTGGAAGGCAAGCCAGAGTCAAATTCCAAGGAGTAATCTCATCATTTCATGACTTGGAAAATGGAACCCCACAGGGAGGAATCCTCAGCCCCTTACTATTCAACATCCTCATGGAGAATATAGCCTCTCTCCAACTGCCTCAAGGAGTAGAGATTTTCATTTATGCAGATGATGTGTGCTTAGTAGCACGGGGATCTGTCAGGATGGCTAGAATGCAGAGGGCACTGAACGACATAAGCCAAAAGTCCAACGAGCTGGGCCTAAAAATAAACATTAACAAAACAAAGGCCATGACAACAATAGCTCAAAATCCCCCACAATGCCTCACCATAGGAACAGAACCCCTAGAATGGGTGGACAGCTACATGTATCTAGGAGTAATCATAGACAAACAGCTGAACTTCAATGAGGAAATTAAGTACTTAAAGGAAAAATCAAATTCAAGGCTTGCAGCCATGAGATATATGTCTTCTCTAAGGGAAGGAGCAAATGAACATATACAGAAGTCGTACTACCTAGCCTGCACTAGAGTGCTGGTAGACTATGGTGCTCCTGCCCTAACAAAGCTAACCGAGGCCCAGAAAGCTACCCTAGAGGTAGTTCAAAATAATGCCATGAGACTCATGCTAGGTGCACCCATGTGGACCAAGCTGTGCAATCTCAGGCTGGAGACCAACTTGCCAGCCTTGGAAGGAAGGATTGCACTGAGAAATGCCAGCATTATAGCGAAAATGTTTCTCTCAGATAGAGATTCAATAACAAAGGAGAGGGTGAAAGCAGAGCTAGCTAAACACCCTGAAATTCACAGCCCAAGCTCTTATGGCAAAGATCATAGTGAGAACCTAAAGAGCCTAGGAATAGCTGAAGTTGTTAAGAGACTTAGCCCAGACACAAACCAGGGTACACAGCCCATCCCACCCTGGAAATGTGAAACTGCACACTTCACATACACTCAACTTCCAAGAGCAAAAGAAGATTGCACATTGGCGGAACTGAGAGCAGCGGCCCATGAGGCAATCAGAAACACAGTAATGGCAGGATCACAGACCTACTACACAGATGGCACTGTAGATCCAGCAACGCAAACTGCTGGAGCAGCAGTACACTCCAACAACTTTACAGCATGCTGGAGAGTTTCCAACAATGCCTCTACCATGCAAACAGAGCTTGTTGCAATAAAGCAAGCACTGGCTTACTCACTTGAGAATGAGGAAGGACCAGTGATCATCCACACTGACTCAAAATCCTCAATGCAAGCCTTGCAACAACCAAAAAACAAGGAAAACAAGGCACTGATAGCTGATATCAAATCAATGCTATATCAGCACACAGAAAGAGGCAGACCTGTAACTCTCAACTGGATTCCTAGTCATATAGGAATAGCGGGGAATGAGAAGGCAGACTAGCGGGGAATGAGAAGGCAGACGAACTAGCCAAAAGCACCAGACACATAATTAGTGTACAGGTGCACATACAGCCTGCGCTTCAGCAAATAAAAAACCAGATAAAGCCACAGCTCAAGGAAAACATGAACAAGGAACTACGCAACTGGATAGGAAGCAACTCACCCTCTGCCAATTGGTACAAGTGGGCCACAGATCTGGTACCACCCCCCATCGACAGGTTCACACCAAGACATCTGGCGGTATGTATCCACAGACTCAGACTGGGATACAAAGCCTGCTGGGAGATCTTGGAAGATGGCGCAAGACCATGCGAGCATTGTGAAGAGACACCTCAACAGGCTCTCCTGCACTATCTGCTTGAGTGCAGGGAGACAAGACAACTAAGGAGTAACTTACAAGCAGAGGAAAACGCACAAGACATTATGCACACAGCAGCCGCACTTGTAAAAGCAATAGTTGAGAACATCGAAAATTGTAGGCAATTGCTCACAGACCTACCTCCACCGAGGTAATGTGACCTTCTAAAACTCATCTCAACTCATCCCATCCCCTCACCGTAAGGCCCTATTCACATCATCTCTGTCTTATTCCAACTGAAACACTCTAACACTAAGAATACTCCGCAGGGACTCTAGGGTTTAAAGGGTTGGACAACCCCACCTGCAATGTTTCTCTATGTTTTCAAAGGCCTTACTTTTTCAAACTACTACTATCCGTGACATGATGGCCCCCTCCTACTACAACCATCATCCTTCCTCCATCCACAACTGTCTCTTCTACAAAATCTCTTTCAAATTTCCTATAACAAATGACCTTCTGAATATTTCAGATCACCTACGGGCCAAACAAGGGAAAGGCCCGTGCCAACAAGAATTGTTGGCTCTAAGACATCAACAACAACAACAACAACAACAATCTGCCAGTCCTCTAATAGCTCCCGCTGGAGAATGACAGAAGAGTCTGTCGAAACGCGTCGCGGCAACAATTGTATAGAACCAACTGTATAGAATATATAAAGAAGCAGAATCCAGATTTTGACTTTTCCCCCATGAAATGACAAATATAGGCGAGCTGTTAGCACGCACCTCCACTGAAGAGAAGTCCGCAGTAAGAAAAATAGAAAAAGTCTTCTACAAAATAAATGCAGCTGAAGCAGCAATAATATTCAATAGAACCTATTATTATTATTATTATTATTATTAGACGTTAATCCTCTACTTTAGGTAATAATTTCACTATAAAAGAGCCATATGTTACTGTCATAGATCTATACGGTGAACTATGGCATAATATCTTTCATCCTGCCGGATATCGACCCAATAATCCTCATGGTCCTTCCTCTCCTTTCAATTCTCTACTTCCTTCTGGGACCCGCAGGATGTCTCAGTGCCTTCAACCGTTAATCCTGAAAGCCACGATGAGATAATAACATCGTGACGTTAATTTTTTATCCATTTATTATTTTAAATATTTGGGTTGATATGAACATAAGGAATAGCAGTATCGAGTCGCCGGTGATTAACAGTAAACAATAGGCGTTTTTTGTTCAATTCTGCAGGAGACCGAACTGAGAGCCTTTGGTCAAGCCAGATAAATGGCCTCGGCTCCGTGGCCTCCAAATTGGAGCTAAACTAATAATGGATGAGAAAGTGGGGAGATAAATTTCCTTTCTCTGCTCTCTCATATCCTTTCGGTTCCTTTTTCCTGCAGCCCTCTCTCTCTCTCTCTCTCTCTCTCCTTTCCTGCTCTGTTCCCTATTCCCTAGAGAATATTTTTTTTTATCGAGGGGTGCCTTCTCTCACCTTAGATAGCCATTCTTCAAGACATTATTTTCTTATAATCTGGTCTTATTTTTTGAAACGGTGTGTGTGTGTGTGTGTGTGTTATGTATATATATATATATATATATATATATATATATATATATATATATATATATATATATATATATATATATATATATATAGATAGATAGATAGATAGATAGATAGATAGATAGATAGATAGATAGATATATAGATATATGTGTAAATAAATATATATATATATATAAATATTCATATTTATATATATATATATATATATATAATCTTCAAATAAACTTCTCCAAGCATTGCCAAACGCAAGAGCTCACGTTTATTTAATTTGCTTTTGTTTTCGCCGAGAAAGTCATCTGCAAAAAGACTGACGGAACTACTTTTCTTTCTTTATTCTGTTCCTTAGAGAGAGAGAGAGAGAGAGAGAGAGAGAGAGAGAGAGAGAGAGAGAGAGAGAGAGAGGTACAGTTGATCTAGCGCACACTGAAAATCAAGGTGAATGCATAAATAAACAATTAAATTAACAAGCAAATAGTCAAATCATCAACAACCATTCAGAACAACCTACAGGAGGTTAACGACCGCCCATATCTAATCATCGGTTTAAATTTCATACATTAACAACAAAATGGTAAATCGCCCTAACCCTTCCCTTTTCTCTTCCCATAGACAAAGTCTAAGGGCACAGGTCATTTGGTAAAATCCACCCGAACAAAGGTCATCTAATAAAGGTCATGGCATCTGCCCAATTAGAGAGGCGGCTTCCATCTCTAATGAAAAGCCAGCCGTGGCAGAAAATCGTTATTGCATCTTTCAACCCTTCGTGCTTCCAGGACGGGTCGGTAGAGAAGAGAGAGAGAGAGAGAGAGAGAGATAGGTAATCCTAGAGAGAGAGAGAGAGAGAGAGAGAGAGAGAGAGAGAGAGAGAGAGAGAGAGGGGGGGGTGGGAAGAGAGGTAAACATAGAGAGAGAGAGAGAGAGAGAGATAGGTGGGGGTAGAGAAGAGAGAGAGAGAGAGAGAGAGAGAGAGAGAGAGAGAGAGAGAGAGAGGGGGGAAGGAGGTAAACATAAAGAAAGAGAGAGAGAGAGAGAGAGAGAGAGAGAGAGAGAGAGAGAGGGGGAAGAGAGGTAAACATAAAGAGAGAGAGAGAGAGAGAGAGAGAGAGAGAGAGAGAGGGGGGGGAAGAGAGAGGTAACCGGAGAGAGAGAGAGAGAGAGAGAGAGAGAGAGAGAGAGAGGTTAACCCCATGGAACAGAGACAGATGGGGGAGTTAAGAGATAGTGGGAGAGAGATGGGAGAGATAGGGAAAGAGTCTTAATTAAATGAATGAGGGATGGGCTAACAGACAGACAGACTGACAGACAGACAGGCATATACAGACACAAGTGCCGGAGTGAACTCTGTTGCATCGTCTCGAGATAACAGACAAAATCATTTTTGTTTATGATTCGCAGTGAGTTACGAGCAATGGGAATCATTTCAGTTAAAAATACAAACGAAAATTAGACTACTGTAATTACTAATAAGAAAACAATTCTTACTGAGCCTGGAGAACGAACAGCAAAAACAAAAGAACATCGAGATTGAAAAAACACATTAATAAACAATGAATACTCTTACATGACAACCAGGAGAAAAGTTATGCTACCCAGAAAAAGCAACATGAATTGCCACGCACCAAGTAAGAAAAAATCTGTAAACGAATTAGTTTCTTTTATTGTCTCGAAAGAAACAAATTTTCAAAAATCTGCCGAGAAAACATCTGCCCTTAGACAAGCAAAACAGACTTGCGAGGAAAGAAGAGAACCAAGATGCGTTCTCAAAGAAAGCCCTCCTATTCAAACATCATTCGTTACTTATCAAAATACGCTATCGAGGAACTATGGACATTATGGGAGAACGCATAGTTTTTTTATAGTTTTTAGGAAAACCTGTATGAAATCAGATGTAAGAGTCATCTGTATTTTTGAATATACATTATATATACATATATATATATGTGTATATATATAATATATATATATATATATATATATATATATATATATATATATATATATATATATATATATATATATATATATATATTTATATTAAAAATACAAATGACTCTTACATCTGATATATATTGAAAACTACAATATACCGTTTATCCTGCTCGTTTTCAAACCGAAAATCATTAACTACTGCCCTCTTGCTTCTATTTTTTACTTCGTTCTTGTATTGCGGGAAGTCTCAGCATCCTCTAACAATACCCCTGAGACACCAAGTGTTGGTAAGGTCGTAGCCTTATCGCCTTTCTAGCCATTATGTAAAGTATTGTAAATTAATACTGAATTCCACAACATTAGCCTCACTGCCGAATTTCTCAGTTCCAGATATCCTTTATTCCTCACATCGTTGGACTGTGGAACAATTTCCCTGAGGATGTCGTGCGATTGGAACTTCAGAAGTTCAAACAAAGATGCAATGCATTGCTACCCTAATGCTATTCACCTTGCATTTTAATACATTTTCATCTATTAATTTATTAATTTATTTTTTTCTTTTAGATAAGTGAGATTTCTTCTCCATTTCCCTTTACCTTCCCTTACTTCCTAATGAGCTCCATATTCTTTGGAAGCTTGAATTTCAAGTCAATGGCCCCCTTCTGTGGGGTTGTACCATACGAATAGGGTTCATCTTCTGAATAATAATAACAATAATGGTATCCAGTCACCGTTGATTAAGAGTAAGCAAAGGGGTTTGATGATTCCCTAAAGAAAACCCGGCTAGATCCTTCGGCGAAGGCAGCCTAAAATACCTCAGGAATCCTTCAAGCAATTCTGACGCAACGAAGCAGAAAAGTGGGAACGACTCCGTAGCCCCTAAATTGGAGCTAAACTAATAATGGATGGGAGAGCGAGGAGATTAATATCCATCATCTTCCCTCACGCCATTTCTTACATTTTATTGGGTTTTCTAAATTTGGTTTGTATATGTATATGTATGTATATATATACTGTACATATACATATTTATATGTATTGTGTATATATATACATATTTATATGTATATGTATATGTACATGTATATGTATATATATATATATATATATATATATATATATATATATATATATATATATATATTATATATACATACATATACATATAAATATCAAATTTAATCTAGCTCCCTTCCTGCTTTGGGAGGAATAAGTGTTCTACTGGGAATTTTACGCGTATGTACGTACTCTGAGGAGAAGGGGTTATTGGTGGTCGTTTCGAAGGCTAAATAAATTTCACTCTCGTGCTTAATGGCTTTTACTGAATCTTGTTTACACTGAAACGTGTTTACAGTGTGATATATATATATATATATATATATATATATATATATATATATATATATATATATATATATATATATATAAAGTATATAATATATAGAGGCAATTGCCACGATGGAAAAGTGAAACAACTGTGTGGTTGCTAGGCCTTTCAACAGACGGGCCTTTACTTGCTAGGCCTTTCGATACACGGTCCTGGTAGTAAAGGAACGTGTGTCGAAAGGCCTAGCAACCACTCCGTTGTTTCAATTTTCCCTTGTGGCAATTGCCTTTCTTTATACACTCATCACGTTACATACATATACATCATACATACATACATAAATATAAATATATATATATATATATATATATATATATATATATATATATATATATATATATATATATATATATATATATATATATATATATGACCTTTTATGTAAATCTATATAAATCTACCGCAACTAGAGAGAGAGAGAGAGAGAGAGAGAGAGAGAGAGAGAGAGAGAGAGAGAGAGATTAAGAATATCCCGGAAAATTCTACAATCAACAACGCATTATCTGGATCAGGAAAAAATATATAAACTAACTTTTCCTAAAAAACAATAATACAAAAAGATCAGAATGGATCTAACAGCTCACGGTCTGAGTACTCAAACAAATGGATATAAAAATATATAATATTAAGTCGATGACTGAAACAAGCGGTTAATGACTGTGCAATTCTTTATCACGTGGGCTGATCTTTTACAGTTATTAACGGAGGGCGAGACCTACGAAATCCTTTCTCGTCCCATAGACAATAAATCGTCCGATAAAGGTCATCTGACGAAGGTCACCATTATAATAGGGGTCATGGAAACTACTCACTTGGAAAAGGGGCTCCCATCTTTAATGAAAAAGTTGCCCTGGAATAATATTAATAGCCCGTGCGGTTGTTACAAGAGAGAGAGAGAGAGAGAGAGAGAGAGAGAGAGAGAGAGAGAGAGAGAGAGAGAGAGAGAGAGAGAGAAAAATAAGGGGTTTCTTAATGACTGACAGGAAGACTCATGGATAAATGCTGAGGGGAAGACAAAGTATTGAATTTATTTGCAACTTCTAGCAATTCTTGAAAGTGCTACTTAGAAATGCTAAAATTAGAGTAAATTATTTTATTTGAATAAGAAAAAAACTGGTTGCCGTAAGTAAAGAAAAAAAAAAAGTAGAGGACTGCAGTGCCAACGAAAAAAATAATATTTGGGGAATTCCAGAGAAAATGTCAATTACGAAAGAGGAATATTCTTATCCTACCAAAATAAAGGGTAGACATGAATGAGATGAAAAAAAAAATTTTTACACGAACTGAATTGAGTATAGAATTTAGACCAAAGGCCAAGCACTGGGACCTACGAGGCCATTCAGCGCAGAAGCGGAAATTGACAGTAAAAGGTTTGAAAGGTGTAACAGGAGGAAAACTTCGCAGGTGCACTATGAATCAGTTGTCAGGAGAGATTGGAAAGCAAGATGGAGGAAAGAGAATATGAAAGGAGGTACAGTAAAACGAAAAGGATCGAAACGCTGGAAAGTTTTGCCTACAGTGCACCGCATGAGGAGCACTGAAATAAAAATGGCCAAAGGTAGGTAGACGAATAACTACATAATCAAACTACCGTTGACAAAGCAGAGAAACAGTTTACAGTTTTATGTCGGAAAAATCAAGTTTTTATCGTATTTTGATTGGAAACCTTGAAAATCATCATCTTGTTAGTTTTCTGAAAACCAAAACTATTGTGACGGCTTTGTCTATCCGTCCGCACTTTTCTATCCGCCCTCATATCTTAAAAACTACTGAGGAGGCTAGAGGGCTGCAAATTGGTATGTTGATCATCCACCCTCCAATCATCAAACTTACCAAATTGTAGCCCTCTAGCCTCAGTAGTTTTTATTTTATTTAAGGTTAAAGTTAGCCTTGATCGTGCGTCTGGCACAGCTGTAGGTGCCAACAACACAGGCCATCACCGGACCGTGGCTGAGTTTCTGAAAGTTTCATACAGCATATACACTGTACAGAAAACTCCATCGCGCCGAAGAAACGTCGGAGCATATTTTACTAGTTTTTTTTTTTTCTTGAAATAAACTAACAAATTGTTAACAATTCAAGAAATTACGATTAGCTACTTTTCATTTTCATTAAGACTTCAATTTTATCTTTAGTCTTTTAATGTGATCTTTCGCACGACCTTTCTCTTCCCCTTCACCTGATCTCTTTATCCCTCTCTTTGCCTTTGCATTCATCTTTACTGATTTATGTCTTCGTCCTTCACTCTCCTTTCCATGCAGATGTTTAACACCCTTCCTTCCTCCATCATTCTCGCCCTTTTAATTGATCAGAAAGTGGAAACGTATTGTGTTACCTCGGTAGAGTAAAAGTGAAGAAGAAGAAGAAGAAGAAGAAGAAGAAGAAGAAGAAGAAGAAGAAGAAGAAGAAGAAGAAGAAGAAGAAGAAGATAAGATGGCCAGCCACACAAAATATGAAATTCCAAAAATGGGAGATTGGTCGACACGAGACTTGAAGCTCTCTCAATGACCTTTGTTTTCATTTTTAGGAAATAATTGATTTTATTGATCAAATTCTGATGCGTTCCTGTCCCCTCGTCCAAAGGCAATAAAAGTAACAGAGAATCTCTCTCTCTCTCTCTCTCTCTCTCTCTCTCTCTCTCTCTCTCTCTCTCTCTCTCTCTCAATTTGAAACGATCTCACGCCTCGACCTTGTACCAAAAACCACGGAAATTACGGGTGTACAAAATCTTTGAATTGCAGAATCAAGTCGAATTCTTTTCTGTTGGTGTTCATTACTTACATTTCACAATTTTAATCTAATTGACTTTTTCCCCTCTCTCTGTCCTTGACAGAGGTCTCAACGCTTTGAAACGTTCATTCTGAGAGCCTCCAGCAGATGACAAGGTCTCAGCCTCATCTCATTCTTTATTAATTTTAAATCATTAAAATTGCCTTCATCTCCCCAGGCTGTTATTTCCGTACGCAGCTGCAAAGAAGGATAATCATATCATCCGGTTATGAATATATTTTACGCGGTATTACTCTAAGTTCAATGTAGACTCTGCAACATATTTTATTAAAAGAATTTCACCACCTTAGGGAGTAGTACCGTCAGTGTACCTCATGATGTGCACTGTAGACAATACAAGAGGGTTGTCTGCAGCGTCTATTTGGTCTTAGCTGCATCCGCTTTTTAGCCTTTTACTTTACCTCCGTTCCCTCTTCCTTTTTTCAAGCTGGCTATCCAACCTTTCTATTACTTATTAGAGTAACTGTGAGGTTTTTACCCATTTCCTCCTTTAGATCATTGTTCTTCATTTCCGTTATTGTCTGGGTCTGTTTATCTTTCCGTCCAGTCACTGTAAGTCCCTCTCTCCACTGTCCTCAGCGCTGAATGGCCGAGAATGTCCCTATGCTTCGTTTGAAAAATAAACTTCTTAAACAAAATCAGCCAGTCAAAAGCATTTCACTACAAAATATACATTTTTCCTCCGCTCGTAGTAAATCGCCATTCACAAAAACAACAGCTGATTCGTATTCATCTTTTAGCAACACTTTTGCTACACAACTTTACTTTTCTTTTGTTTTTATCCCTTTTACAGCTTAACGGGCACTTCCCTTCCTTCGTCTTTGCTGAGTGTTCCTTTTCAAATCTTTTCACCATAGATTTGACTGACCCTTTCTTTCTCTCCCTTTCTCCCCCTTTTAATTGGTCGGGGAGGGAACTGGTATCAGAGTTATCTCGGCTGAGAGAGAGTAAAAAGAAGAGGAAGAAGAAGTGAAGAAAATGGAGAGAATAAATAATGGACAACTACATGAAATATTACTGTGCTAAAACTGAACCTTCGATAAGACGGGTTTGGAAAGGCTTAAGTTTTCCAGTAATATTTGTTCTCTGTTTTTAAGACAATTATGTCAGGGATAAAATTTTGGCAATTTTGGGGACTTTTGTCCAAAGGCAATAAAATCAGACGAGGTTCGTATGTATGGATGTTCCAGTCCTTTCTCTCTCTCTCTCTCTCTTGAAATCAGCTTGAAGCGTACAAATAGCTCTCTCTCTCTCTCTCTCTCTCTCTCTCTCTCTCTCTCTCTCTCTCTCTCTCAGTCAGCTCAAAAGAGTACAAACAGCTCTCTCTCTCTCTCTCTCTCTCTCTCTCTCTCTCTCTCTCTCTCTCTCTCTGTTGAAGTCAGCTTAAAAATCAGCTAAAAGCGTATAAATAGCTCTCTCTCTCTCTCTCTCTCTCTCTCTCTCTCTACACACACATATATATATATATATATATATATATATATATATATATATATATATATATATATATATATATATATATATATATATATATATATATATATATATATATATATATACATATATATATATATAGAAATCAGCTTAAGGCGTATAAATGGCTCTCTCTCTCTCTCTCTCCTGAAACCAGCTTAAAGCGTACAAATGGCAACTTTGAACACTGATCGACCAGAACGGGTCTGTCCCTGTGGTAATTTGGAAAAAAGTGTAATGAAGGCAATAACATCGAGTTTGTTAAGCAAGATACAAGAATATCAGCATGAATTCGCAGGAGGAAGATTCTCCATGATTTCAAAATTAATTCTGATATGTTATTCAGTAATGCCTCGACTTGGTGGTTTTACCGTAATGGATTCATAGATTTTTAGTAAAATAAGGTCTCGACGTCACCTTTTACTCTCGTCAATTATCTGTTTATTTACTTATTGCGGAAACCTGGGTCTATTCCAAACACATTAACAGATCACAAATATGTTCTGAGGAACAGAATAAACAGTTAAAAGGGAAATATAACAGGAGGCTTCCAGTATTTCATAGCAGTGTGTTGAAATATCCTGCACACACAGTAAGTCTCTATTGCCAATATCATCAGTTTTTTTGTATTTTTTTTTCAAGTCCTTATTTTTTCCACCTACTCCTTTAACCTCTCCCTCGTGCCTTTCTCATCATCTTTACCCATTTATTGCTGAATAGTCTTTGTTCCTCTCTTACCTAATCTTTTATCTTCTCCTTCTCCTTCATAGTTTCCCCTTCACCTTTACCCATTTATTCTGTGAATATTCTATTTCCTCTCTTTTCCCCCTTGAATGTGAATGACCACCTTTTCCTCATCCTTCTCTTCAATGGTCGGGAAGGGAACACTTATCAAAGCTCTCGTGTTGAATGAAAGTCAGAAGAAGAAGAAGAAGAAGAAGAAGAAGAAGAAGAAGAAGAAGAAGAAGAAGAAGAAGAGGAGGAGGAGGAGGAGGAGGAGGAGGAGGAAGCTGGAAGAGAAAAGGAGCCAGAAATCGTAGATAATGGTCAACTGCACAAAATATGAAATGTCCAAATTGGAAACTGGACACATGAACGTTTGAAACAGTGATCCGTTCCAATAACATTTTTTGTTTTCCTTTCCAGAGTTACAGTTTTTGTTTAACCGGCCGTGATTTTAACTTACATCCTAAGGAAACGAAAGATGATGAACGTATATAAGGGTAAACAATGACGCAATACCTCAATTACGCATATATACCTGTCCCAGTCTCTCTCTCTCTCTACTGAAATCAGCTTAGGCCAAATAATTGGCAACTTCCGGCGCCAGTCGACTAGAACAAACCAAAAGAAATCTTTGGCGAGGTTTTTTTTTTTTTTTATCTCTGAAACTAAGTAATTTGGACAAAAGTTCAATAATGGTATTAACATCAGTTGTGTATGACAGGATACAAGAATATCCGAAGGACTTTAGAAGAAGAGCAACTTTTAATGACATCAAAATAAGTAATTAAGGGGTTAATTTCCAAGGTATTATAATGCTTAGTGTTATTACCATATCGGGTTTTCATTTCAATAACGTAAGATCTCAACTTTATCTTTTCATTTACCATTATTTACCAAGTTATTAATGTGAGAATTTATGTCTAATGTCAGCATTGTAACAGATAGTGCACTGTAAGAGATACCATTCAGAAGTATAATACAAATACTACAAGATATTCAACTGTTTCATGAAATTATATTTGAAAATATCATTCACACACAGAAAGCCCATATTCCCAGAATAACTTTAACCTTTATTTTTTTATCTTTTTTGATGTTCCTGCTACATATTCTCCCTGTTCCTTTTTTAAATAATCCTTTATATTCTCCTTCATACCTTTCCGTTCATCTTTACCTATTTATTCTTTGAATATTCTATTCTCTATCTCTTCCCCTTTCCTTCTCCTTCTCTTCGCTGGTCGGGAATGGAACACTTACCAAAGCTCTCGTGGTTGAATGAAAGGAGGAAGAAGAAGAAGAAGAAGAAGAAGAAGAAGAAGAAGAAGAAGAAGAAGAAGAAGAAGAAGAAGAAGAAGTTGGGAAAGAAAAGGAACCGGAAATCGTAGATAATGGCCAACTGTACAAAGTATGAAATGTCCAGATTGGAAACTGGACACATCAGCGTTGGAAGAAGCGAACGGTTCCAATAACATTTTTTGTTTTCCTTTCCGGAAGGACAGGGGTTTGTGGGTTTAACCTCTTGTGATTTTAACCTACGTCCAGAGGCAATAGCAGACGAGGAAAGTGTAGGAGGATAAACAATACTGCGATACACCGAATGAGAATTATATGTAATCGTTCAAATCTCTCTCTCTCTCTCTCTCTCTCTCTCTCTCTCTCTCTCTCTCTCTCTCTCTCTCTCTCTCTACGTATGTATTATCTCTTCATGTTCGTCTCAATTCGTAATCTATTTTTCATCAAGTATTTTTCTTTGTCTAACACACAAAAGCTTCTATCCAATATCTGTGAACTCCACTTCTCTCAATATTAAAAACTCTCACTTTCTTTTTTATGGTTAATTTACTTTCAAAGTCCACTCTCGTTGATAAAGATTCTCTCTCTCTCTCTCTCTCTCTCTCTCTCTCTCTCTTACATATGTATTACCTTTCTATCGTTGTCTCCTTATTTCCAAAATCAATTAACTCCTTTTCTTTCAGCATCTACTACTTTTACTTTCTGACTTATCAGTTTTACATTCAAAGTCCACTCTTATTGATAAAACTCTCTCTCTCTCTCTCTCTCTCTCTCTCTGCTGAAGTCAGCTTAGACCATATAGTTAGTAACTTCGGGCGCCAGTCGACTGGAACAAAACAAAACAACAAAATGTTTTTCGACTTTTTGTCTCTGAAATTAAGTAATTTGGACAAAAGTTTAATGAATGTAAAAACATCTGCTGCGTATAACAAGATCCAAGAACGTCCGAATGAATTCGACGGAGGACTTTTAATAAAATCAAAATGAACTCTAATAAGCAATTAAATCTTTTTTTTTTAAGTATTACGAGACTTGGTGCTGTGCCATAACTAGAATTGTTTTTTTTAACCAAATAAGGCGTCAAGTTCCTTTTTCAGTTTCTATTATTTACTGATCTATTAATGTGGAAACCTGAATCTAACTAAAGTATTAACGGATAATATTTTTACTATACGAAATGACACTTATAGGTCTAATACAAAAGCTACAAGATATCCACCTGTTTCATAAAATAATATTCAGTTAAGTCTTTGTGCCCAAAATAACAGCTGCCATTTCTCATCTGGCCAAGTGCTCACTCATTCCTGTCTTCTACAGTTTCAGCTGATCGAAATGCCTCTCTTTCAGTTTTCTGTAAAAAGAAAACTATTGTGCCTGCTTTGTCTGTCCGTCCCCACTTTATTCTGCACGCACTTTTTCTGTCCGCCCTCAGCTCTTAAAAACTACTAAGGCTAGAGGGCTGTAAATTGGTAAGTTGATCATCCACCCTCCAATCATCAAACATGCCAAATTGCAGCCCTCTAACCTCAGTAGTTTTTATTTTATTTACAGTTAAAGTTAGCCATAATCGTGCATCTGGCAACGATATAGAACAGTCCATCACCTGGTCGTGGTTAAAGTTTCATGAGCTGCGGTTCATAAAGTATTATACCGAGACCACCGAGAGATAGATCTATTTTCGGTGGCCTTGATTATACGATGTACAGAAAGCTCGATTACGCCGAAAAAACTTCGGCGCATTTTTTACTTGATTTTTTTTCTTTACCTGTATCTGGTGGTCTCTCGGTTCTCTTAGGTCACGCTGAAGAACGCCTATATATATCTCATCGTCTGAGGATGGAAGCCTACGTCTGTCGGAATTGTTACGGGTTTCAGAATAAACTGCATGAGTTGCAAGTGTCTTTATATAGGACAATCTGGCAAGGGACTGGACACAAGAAGTTTATCACAGTCACGTGAGAGCAGACCAGAATCCTGTTTCTGTTTTCCCGAGTGTCTCCTTAGTTCTCCAAATAGGTGACTCGCTCAGACTACCAAGCAGAAAGCTCAAAAGATAACATTATGAACAGAATTGAAATAAAGAGCCTAATATATTAATAAACTATTAAAAGTGGAAAAACATAACTTTCGCAAAATTACCACGGAAGGCAAAGGCCCGAAATGAATATCATCAAGAAAGTCGAAATAAATAGATACGTAAATAACATACTATACAAACGTAAATCGTTCTTCCCATTTTCGTATCTCACGCTGATCTTTTACTAGTTACCGAAAAAAGACGGAGAAAAAGAAATCTACCCACTGTATTCTTACCTCGGACATTATTCGGAGAGGCCGGCCTTTCCGGTAAAGTTCATGTAGAAAAAATCAACTAATAAAGGCCATTTGTTGAAGGTCATCTAAAAATGGTCATGGCATCTGCCCAGTTGCATATACATATATATATATATATATATATATATATATATATATATATATATATATATATATATATATATATATATATATATTATATATATATATATATATATATATATATATATATATATATATATATATATATATATATGTGTATATGTGTGTGTGTGTGTGTGTGTGTGTGTGTGAGTGAGAGAGTAGAGAGAGAGAGAGAGAGAGAGAGAGAGAGCAGGCAGGGGACAATGACAGTCAGAGGAATTAATCCTTGAAAAGAGAGTTATAATAGGAAGTACAGAGACAGAGAGAGAAACAAAAGAAATATTGGAAGTGTTGTCAATTAAATACGCAAAGAAAGGACATGAAGGTAGACAGGCTAACACAATAAAGACATTCGAGTACTGATGTAGTCTTCCATCCCTAAATAAAACAGGAGGAAACAGAGTCTCGAATTCAATTAACCAGCGAACAGCCATCTTTATTTTACCTGTGAAAGTCGTAGATAGGGAAGAGTAATTGTTACGAATACATTGAAACTGGAAAAGAAGCTAAAACGACAAAAGCGGTTCTGAAACGGAAAAAGGAAAAAGAAAAATTTTTTTGTCTTTCAACGAAGGGTAGAAAATTCCATTAGCAAAGGCAAACTGTGGCATTACTTAGAAGAACGAGAAGAGAATATGAGAATCCTTGATGAAATTAATCTTAAGGTACTGCAAGTCGATTAGAAAATAAATAGTAAAATAAATAAACCTTTCGTGAAGAAAAACAAAATAAACTATCAACAACCTTGATAACCACCAACCAAAGAAAGTTCTCAAAGATCGATAATTCCCCAACTGAAAACAAGTAAAAAATGCGCCGAAGTTTCTTTGACGCAATCGAGTTTTCTGTACATCGCTACAGTATATAATCAAGGACACAGAAAATAGATCTATCTTTCGGTGGTCTCGGTATAATGCCGTATGAGCTGCAGCCCATGAAACTTTAACCACAGCCTGGTGGTGGTCTATCCTATATCGTTGCCAGAAGCACGATTATGGCTAACTTGAACCTTAAATAAAATAAAACTTACTGTGGCTAGAGGGCTGCAATTTGGTATGTTTGATGATTGGAGGGTGGATGATTAATATACCAATTTGCAGCTCTCTAGCTTCAGTAGTTTTTAAGGGATCTGAGGGCGGACGGACAGACAAAGCCGGTACAATAGTTTTCTTTTACAGAAAACTAAAAAGACAGTTCGAGCAGCCACGAACATTGCAGGAAAACAAAGGCTTTCGAAATCACACTTCTATATCTTGAACGCTATGATATATATTTCGACCCCTGCTGGATATTGGACCAATAATCGGTGAGCTTCCTTTCCTTTCAATTCTCAACTTCCTTCAAGGATCTGCGGAAGGACCTCTCGGCGCCTTCGGCCGTTAATCCTGAGATTCTTCAGGAGTTCGTAAGGTCTTAAATTTATCTTCTTTATCATTCATTGTATAAGGTATCTTAATTTTGTTATGACATTGACATAGGTAGCAGCGGTATCCAGCCACCTCTGATTGAGCGTAAACAAAGGCGTTTTCTTCCGGGCCTAAACAAACCCACCCCGTAGGGAGGTAGTGCCGTCAGTGCACCTCACGTGGTGCACTGTAAGCATTTCTGAAGGTTCTTCGCAGGGCCCCTTCGGCCTCTAGCTGCAACCCCTTTCATTCCTTTAACTGTATCTCCATTCATATTCTCTTTCTTCCTAATCTTTATTGCTATTCCTCCTCTCCCAACAAATGTTTCATAGTGCAACTGCGAAGTTTTCCTCCTGTTACACCTTTCAAACTTTTCTACTCTCAGTTTCCCTTTCAGCGCTGAATGACTCCATAAGTCCCAGCACTTGGCCTGTGGCCTAAATTCTATATTCCATTCCATTCCTAAACAAACCCAAGCGAGAGCCTTTGGTCAAGGTGGCTTAATGCAAAGGAATTCTTCCAACTGACTCGGCAACGAAGCAGAAAATGACCTCAGCTCTGTAACGTCTAGATTGATGCTAACCTACCAATGGTTGATGAGAGAATGAGGAGAAAAAGATCTCTTCTCTGCTCTTTCATCCTTCACATTTTGGGGGGTCCTTTCCCCCCCAAGCCAATCATACATTCTTTCATCCTGTTTCTTCACCAGTAACGGCTGACCGAGTGGTCTCTCTTTTTCAGAAGGGTCTCACAACTATAGTTGGTCTCTCTTAGTCGAGCCTCGTTGTATCTTGTCTCGAAATTAGAACCTCTAAAGAAATCAGAGGATAAGACCTAATCATTTATCTATATTACTGTTGATGGATTTTCATCAGAGAATATTCGCGTGCAAAGAGGAGTTGGGTCTGCCTACTTTTCGTCGCTGCGTTTTCAGTTACAGTTCCGATCATTTATCTAAAGAATTTTTAGTTCATGAAGTTAATAGCTTTGATAATTTTCGTAAATCTGATAAAAATATTTAAAGTCTTGAAATAACAGAACCTACAGTCCAATAAGTTTTTATAAAGTCAAAAGAAGAAATTCACAAGAGCAAATATTTACGAAAGAATAAAGTATATGCCGCAGGATAAACCAACCAAGCATTCAACCAATCAATACTGAATACAGACTCGTTTCCAAGAAAATGTCCTAGAGCTTAAAGACTGTCTTCTTCATATCACTTTGCCGGATCTTTCACATTTATCATTAAATGAAGGTTAGAGTGATAAAAGCCCTTCCCATTGATGCTATTGCCATGGGCATTAATCAGAGAACAGGTCATCAGACAGAGGTTATCCCAATAAAGGTCACTTATCAGAGGTCAGAGGATCTCCATAATTAGAGAAGAGGAATCTGTCCCTAATGCAAATCCAGCCGTGGGACGAAATTGCTTTTTCATCCGTCAACCCTTCCAGCCCCTGTTCTGTCAGACAGGGTAGTACCGAGAGACAGAAGAGAGAAAGGGTAGGTTTTTTCTACCTAGGAGAGAGAGAGAGAGAGAAAGAGAGAGTGTGGTGTATAAAAGAGAGAGGGATAGAGAGGGTATTCTTAGGTTAATCTTATGAAAGATAGACAGAAGTTCGGAGAGGGAGAAAGTTCAGTCCGAGAGAGAGAGAGAGAGAGAGAGAGAGAGAGAGAGAGAGAGAGAGAGAGAGAGAGAGAGAGGTACTTCTTAAGTTAACCTAATGAAAAGAGAAGTGGGAGACAGAGAAAGGTCAGTCCTAAGAAGAATGAGGAGAGCGGCTATCTACAGTGAGAGAGAGAGAGAGAGAGAGCAGATTTATTTCAGAACCCTTTCCTTACGTAAACTAAGTAAATAAGTAAGTAAATAAATAAATAAATAGTCAAATAAATAGGTTTCTTATATAAAACAAAACACAAAAACTAGGGAAATTTCAGTGGAAAGAATTCTCAAAAAAGAGAACACTCCCAGATTGTACCCTGATGACAGTTCCTCAAACTAAATACCACTGCCGTTCCTCTTAACAACTGATTCTTAGAAGAATCATGACTCTTACGAAAATTAAACATTTCCTATCGAGGCCTCTACACAAAATAAGATTCCAATTTACTTGAAATCAAAATAATAAGAGGAAGGGATTTCATTTCATTTCAGTTCTGAAGTTCCTTTATGGAATATAAGTTGGAATATAAGATTGAGGACAAAGGCCAATCGCTCGGACCTATGAGGTCATTCAGAGCTGAAAGGAATATGGTGAGTAAAGGAAGTTTGAAAGGTGTAACAGGAGGAAAACCTCGCAGTTGCGCTATGAAACAATCGTTAAGCGAGGGTTAAGGAAAGTAAGATGGGAGAAAGAGAATAGGAATGGAGGTACAGTAAAAGGAAAAGTTCCTCTATAGACCTGCAGGAGGATCTGCTCCATAGGACTTCAGTGCTAATGGTCTCTCTGCGTCAGTGACGTTTCTGCCATACGAAGACTTTTCCTTTTTTCACCTAAATATCATATTTTTAGTTTTCTGTAAAAGAAAACTATTGTGCCGGCTTTGTCTGTCCGTCCGCACTTTTTCTCTCCGCCCTCAGGTCTTGAAAACTACTGAGGCTAGAGGGCTGCAAATTGGTATGTTGATCATCCACCCTCCAATCATCAAACATACCAAATTGCAGCCCTCTACCCCCAGAAGTTTTAATTTTATTTAAGGTTCAAGTTAGCCATAATCGTGCGTCTGGCAACGATATAAGACAGGCCACCACCGAGCCGTGGTTAAAGTTTCATGGGGCGCGGCTCATACAGCATTATACACTGTGCAGAAAACTCGATTGCCCCGAAGAAATTTCGACGCATTTTTTGCTTGTTATTAAAGAGATTGCTAGCTGTTTATGTGCGATCGTAAATAGTGCAGAAGACAAATTGCCTGATAACAATTATGCTTTATGAAATTATAATCACAGTTCGTATTGTATTTTAATATTTTACTTACATTTGTATTTATTTGTTAATTTGTTAATTTATCTGTTTCTTTCCTAATAACTGATCTCCTCTTGCTGTATTTCCCATTACATTCTGTGACGTTTTTCGAATGAGCGCCATATTCCTTGGAAGCTTGAATTTCAAGTCACTGGCCCCTTTGGTGGTCTTGTTCCATAAGAATAGGGTTCGTCTTCTGAACAATAATAATAATAAATGAACAATAATTTATAGGTCTCAAACATATCACAAAACAGCAATCAGTCATTCTCCAATAACATATATTGCAAAGACTACAGCTGTCTTCTTCATCTTTCAGCACAACCTCTGTTACAAGACTTCCCCTCTTCCTATTTTTTTTGTTAATTATTTGCTCTTCTAATTCTTACCTTTCTCTCACCTTAACATTCTCTTCTCTATCTGTTGCTTTCCGACGGCGATCACCCACTGATGTTAGATAAGTTGAATGAGAGTTAGGAATAAAAGAAGAGGACGGAGAAAAATAAAATAAAGAATAGGAGGGAAGGAGAGAATGGATGATGGTCATTTACACAATATATGAAATGGCAACACTCAACACTAAATAAGACATCTTTTAAAAAAGCTTTCATTTCCAGCAACATTTGTTTTGTTTTGTGGAAGAAAATAATTTTTTTTAGTGGATTTGATATGCTCTCCTTGGTTCATTCTTAGTCCAGTCAATATATATATATATATATATATATATATATATATATATATATATATATATATATATATATATATATATATATATATATATATATATTATATAAGAGTAATCTGTCGAATTTCATATGTAATTCCAAAGGCTCTGGTGGCAAATACACTCAAGAAATTGAGGAATCCAATCCCCGTTGATTAAGAACAAACAGAGACGTTACTTTTCCATCCCGGAAGAGACCAAGGAAACCTAACCAAGAGTCTCTGGTCAGAAGGCTTCATACCGCGGGGTGCGGGATACCAGGGGGTAACCTCCAACTCATTCTGCAACGAAGCGGAAGAATGACCTCGACTTTGTCACCCCTAAATTGAAGCTAAACTAAAATTGTACCTCACAGTGAGGAGATAAATATCCCTCCTCTGCTCTCAGATCCTTCTGGTCCCTCTACCTCAAATCTTCTCCCTCTCCCTTCCTCTTCCCTCTCCCTACATCTCTTTCAAGGAGTTGTCATTCGTCAGTCAGTTAAGGTCTGTTTCAGTCCTTTCCTCTAAACTAACAACTGAGCGAATGGGGTGTCTTTGGGCTGTTTGGCGTCCTAATTCCATTTTTTCTTAGAGAGGATTTTTCATTTTTGGTGTCCTGATTCTGGCTGGTCTCTTTCAAGAGAGGATGTTTCATTTCTTAGCATAAAAACAGAGTAAACAAAAAGATGTCACGGGAATGTGATATGGTTTATTGTGATTTTTTAAAGGATACATTTATCAACAATGTTCGTTTGTGTAAAAGTGCCTCAGTGTGAGAGAGAGAGAGAGAGAGAGAGAGAGAGAGAGAGAGAGAGAGAGAGAGAGAGAGAGAGATTCTGTCTAAATAAAGGATTACGTTTTTTATTAGAAAAATCCAGTTGACTTTTGTAAAAAAAAAAAAAAACGCGCATACTGACGAAAAGCCAAAATGAACAAACGAGTTGATAATTTAACAGACTTTCGTTTTCCTCTCCTACTGACCTTAACGTCATGGAGAAGGGAAAAACCATTCCCATTTATCTTCCCATGGACGATAATCCGAGGAGATTATGTATGTAATCAACGGATAGGTTTGCTTAAAGCAAATGGGTGTTACAGACTAATACACACACAAACAAAGCCACTCCAACATCTTCTAAAAAAAACATAACAGACATCTCACACGTCTCAACTGTCGACCTAACCGCGCAATGACTCCTCGCTGCTGGGAGAAAGGGCGCTGGTGATTGGTACAATACATGTACATACGCTACCGGGGTCTAAGCGATGACAGGCAGGGCAGCCGATAGAGACTACAGTCTACCCCAAAAGCCAAATCAAAGTCCTTCGAAAGAAGGTATCTCGCTTACCCCATACAAATGGGAAAAACAAGTACGTTAAAAAAAAAAGAAGGACGATAATCCGAGGAAAGGTCATTACGAAATGACCCTCATCATCCGATGAAGGTCAACTGATAAAGGTCATGGAATATGACCAGTTATAGTGAAGGTATCCCTCTCTATTGAAAATCCAGTCATGGCACAAAATCGTTATTGTATCCTTTGACCATTCGTGCGATCAGGACAGTCGTTACGAGGAGAGAGAGAGAGAGAGAGAGAGAGAGAGAGAGAGAGAGAGAGAGAGAGAGAGAGAGAGAGAAACTAATCCTAGACAACGAAGCACAGTAAGAGAGAGAAAGAGAGAGAGACTGACTCTAGACAATGAAGCACAGTAAGAGAGAGAGAGAAATAGAGAGAGATTGACTCTAGACAATGAAGCATAGTAAGAGAGAGAGAGAGAGAGAGAGAGAGACAGAGAGAGAGAGAGAGAGAGAGAGAGAGAGAGATTAACCCTAGACAATGAAGCCCAGTAAGCCACAGAGAGAGAGAGAGAGATTGACTCTAGACAATGAAGCATAGTAAAGAGAGAGAGAGAGAGAGAGAGAGAGAGAGAGAGAGAGAGAGAGAGAGAGAGAGAGAGATCAAACCCAGACAATGAAGCAAGCAAGCGAGAGAAAAAGAGGTTCTCCTAGATGAGACATTCCGAGTAAAGACAACACAATCAGCCAATTCGACCAGGTAACAATAACTGTTCTTCGGTATTCACTAAGATAAACTTTTACTCCTTCAAAGCTCAACTCCGCTTACCTTCTCGGTCGAGATCTAGGATTGTACCCTCACGAGGCTTGAGGTCATTCTTCTTTTCTTTTCTTTTTGCTGGCGAGTTGCGAGAACTTGCAGTAAAACGTTCATAACCACCATCGTATCAACAACCTGAAAGGAGCAATTAGGAGAATGAAAGGACAAGGCTAAACTGCTACTTAATTAGGTAACAGTTACGATTATATTGAAAATTAAGTTACAATAACCACGTATCTCCTTGTGTTCCGTTATCTTACTCTGAAGGTCTGTTAAAACAACAGCAAACGAAAAACCTTTACAACTACTCAACCAGGAATCGTCACAAATAACACCAACTAAAACATATGCAAGGCAGAAGAATGAAGAGCCATCAGCTCGACTCTTTATTAATACTAATTCAATGAATAAATGGTTTTCATGTAACAATGAGTTCAAATTCAAACCTCCTTCCTCCCTCTCCTACCATTCCCCCTGCTCTAATACGTAATAAATATCAAAGCGACTATTGATATTATCTTCCTGTCCTAACGAGGTACGATCACAAAATTTATCGGGAATAGTAAGGATGAAAGAAATGTAAAAAAAAAAATAGACAGAAGGATAGGAAAAAGAGAGAAGAGAAAGAGAGAGGGGTGTGTGACTGTATAAGGGCAAAGCGAATCTTTCCACACTCAGTTTCTACTAGGGAGGGACAAGGGAAGTTGTATTTGAAAAGAAGATAAAATCACGTATATATATAAAACTTCGAAACAATAATAAAGTGAAAGAATAAACTTACTCAAAACATACCTATCTTGGAAAAGCAGAAGAAGATAATGAAAATTTCTGATAAAATAAGGGAAGACTTTCTTAACCATGTTAAATGGTTTCATTTAATATTAGTTAAATGAAATCATTGGACATACTTTTGGAAGGAAAGTTCATTAAACAAATGAATAACTGGAGAAATGATTCGACATCTTTAATCAAACAAAATAATGAGATAACTGTAGCAGTCAGACGTGAGGTATCTCTAAATAAAAAAAACATTTCCAGAACGTCTTCTCGGAAAAAAGATCTTCTAAACGTACAGTTCCATTTGCCTTATCAAACGACACTTTCAAGGAACTCGAATACGATAAAAACATAAACAAGACGCGTTTTAAGTTTAATACAAAATTGGGTGTTGGCGTCACATATCTATATACTCGTAACTATGACATGCTTTTCGTCCCTTCCGGCTCCCCCCAATAAGAGTAATCTTTAAGTTTTTATTTTTCTTTCGAATAGTTACGGTGGCAGTTTTATTTTTTTTTTTCTTACTTGCTTTTGTTGATGTTCCCAGTACTGACCAGTGAAGAGACTAACATATTATGAAAATATTACGTAAATCAGGTGCCACGCTGCTCGGAAAAACGTACAGCAAATTTTAAATTTTATATACTATAACTATATTTCAAAAAATGATATAGACTGGCTTGAATGGAAAATGCCGCAACAGATTTAGAATATACCAAAAATTAATGATCACACCGACTTCCGGGGGAATGTTCATTCCAAAAAGCCTCACTTTCATTTGTACCTCATTCTCCTTTCTTAGTGATTACTCTCTTCCTAAATTCTCCCTTTCCTTTCTCTCGAATGCGTTTGCACAGAACTCGCTTATCGCCTGCATCCTGATTTATCCTTGCCTTCATCCCTTAATTATCCTTTTTCCATGGAGTCTAGTCAACCTTTATTCCTCCGTTTCCATTTTCCAATTCGTAATCGGACGGGAGGGGATGCGCATTTTCAATGCCTAAAACACTGAACCTTTTCTGATCTCAGCACCCCCTCCTGTGGTAAGACTTCAGTGTCCAGCACCCCTATGTATTTGGTTACTGGGATCATATTATATATATATATATATATATATATATATATATATATATATATATATATATATATATATATATATATATATATATGTATGTATATATAATAATAATAATAATGTAATATGTAATAATAATAATAATAATAATAATAATAATAAGAAGAAGAAGAAGAAGAAGAAGAAGAAGAAGAAGAAGAAATTATTATTATTATTATTATTATTATTATTATTATTGTTATTTTGAGGTAGTTTTCATTTCTCATTCCTACTTTCGTTCCCTCAGCTGATAACTCTCTCTCTCTCTCTCTCTCTCTCTCTCTCTCTCTCTCTCTCTCTCTCTCTCTCTGATTAAGTAGCAGGAACGAGACTTTAATCAAGAGAATACCAGCTTCTGTGAAAAAAAAACAAATAAAAAATGGACTGAAGTTTCTTCAGCGCAACCGAGTTTTCTGTACAGCCGCTACAGCGTATAATCAAGGCCGCCGAAAATAGATCTATCTTTCGGTGGTCTCGGTATAATGCTGTATGAGCCGCGACCCATGAAACTTTAACCACGAGCCGGTGGTGGCCTATCCTATATCGTTGCCAGAAGCATGATATGGCTAAATTTAACCATAAAATAAAATAAAAACTACTGAGGCTAGAGGGCTGCAATTTGGTTTGTTTGATGATTGGAGGGTGGGTGATCAACATGCCAATTTGCAGACCTCTAGCCTCAGTAGTTTTTAAGATCTAAGAGCGGACAGTAAAACTGCAGACAGAAAAAAAGTGCGGACGGACAGGCAAAGCCGACAAAGTAGTTTTCTTTTACAGAAAACTAAAAAATGACTATGATTCTGTCACCTCTAAATTAGATCTAAACTAGTTATGGATGAGAAAGAGATATGATAAATATCCCTCATCGGTCCTCATACCATTCTTCTTGATTTTAATCTACTACTCACCCTTTCGCTTCCCATTCTCTGTCCCAGATACTTTGGAGAGTTGCACAAACTTCGCTCAGTAAACACACATGTTCTGATCATGAGATGTTATTCGCAGGAAGATATAATCTGTTCCGTGACCAAACACTATTAAGCATGGATGGTGGTGAAAAGGTATTGCGGACTCATATTAACAAACATTAAATATACGGGAAGATGGTTCGCGGAACTAAGTTAACGAGTAATACCAGTGCTGGGGAAGAGCTCATGCACTGAAGCACGAAAGCAATGCGTACAAAGACGGGAAAGCTCACTTTGGAATAAGTTTAAAAGTTACAGTGAAATATTCTGTACTCTCTCTCTCTCTCTCTCTCTCTCTCTCTCTCTCTCTCTCTCTCTCTCTCTCCCTTAGATGTGGCTGAGATTCGGCCATTATTCAAAACTGTATACTCAGAATATCTGGAAAATAATTCCAGTATTTGAGGTAATAATTATTAATAATTGTCTTCTGCATATCGTAATGGTGTCAGTTTATTTCTTTTTTATTAATTGTCCAATTCGCAATGACTACCTTGAAAAGAAAAAGTAAAATATTTTCACTTACGTGTGTGTGTATTTGTGTGCGTTTCTATTAAGTTATTTTCTTCATTGCTGCACTTCTACCTCTCTCGTCCTTCGCGGGAAAAATGAATACTTATTTAGATTACTTAGACAAACGCTCGCGAAACTTATTAAGAAAATCCCAGCATTAAGGAAATGTAGACGAATCTTTCACCTCAGCGAAAGAACGGGATCGCGCCAACCCTCCCGCCCAGAATATGTGAACAAACCAAGAACCCGTCGTTAATGAGATTAGTGCTGAGTCTCGGGCCACGGGAGGATCAGCATTTAATAGAGAGACATTACTCTGATTCCCTGACTGAATGCAGAGGAACGCCAGGGAAACAGGGGCCGTTTTCAGCGGCGCCATTAGCGGATTACCTTCCCCCTTCAGCGGACTGGAGGAGGACTGCATTTTGCAGACGAGATTCGACACGGGAAATTGACTTAAATTACGAAAGTTTGCAGTGGGGTTGATTTGGATTTCTATGAAGGCGTTGCAGTAGGTGCATACTCACGCTAGAATTAGACACATGCATGCTTATGCTCATACATACAGAAAAGAATCGACCTGAAACTGCATTAGAATGCAGAACAAATTTTGGAAATATTTTGTTATTTTATTACATTTTTTTTCTTTATGTTATTGGGTATATTTCATATTTTAATTCCTGTTATTAGATATAATTTTTGTCATTCATGTTCTTCCCTCTGTTTTTGAGCATGTTTTATATCCTATGCTTTATTCAGCATCAACTTTTTATCCTAGGCGTGTGTCGGGGGGTGTATGTGTATGTGCGTGTGTGCAAGCGTTGAACTGGCATAAGCTGGCCTTATACCAAAACGGTCTGTTGATCTCACTCCAACCTGTGACAATATATTTTAAACATACATGGATCATCAGCCTGCTTTGTCCGGAATACGAACATGGATCCACTTAACCTTTAAAAGAGTTTTTACAATAAACGTTGCCCGTCCTTATAAGCGACAGTTGGTCATAATGAGTTCCGAAACACTACAAGTATGTTTTATATATATATATATATGAGTTATAAACACTACATATATATATATATTTATATATATATATATATATATATATATATATATATATATATATATATATATATATATATATATATATATATATATATATATATATATATATACATACATACATATAAACATACTATGTATTCTTTCTTCCCGAACTCAATATAACTAACTGCCGCTTATAATAGACAGGCAACGATGTTTATTGTAAAAGCTCTTTGTTGTATCTTGGCTCCAGTAACCTATAATTTTCCAGCTCCCACCTATGAATGCCTTCGGCAGTCTGTTCCCGAAGGTCTTTTATATATTTAATTTTCTTTATATATTGGTTTACGTCAAAATACATATCGCTTTTGATTCGCACTTTGATAGGTAACCAACGAAGCTCAATTAAACGGAATAACACCAACCTTTTGGTGATTTATTCATTGTTAATTTTACCATTCATGAGCTGAATCCCACAGCCTCTTCAGGGCATAAGTCAGCAGACCAAGAAAGCGACTGTTTCTTATTTGAACACAATTGTTCATCCACAGTATTAGCACCTATGGTGTAAAGCAGATTTTATTAAGAATCAAAATAAATTCTCAGAAGATCTAACTTATTCAAACAAAGACGACTACGCAATATAATTTTGGATAGAAGCGCCAACTTACAATTAGTTCCTCGTTGGACGAATCGGTAGAGTTCTCGGCTAGCACTCTGCTAGGCCCGAGTTAGAGTCTCCGGCCGGCCAATGAAGAATTAGAGGTGACATTTCTGGTGACAGAAATTCATTTCTCGGTATAATGTGGTTCGGATTCCACAATAAGCCGTAGGTCCCGTTGCTAGGTAACCAATTGGTTCTTAGCCACGTAAAATAAGTCTAATCCTTCGGGCCAGCCCCAGGAGAGGTGTTAATCAGCTCAGTGGTCTGGTTAAACTAAGGTGTATTTATACTTACAATTGACAAATATGCATGTAAACTAAATGAATAAAGTAATAAATAAAACAGATATTACAGACAAATACTAAACCAATAGATTGAAGTATTGCAGAATATAAAAGATAAAGTTCCAAACAGCCCCCTCAAACGTAAAAATATATTATAGATCTACATCAAGTGGCGTCACGAAAGAAAGGACAACAGTCATAGAAGAGGAATAAAAGTCCTAAAAAGAACCATTCACTCCATTTGGATGAATGATGAACGATTATTCACCCAAGTCTTCTCACCACGAGTGATTTTTCCCGTTTTATTTCTTTCACGTTTCACAGGGACGTTTAGACTCTCGAATTATACAACTGAACGTTTCAAAAACGAGCGGCAAGTGCAATATGTCCGTCTTCGAATTCAATCAATCATTTCCCGGGAGAGGGGAGGGGGAGGTTGTGGGAGAGAGAAGGGGGAGAGCGACGGGAAATGGTGGAAGAGAGAGAGAGAGAGAGAGAGAGAGAGAGAGAGAGAGAGAGAGAGAGAGAGAGAGAGAGAGAGATTTTTATCCAGTGTGTTTTGAAGGTGATTGACAAAACGACGGATGTATGATGAGAAACATTTCAGTCTCTCTCTCTCTCTCTCTCTCTCTCTCTCTCTCTCTCTCTCTCTCTCTCTCTCTCCGGGGGAAAAAAATAAGAAATGAAATACGATCTGAAGGAGATGAAATGTGGTATAAGTAATCAGCAAGAACTAGAATTTAAAAAGTCTAGCAACCTCGGCTGTGAATAACTCTACGGATAACGCATACCACATTTCATTACTAGATTTCCTGTCTTGTAGAAATGTTCTTTAATACAATAGATGCAGTGTATCCATATACTTATTTTTTTAGAGTCTCAGTCTTCAAGCCCGGGCCGGAAATCGCATAGACTCACGTGTGCTACAATCCACCTTAGAATACCGACAAAAGATTATGGCAAGCCAGGATGTTGCGTTTTCCTATAAGTTAGTTTATATAAAGTTGAATTTTTTGTAGGACGTGTTTTCGGTCACGGAGGTGTCCTTTTACACTTCAAATGTCAAAGTGTTTGTTTTTTAATACCAATAATGATGACGACACCAATAATAATAATAATAATAATAATAATAATAATAATAATAATAATAATAATAATAATAATAATAATAAATGCTATCAGAACTTGTTTGTTCATTTTAAATCAGTAAATAAGTAAAAAATTATATTTTTTCTAACAGTAAACTTTATTTTTTGTAAATAAAAGAGAAAATGGGGGGAGAGTACAAATGAATTTATCTTATTGTTATTTCTGAAATGTGAACAAAATCATGGAAAATGCTAGCACCACGACTAAATAACACACAAACCACAAGTAGATAAAAACAAATGAACTAATAATATGGCCTACGCTCTTCACCAAAACCATGTGTATGTTACATAATATGACTCTTTTCCTTATAAGATTCAAAAAAAAAATACATAAGAAGACGTCCTGTTTTCCATATCAAGGCCGCCTGGACGCTACTCACATGTTTCCAAGACTTCAATGGTACAATTTACTCTCGGCAATGCCATGTCTTCAGATCTTTGTAAATATTTTTTCTTCGAGACTGGAGATATAAAAAGAGTTAGTATGGCTATGTCAACTTTCAGTGTCCCTTACTCAGTAGATTATACTGGTACTTCCTCTTTGTATGGGACTTCTAAATGTTGGAATATTGCAGCCAGTCATTTTGGAAAATGAGGATCTCTGATGCTCTGTTTTTCGACGGAATTAAAAACAAGTATGATAAAACCTGTTTGAGTTGTTTTATGTGATAAAATCAAATGTAGGCTTTAGTAGTTGCTAAGTTTTTTATCTAAAAACTAGGAGCGGATAAAGTAGACAATGTAATAACTGGAAACTATGAAAAATTGTTGATAACGTTTATGATAACTACAAAAACAATGAGCAGTAGAAATCTATATATTTTCGATGGCTGAAAACTACAGTCATTACCAGATTCATATTTAAGATAACTAACTAAAAGCAGTTATCAATAAAGGTCGACATTTTTGATAACGATAAACTACAGGCATTTACAAATGACATTTAAGACAGTTACATGAAAGGAAAAAGAAAAAAAACAAGAAAAAACCAATCATGAAAAATAAATCTACATAAAATGTGAAAAAATAATAAAGTAACACAGAATATAAAAACAGAAATTCCTAAATTGCTCACAGAAATATAAAGAAATAAAAGATCGACATCATCAGGCGTCAAGAAAGAATGGACAACGGACACAAAAGATTAATAAAAGTTCTGTAAAAAATATTTATATCTATCCCAGTTGGATGAATGATGAACTATTATTCACCGAATTCATCGCATCCGGAGTGATTTTTCCCCTTTTGATTTTTTTGACTCATCTGAGAGACATTTGGATTCTCGAATTATACAATCGAGCTTATCGAAAAAGAGCGGAAAGTGCAATATGTCCATCTTCGAATTCAATCAATCATTGCCCGTGGTGAGAGGTGGGGGAAGGTGGGGGAGAGAAGGGAGAGGGTTGGGAGAGTGACGGGGGATGAGAGAGAGAGAGAGAGAGAGAGAGAGAGAGAGAGAGAGAGAACATTTCTACCCGGTGGTGTATTGCAGGTGATTGACAACGGCGGACGTATGAGAAACACTGCACTCTCTCTCTCTCTCTCTCTCTCTCTCTCTCTCTCTCTCTCGTGACGGGGAAAATTATTACACGAGAGGAAGAAATGCGAGGGATGAGATGGTATCAGTTTTACGAAAGAACTAAGATATAAAAAATTCTCGCATAATCCGTTGTGAATAACTCTACGGATAAATCTTAGCCTATTTCATTACTGCCTTTCCTCTCCTGTAAAAACATTCTTTATGTCATAAAATATAGTGGATCGATATGGTTTTTTTTTTCTGTGTCCGTCAATGATAGTCTAAGGGGAATAAACTCTACATTCAGGGTTTCTGTCTTCAATCCTGCGCTGGAAATGTAATTGATTTACTTTTGCTACAACTCAGCTCCGAATATTAACACAAATTTTAAGACAAACCATTCAGTGGTTTTGACTTGCAAGTACTTTTGTCTCTCATTGAATCTTCTGTAAGTGACTCTATCGAACTTCCGTTTCCAGTTCTGATAATAATAATAATAATAATAATAATAATAATAATAATAATAATAATAATAATAATAATAATAATAATAATAATAATAATAATAATAATAACAGAAAAATGCTCTTGTCAGCATACAGAAAGGCAAAGTGGCAGGGACTGAAAGGATAAAGCTACCAGACGGGAACAGCATCAAACACATAGATGAGACAGGATGCAAATACCTGGGAATAATAGAAGGAGAGGATATAAAACACCAAGAGATGAAGGACACGATCAGGAAAGAATATATGCAGAGACTTAAGGCGATACTCAAGTCAAAACCCAACGCCGGAAACATGACGAAAGCCATTAACACATGGGCAATACCATTAATCAGATACAGCGCAGGAGTAGTGGAGTGGACGGGGGCTGAACTAGGAAACACATGACAATACACAAAAAGCATTACACCCAACAGCAAATACAGACAGACTATACATAACACGAAAGGAAGGAAGGAGGGAGAGTTCTACTAAGCGTCAACAATGAGAGGTGAGCACTGGGGCAATATCAGAAAACCAGTGAAGACGAGTGGCTAATGAGTGCATGGGAAGAAGGACTGATAAAAGTAGACGAACACCCAGAATATACAGAGACAGGAGAATGAAAAACAGAACAGAGGAATGGCACAACAAACCAATGCACGGACAGTACATGAGACAGACTAAAGAACTGGCCAGCAATGAAACATGACAATGGCTACAGAGGGGAGAACTCAAGAAGGAAACAGAAGGAATGCTAACAGCGGCACAAGATCAGGCCCTAAGAACCAGATATGTCCAAAGAACAATAGATGAAAATAACATCTCACCCATATGCAGGAAGTGCAATATGCAAGACGATACCATAAACCACATAGCAAGCGAATGTCCGGCGCTTGCACAGAACCAGTACAAAAAGAGCCATGATTCAGTTGCAAAAGCCCTCCACTGGAGCCTGTGCAAGAAACACCAGCTAGTTTGCAGTAATAAGTGATATGAACATCAACCTGAGGGAGCGATAGGAAACGATCAGGCAAAGATCCTCTGGGACTATGGTGTCAGAACAGATAGGGTGATACTCGTCAATAGACCAGACTTGGCGCTAGTTGAAAAATCAAAAAGAAAGTATCACTTATTGATGTCGTAATACTATGGGACACCAGAGTAGATGAGAAAGAACGAGAAAAAACTGCTAAGTATCAAGACCAGAAAATCGAAATAAGAAGGATATGGGATATGCCAGTAGAAATTGTACCCATAATCATAGGAACACAAGGCACGATCCCAAGATCCCTGAAAAGGAATCTGGAAAAACTACTGTAGATGCCGAAGTAACTCCAAGACTCACGCAGAAGAGTGTACTGTTAGACACAGCGCACATAGTGAGAAAATTGAACTCCTAAGGAGGCAGGATGCAACCCGGAACCTCACACTGTAAAAACCACCCAGTCCAACAGGATGGCTGTGATAGACAAAAAAATCAAAATAAATAATAATAATAATAATAATAATAATAATAATAATAATAATAATAATAATAATAACATGTTATCATGGAAAGTGGATTTATAAGAATTCAAGCCAAAATAAGAATTTTTTTATAACTGTAAAATCTTTTTCTCGAAAAAAATATGTTTTTAGCTATTTGGCTCAAATATAAAATATGGAGAAATTATAAAACATATTATCATTATCACCACTGATACCGTGAACAAACTCTCATGGAGCCAAGTGGAAAATCCCAATACAACTATTAAATAACACACAAGCGAAAAAACAAATATAAACAAATCAGCTGATGAACATAGCTTACGCTCTTCACCGAATTCATGCATATGTCGACCAATATGACTTTTTTCCTTAGAAAATAAAAAGAAATGCATAAAAAGACGTCCTGTTTTCCATATCAAGGCAGCCTGGACGCTACCCACATGCTCCCAAGGCTTCAATGGTACCATTTACTCTCGGCAATGCCATGTCTTCAGATCTTTGTATATATTTTTTCTTCGAGACTGGGTATATAAAAAGAGTTGGTATGGCTACGTCCACTTTCAGTTTTCCTTACTCAGCAGATTATACTGGTACTCCCTCTTTGTATGGGGCTTCTAAATGTTGGAATATTGCAATCAGTCATTTTGGAAAATGAAGGTCTGTGATGCTCTGCTTTTTGATGGAATTAAAAGCAGAAACATGAAAAAGTCTGTTTTACTGATTTTTTTTATTGAAAAACACAGACATTAGTAAATGTTTTTTTTTTCACCAAACGTTACATTCCTGTTTCTCTCAAAATCTAATCTCTTATTGCCAGTCACAATGACCGTCTTTTAGTATGATTTATGTAAAAATCCACGGATAACATTTTAAGTAAATTCTCGCCTCTCGAGATCGAACTAAAAGAAAGCAATTGGGTTAAAAAGGTGACAAACAAAGGAAGGAGGAAAACAAAACAAAAAAGTTAACTTAAAATTAATTTATTTACCTAAACGGAGGTAATAATCAAAAACAAAAAATCAACTAACAAGTTTTAAAACCAGTGGAAGAAGTATGTCTTCAGAAAATCATACAATCATAGATACAAATTGAATTGTTTTGACAAAATAGGCTGTATAAGGGTAATTTTAAACAGAACACTGCTCTTGAGAATATATTGATTTTGTGCCTCCTCCACTTGATACACTTCCTACAGGAATCAGGTTCTCAAACAATGAGGACAACAGTCCAATGCCGGACGATCAAGACAGAGCCGTTACGACAACCATCGAGTTTCAAACAGATTTATCCTGCATTAAAAATTTATTAAAACCAAATCTCGTCCTCAGGACTCCGCTGCTCATTCCATCTCTCTTTTGACTGGTGTTTGCCCTCCAGAATCTGATTTAACGTGTTTACGCCATCCAACAGACGTCTGCCAGCAATTAAAAACAAACAAAAGCAAAGGTTCAGTCCAGGGAACAATCGGCAAACGATTGTATCAGTAACTTAGCTAACAAACAAAGTCATTAAAAAGAAAGGTTAGCGAACTAAAAGCAAAACCTTTAATGGAAAAAAAATTACTACCGTGTTAGGAGTGGAAAAGATGTCTTCAGAGTCCACTTGTTTTGCAGGTATTATTTTGAACATTGCTCTTGAAAATATGTTGTTTTTGTGCCTCCTCCTCTTTCCCACCCTTCTTACGGGAATTGTTAGGTATTTTTGAGGTCAAGAACTCGAATGTTAACCAGTTTTAAACGTCCTACATTAACAATTTACTAAAATGGAATATAGAGGACTCCATTCATTCTTTTAGTTTTTAATCCGATTGGTGTATAAATGCATAGGTTCAAGTCCATTAAAAATCGTATCAGTAATAATAAGGTTAAAATCTTAGTGGACGAAATCACAACCAAGATTAAATAAAAGTTCTTATTACAAAATATCGTAGCTACAAGCATTAGTGTTATTTTGATATATTCTTTTTATATATCTTCGATATCTACTCCATTCATTCAATTTTTTATTCCGATTAATGGGTGTAAATAAAATGGCTATACAATAAAATAACAAAAGAACTAAAATAACAAGATTAAATAAAATATTACATCAAATATCGGACATAATCAACTTAGAAAATTTATGTACAGAGTTGCCCATTTATGCCTTATCAAAAATCCATGAAATAATATATCTTGCTTTAAAAAAACGTTTAATAAGATCAATTTTATTTCAAATGAACGTAACAGATATACTTCCATATAGAACCATTTGCTTTCATATACCATGGGTTTATATATTAAATAATATACATACATTGCCAATACTTCGGACCAGTCATAAAATAAGCTTAAAGACACGATTTATTACTAAAACATGCAAACAGATCATATTTCGACCAACGTAAAACATATTCTTAATTTACTTCTGAATACAAATCCTTATCCCACTCAAAATTCAGTCAAAACTTCCTAGGCCTATTGTTCATCAACCCACAAATTTTCATAAGAATCCCTCATCGAGAATTAGAGATGTCTTGACGACAAAAACGCTTGTGCACACAAAATCTCCCTCTAACTTCGACGAGTCTGATTAGCAATGATATCGTCATAGTATATTCAGTCTAAAAAGAAATGTGAATATTCACGGTGAAATACTCAAGCATAAATGACTTTTTTTTTTAAATGACTCATTTTTATATATAATTAGTTTAGCTAATAGATATACTAATATATAATTGCATAAGGAAACAGCAACATCGCCCTTCAAACCTATGTCTGAATGTATACCAATCTCATTCTCGGTTGTCATTCTGTGGCAAATCATTCTTCTTATAAAAAAAAGAGCAACCCTTAGTCGGAAACATATGTTTAGCACCTGTAGCTTATTAGAAGCACCTGTGGTTCATCTGTTTTATACTATTTTCCACAATAAATAAAAGAAAAGCAGAAATATTGTAAGTGACGTATGTATCATGTGTAGCAAAGCGAGCACAAACAGCGCACTCAACACGTAGCGCTTTCAAGCCTTGGCAGCAAAGTCAGCGCAAGCAGCCGCCTGCACCCTGGCTCGCATGTCCTCCAATCCGAAACGGCCTCTTCCAAGATGGCGATAAATTCTGGGCGCATTTTCCCAAGGGGGAACTATAAGAGTCAATACCTTTATTGCAAAATACTGTCGCCCATAATCCGCGGGGTTTGATATAGAGGCCATTTTACTAGAAGATCCCCCGGAATATAAAATTGACTTATTAGGATTGATGCGAGAGGCCGAGGCTGTCTCACCGAAGTGGTTCGGAAGAAAATGATGGTCACATTAAAGTGTAATGAAAATACTAGATTGGTTAGGTAATGATGGATGTTGTGGGAAAATGGGATAGTAATCTATCTATCTATCTATCTATCTATCTATCTATCTATCATTTAATGTTTAGGTTTGGATGGTGGACAGTATAGTGGAAAATTTATCGCTGTCTCTCTTATCCTATATATATATGTATACATACATATATATACATGTGTGTGTGTCTTTGATGAGGTTTTTTATTCTCCTTTTCCTATATATGTGTATATATATACATTATATATATATATATATATATATATATATATATATATATATATATATAGAGAGAGAGAGAGAGAGAGAGAGAGAGAGAGAGAGAGAGAGAGAGAGAGAGAGAGAGAGAGAGAGGGGTAAACTGTAACCTTTTCGAAACTCGTGTAAGGAAGGGGGCATAGGTGAGAGAATTGCCGAGATGCTGTGAGGCAGAGGTGTTAGAACAAAAGGACTTGAATGTCCTGGAAGAGTGAATATTTGTCCAAGATAAAGAAGTATGGCGCTGCACAAGTAAGGGACACAGTATGTTGCTGATGAGACGATGATGAAAATCTTTAAAGCCAGCCATTCTTGGGCAAAATTTTAAAAGAAAGTTACTATGAATATTAAATTTTTATTTTATTTATTTCTTAAGTCAAATAATTAATATTTGTTTATGTTTCATCCATTGTGAATTATTTCCCGTTAATATAAATAAAACAATATTGAATATGAGGAGTTAGCCTAAAGAAAATACCAGACAAAATACTAGAGAAGATTGACAGATATGTAGAGAGACTAAGGAGGAAATGATAAGTTGTAAGGAAAAGATATCTTAAAATTTTTGTTTAAAAAATTAAGGAAAATCAAATGATAAAAAATACTTCATCCAAAAATAGATAGATAGATAGATAGATAGATAGATAGACAGATAATTGTCATGGGAAACTTTCTGTGGTGACGTAAAAACAAAAAGTTTTAAAACCATGGCAACGAATTACTTATACAATTTCCCCGTGGAAACGGAAGTCATAACTATAATACATGGGAGAGAGAGAGAGAGAGAGAGAGAGAGAGAGAGAGAGAGAAGAGAGAGGAAAAAGGCAATCGCAAAAGGAATTTTCCTCTGAGAACATAGCTGATAACCCAATTCTCTCAAAATGACCGTGGGGTCAGAAAAGAGGTTAACCCCTCATTTGTCCACGTTGTCCGTGTTCTTAGATGCTCTTAGGTAATACCGCCTATGCCGAGGGGAGAGAAATACTCTGGAAACCTGAATTTTAAAGAAGGTGGACGAGATTGTAGGAGTTAGAAGTGGAACGTTTGTCAGAAGGTAATGGGAATGATAAGAGTGATGTTGTACGTGGTGATTTGTAAAGGGAAGTCAATACTATTAAGGGTGGTATTGCAATAATAATAATAATAATAATAATAATAATAATAATAATAATAATAATAATAATAATAATAATAATAATAATAATAATAATAATTCATAAAAATCACATAACAGTATGAATCACTAAAATGGTGAAGACATCCACGGTTGTGTAAATGTATATATATACTATTCAATAATAATAATAATAATAATAATAATAATAAATAATAATAATAATAATAATAATAATAATAATAATAATGGTGAAGAAATCCACAGTGGTCTAAATGTAAATATTCATACATGTATCTTATATATATTTACATTTACACCACTGTTACTTCACCGTTTTAAAGACTCGTGCTGTTATGAGATTTTTAATAATAATAATAATAATAATAATAATAATAATAATAATAATAATAATAATAATAATAATAATAATAATAATAACACCATCATATCAGTTGTGCTTACTTCATAATTAGAACCATGTCACGAGCGCTTTATGCTTCTATTATTCCAAGGATATAATTATATTAGTCTTAGTAGTAGTAGCAGTAGCATTAGTAGTAATAGCAGTATCAATAATAAAAGTAGTTATAGATTCATTTCTTGATACATGTTCAGTAACTTTCAGTTTTGTAACAAAGCGATAGGTGAAAAATAGTGGTCTATACAGACTAATCTCCTTTAGACATCTGACTATTTTGCTTTAAATAACAAAAAAAAAAAAAGATAAGAAACAAATGCAAAGAAAAAGAATTGACTCCTCAGAGAAAAAATGACTCTTAATGTAGCAGATCACATTTCCTGAGAGAAATAAAATGCAGACCATTGCATTCAACTCCATGCTACCAAAAGCAACATTTAGAAAGGAAAAGGTATTTCAGAAAGGAAAAGGAACAGCTGTGTTTCAGTCACCTAAAACCGAATTTAATTTTCTAAGAGACTAAAAGGTCTTCTTTGGAGCTTAGTCAGTTTTAAAAAGGAAAAGTAAAAGATTGGTTCCACCAACTAAAACTTGGGGAGTTTTGATAAGTCTGAAAATATTATTTATGAAACCAAAGTACATTTCAGAGAGGAAAAGTAGCAGATTCAGTGCTTTAGCTAAAACCTACGCAAAGTTTTCTCGTTACCAAAAGCAGCACATTGATAAATACACTGAATATACTCTCTCTCTCTCCATCCTTGGATCTTTAACTACCAAGCAGCTTGTTCCTTCCCTAAACAGTAAGATCTCTTCCACTGTTTTATATAGAGCCTAATTCGACGTCGTCATCCTCAGAGCTAAGAATGTCATCCAGCTCCTAGCTCTAATAGAGGTCAGTACTAAACGTTCTTCTCTTATCTTTTAATATTTTCATGTTTTTCTGCTTTTCAGTCTTAAATTTCTACCTTTTGTAAATTCCATGTTTTAATAAATTTAACTTTTGTAAGTTTTTTAACTGAGTCTATCGGTAATTGTCGTATTTTGTATTGTTTACAGCCCTGATGATGAGACATGTAGTCTGGAAAATTTGGCCAAGCAAACAAATAGAATGCTACGCAGGCTGTTTGCTGTTTTATGCCTGCTAAAGAAACTAATCTCCACAGGAAGAAGAGTAAACAAAAGGAATTATCATCAGCTAACCTAGAAAGAAGCGAGTGTAATGACACCAGCCACATCAGAGGTATGACTGTGCTACTATAAACCACAAGTTTCAGAAAGGTAAAGGCGTAAATGTCGCGTTGTCAACAGCAACTAAACTAGAAATTCATTAAAAGTTCTATGC
>NC_089786.1:47547194-47562194 GCF_040412425.1 Macrobrachium rosenbergii | reverse complement strand
CACACACATATATATACAGTACATATATTAAAATATAAATATAAATATAATATATATATATATATATATATATATATACATATTCATATATATATATTTATTCATATTTATGTATATATATATACACCTATATTCGTGTATATATATATATATATATATGTATATATATACATATATATATATATATATATATAAACAGCTTGAGAGAATATATGATGACATGCAAATGATTCACAATGATATAGATATAACATAGATATGGCGTGTGAATCTTTAATGATTTAAAAGTTTACATAAGTATCCTAACATTTTCTCCTTTCCAGTAAATCCTTGGTCATTTTGCATGATTATATACTTAGTGCAGTAATTATATAAAGATCCAATTGACACTTCATTCACTGGATATTTCCTCCGGCCAGCGTGTTTCTAATTACGTTCAGCCATTAAATATTTATTTCGGCGATTCAAGTTTCTGATGACAAAAAAAAATGTCCATCAGTATAATTAAATTTATATTTGAACCTTTATGTTTTTTGAAGGACACTTATGTCCTATTTGGTCTTTTCGCATGCATAAACACACATACATACATAAGCACAAATGCAGAAGAGACCCTTAAAAAACTTGATGTGAGCAGGTGACCTCATATACATATATATATATATATATATATATATATATATATATATATATATATATATATATATATATATATATATATATATATATATATAAAGTATATATATATATATATGTATACATATATATCTATATTTACACAGATGAATGTACAAGTCATTGTCTCCTTGTAGGAACCTTAAATTTCATGGGTTCGAGTTCTGGTGAAGACAAATGCATTTATACAACATTTGATTTAGGCGTAAGTTATTCCCAAAATATTACGGTTAAGATATTAGTGGGTCATTTGTGATTTAACCTTTCAAAGTACTTTTTAATGAGTTATGAAAAATCTGTGATGCTATCTCGTTACATACATACATACAGACTATATATATATATATATATATATATATATATATATATATATATATATATATATATATATATATATATATATATATATACTATATATATATATATATTATGCATATATGTATGTGTGTTTGTATGTGTGGGCTTATTTTATATATGTACATGTATACATAGATGTATATGTATATGAATACAGGTTGTTCGTGCCTTTTTATTTGCTTATCTGACATACACGCATACATTCGCAAAGACAGGTGACAGAGCGACAGGGAGAGACACAGATGTCAACCCCTGTCTGATTTTATATACGATACCACTCAGATACAGACAGAGAGACAGAGAGACAGACAGAGAGACAGAGAGACAGACAGCGTCCATCGAAGGGAACGAAGCTCGCTAACAACGCGAGCATCAACACGAAGCACCAGCGACCGTCGACCGTCGCTTTCCCCCAGTGGCGTTCCATAACGCCTGAAATGACGCGGAACGCTATGACAAATGGAATGGTATTTATCGTAATGGGTGTATTAATTCGACGTCATTTTGCCATGCGTAATGACACTCGGCCGCTCTGACCGTAATGAGATTAATTTAATCGGACGCCATCTTTTTAATCAGTTTCAAAATAACTCTCTTCCGCCATAATCGTTTTTATTTCTGCTGCCTAGCGTGGAGTGGGCTATTCAGAGCTGGGAGAGAGAGAGAGAGAGAGAGAGAGAGAGAGAGAGAGAGAGAGAGAGAGAGAGAGAGAAGAATATTTTTTTTAAATTATTCTTACTTATTGTTTGGTAGTGACTATTTCCTTCACACTAGTGATTACATACAGTAATGATGTTTTGTTTGTTAGTGGCTTTCATCTTTGGTTTGTCAAATTTTCTTGTTTATGGCTCTATTTATTTATTTTACTTTGTACCCGAAGAAGCGTACGCAATACACGAAAGCGCTTGGTACCTGGTCTTTGATTTTCACCTTTCATGTGGTTGTCTACGTATATATTTGTCACGAGCAGTTTGGTGACTTATTGCTGATATGATATATATATATATATAAATATATATATATATATATATATATATATATATATATATATATATATATATATATATATATATATATATATATACATACATATACATATACATATATCATCGAGGGGGCCCAAGTTCGACTCCTGGGTAAGAAGGACGGATGGGCAAGCACCTTTGATAACGCATCACATTTTAAAGAGTCATTTACTTGACAGGCAGCCGACCTAGGAACTTATAGCTATTGGGCATAAGGGAATGGGCTAATAGTGTCATCCTACAAGTATCTCTCACTGTCTCTCTCTCTCTCTCTCTCTCTCTCTCTCTCTCTCTCTCTCTCTCTCTCTCTCTCTCTATATATATATATATATATATATATATATATATATATATATATATATATATATATATATATATATAATATATATATATATATATATATATATATATATATATATATATATATATATATATATATATATATATATATATATATATATATATATATATATATATATATATATATATATATATATATATATATATATATATATATATATATATACATATATATATATATATATATATATATTATATATAATATATTATATATATATATATATATATATATATATATATATATATATATATATATATATATATATATATAAATTATCTGTTTGTGCGTGTGTATTCATCCCTTACATTGACCAAAAATAGTCGCTGAGAAAAACTTCTACTAATTTATATGCTGCTGAAGCATAATATCTGCTGCGGTCATTATTAAAATGCTGAAACAGGGATGAACACCCCCTTGCAAAATGATTGCACAGCATCAGGTTTAACGGGTTTTTGTTAACCTCTATCTTCATATTGCAATTAGTATTTCTGTTCCTCAAAAACTTCACTGCATAAGTAATTTTGCAATTGCATTGTACTTGCAATGTACCAAGAACATTACGTTACTTTGCCCTGTTTTGTTGAGGAGTTTGTCACAGTTAAACGTGGAATCTATTTTCGCTTATTAAACATGTGTTACATTACAAATTTAGGGTATTAATTGTATCTTTCATTTATTAACACATTAAAAATTCTATAGCTTCTCATTACATTTTTCTAATTAAAATTAATATCTCATTGCATTTTTCTAATTAAAATTAATCATATGAACTATGCAATCGTAATTTTCACAATGGTTGTTCATAAATGCATCAGGAACTAAAAAACATATTGAACAGTAACTACCTTCTTGGTTTTAGTTTTTTGTAAAAGAAAACTATTGTGCCGGATCTGTCCGTTCGCACTTTTTTCTGTCCGCACTTTTCCTGTCCGCCCTCAAATCTCAAAAACTACTGAGGTTAGAGGGCTGCAAATTGGTATGTTGATCATCCAACCTCCAATCGCCAAACGAACCAAATTGCAGCCCTCTAGCCTCAGTAGTTTTTATTTTATTTATGGTTAAAGTTAGCTATGATCGTGCTTCTGGCAGCGATATAGGATAGGCCACCACCGGTCCGTGGTTAAAATTTTATGGGCCGCGGCTCACACAGCATTATACCGAGACCACAGAAAGATAGATCTATTTTCGGTCGTCTTGATTATCCGTTGTACGGAAAACTCGATTGCGCCGAAGAGCATTTTTTACTTGTTCTCTCGAGCCACCCTTAGTAGTGCCAAAAAATGAAGGAAAATAAGAAAAAACGAAATAAAAACAGCAAAAACAAGAGCAAGGACAAGAAAAGCGGGATCTTGTGAGCAGGACGCCCATAAATTCGCCGGAAAGGTGACAAAGGATTAGATTAACAGCGCCAGAGAAATGACTTTGCAAGAGCCAAGATCTCCGGCTGCCTCTTCCTTGCATATTGCGTCCTGCAAGATTCCTTTTCTTTTTATCTTTTCTTTTATTTTCTTTTTATTTTTCGCTTTAGTTCACCAAAGAATTATAATAATTTTTTTATTTGTATGATACTTTTTTTTTTTTGTCCACTCCAAGCTATTGATATCTTTCTAATGGGTGTTATTTGAATTACATTCCTTTTGCTTTTAGTTTTTATTTTATTTTTTTATTTTTGTTTTAGTTCATCAAAGAATTATAATTTTTATTTGTTTGTTTGTATGGTACTTTTTTAGTTTTCACTCCCAGTTGCTGGTTTATTCCTAATGGGTGTCATTGGAATCATATTCCTTTTTGCTTTTATTTTTTCTTTTATTTTTATTTTCTTAGTTCATCAAAGTATAATTTTTATTTGTTTGTTTATATGGTACTCTTTTAGTGTTCACTCCCAGTTACTGATGTATTACTAATGGATGTCATTTGAATTATATTCATATCTTTATCTTTTCTTGCTTCGTTTTTATTTTTGTTTTATTCATTCAAAGAATTATAATTTTTGTTTATTTATATGGTATTTTTTTTTTGTTTTATTCATTCAAAGAATTTATTCATTTTTTATCTTTTCTTGTTTTTTTATTTCTTTATATTTTTGTTTAATTTTATTTGTTTTATAATGAATTATAATTTTTATTTGTTTATTTATATGGCATTTTTTGTTTTGTTTACTACAAGCTAGTGATTTCTTCCTAATGGGTGTCATTTGAATTATTTTGATTTTTTATCTTTTCTTGTTTTTCTATTTCTTTTATTTTTTGTTTTATTTCATCAAAGAATTATAATTTTTATTCATTTATATGCTACTTGTTTAGCATTTACTCCAAGTTACTGACTTCTTCCTAATGGGAGTTGTTTGAATTATATTCATTTTTATTTACTTTTCTCTTTTCTTGCTTTTCTATTATTTTTGTTTCAGTCTATAAAGATGTTTAATTTTTTTATGTTACGTTTTTGTGTTTACTCAAAGTTTCTAATTTCTTCCTAATGGGTGTTGTTTGAATTATATTCATTTTTGCTTGTAAACTTTATTATTATTATTATTATTATTATTATTATTATTATTATTATTATTAATTACATGATAAAGATAATAATGACAACAAATCAAAATTCTTGTTTTTATTGTTAAATATATATCACTAATGATTTGAAAATAATATATAACGAACAACATTATTATTATATTATTATTATTAGAGAGGCCAAAACCCCTGTTTTAAGCATCGTTTTTAAGTATATATATAAAAATTCTAGCGTGATTGCTATTTATATGCTATTATTATCATTTTTATTATTGTCGTCACTGTTATTTTTTGTTATCGTTACTGCTGCTGAACTACATTATTATTATTATTATTATTATTATTATTATTATTATTATTATTATTATTATTATTATTATTATTATTAGAGAGGCCAAACCCCTTTTTAAGCATCGCTTTTAAGTATATATATAAAAAATTCTAGCGTGATTGCTATTTATGTGCTACTATTATCATTTCTATTATTGTCATCACTGTTATTTTTTGTTATCGTTACTGCTGCTTGTTGTTTTTGTTGTTATAGTTGTTGTTCCTATTAACATAGCCCTATGAAACATACTAAATAAAATGGCCCCTCCTCAGAAACATCGAAAAGACAGAACGGTCCATTATAACGGGCAAAGCCAATCAAGATAGTTTACAATCATAAAAATTAAAACGTACTTCGACTCTTCTCTGCCACAGTACATTAGCTAAAGCCTTTTAATTCCAGAAAGCTCTGGGCGATGATTAATTATTGTGTGTCATATGGTATGATTATTGCGTGGATGTAGGTCAAAGGTGGAACGGATTATAAGCAAAATCACTGGAGGTTTTTTGGGGCTGAAATCAATCAGAAATCAATCAGATGAAGTGGAATCTATATATATATATATATATATATATATATATATATATATATATATATATATATATATATATATATATATATATATATATATATATATATATATATATTATACACATGTATATGAATGTGCATATACATATATGTATGTATAAATGTATGTGCGTATTAATAAATACATATTTCATGCTATGAAAACTTGATTGTCAAGTCAACAGCATTTTAGACAATGAACTTCAAAAATATAATTGTGGCGCTTCTCTTAACACCAGTTACAGTATTTCTCTCTCTCTCTCTCTCTCTCTCTCTCTCTCTCTCTCTCTCTCTCTCTCTCTCTCTCTTTGCTGACAAATGCACGCATGAAATTCATGAAATTATTCAAGTTTTGAAGGTATAAAAATCCACTTCAGCATATCTCCTTCAAGGTGACACTTGAATATTCAAGCTAGCCCACATCTTCATATTTATGACCTGATGCAAACGGAAGTATGATAAGAGTTCTTGAAGGCAGTACAGGAATATTTTTATTAATTTTCCCAACGGTCTCTTACTCCTGTAACCCTGTGAGATTAATGAGTAAGTAAGAAATGCGCCAAAGTTTCTTCGGGGCAATCGAGTTTTCTGTAAAGCGTATAATCAAGGCCGCCGAAAATAGTTCTATCTTTCGGTGGTCTCGGTATGATGCTGTGTGAGCCCTGGCCCGTGAAACTTTACCCACGGCTCGGTGGTGGCCTGGCCTATATCGTTGCCAGAAGCACGATTATGGCTAAATTTAACATTAAATAAAATAAAAACTAATGAGGCTAGAGGGATGCAATTTGGTATGTTTGATGATTGGAGGGTGGATGATCAACATACCGATTTGCAGCCCTCTAGCCTCAGTAATTTTTAAAATTTGAGGGCGAACAGAATAAAGTGCGGAAAGAAAAAGTGCTGACTGAAAAAAGTGCAGACAGAATAAAATGCGGACGGACAGACAAAGCCGGCACAATAGTTCTCTTTTACAGAAAACTAAAAGTCGTGTCATTATTTTATAGCCAATGACGCGTATCATACATTTCTCCTGATCAGTTTCAATAAAACAGGTTACATAATCCTGCCGTGAAAGTACTGGCACAAGCAAAGCCCTGTGCACACAGAACCTGTATAAAAACCGACGAAATCTAAGAGAGTTAAAGAAATAAACGGCTCATTGTGGTGACTAACGCAGCGGAAGTCGTGATCCGTTATCATTATCTCCGGGCCTCTAGGGAGCCCTAACTCGGGCCCTGAATGGCGGGGAGAATTCTATATCTAGAGAGAGCGGGGCTTTCTTTTCAAAGGGCGTCTAGCTAAGCGCTCTCAAATGGCCAAATAAACTCGGCACCTCGCGCGCCCAGTATTAGTAAAACCGTGTCTAGCCCGGCGCTCTGTATTCAGCGGGGAGCCGTTGTAAAGACGTGCACGTCGACTCTATGCCTCGCCCTCGACTCCGCTTTTCTCGTTATTGTATTACAGGAATGCGACGAGATTCTTTAATAAACCAGGAGACGGACGCGTTCTGGCCTACAGCTTTTTTTTTATAAAGCCCGTGCATACATTTGCGCATAGGCTTTATAGATCAGTCATTACTTAGAATACTGCTGTAAACATTGAGACTCAGCTGGATTAAACATTGAGACTCAGTTGGGTTCTCAAGGCTTATTCGTATGAGAGGTGGTTTGATATTGCTCAAGAGGGGAATAACAGGTCTAAGAAGGTTGACAATCAAAAAGGAAATATATAATGAAAAGATTTCACTCAACAGAATTTGGTAAAAAAAAAATTTACAAACTGGAATTTCATCATTGCTAGAGAAAACGATATCTTAAGTAATGGAACTGGATTAACTGATTATAAAAAACTAATTAATTTTCTAAACTACGGGTGCTACACTTAAGGCTCCTAATATTAACTCTCTCACCTCTTTTCCATTACTCGAAATCTTCTGCTCATTTCTCTACCCTCGTTAATTACTAATTTGCATATGCAATGTGCATTGATAATCCTCTTTATTTTTAACCCATTTTTTTACCTTTCTCTAATTGGTCTCATTTCATCTGTTCAGCTTCTTGAAAGACAGAATTAACGTCCAGACTTTATCTCTTATTTGGGTTAATACAACGTTTCCTCCATTTCAGTGATGACTGTGGAATTTTTTTTTTTTTTTTGTCTACCTTTTTCCTAAATATGAAGCTTGTTTTATTCCCTTCTCCCGTTTACTCTAACTAAAGCTACTCTCTTCATGGTATTTTGTTCACATTTATTGTTTCATTTCTTCTTGTTTCGACGCTGAAACTGAAGTCTTTGTTTCGTCCTTCAGAGCAGTTTAAACTCTCTCTCTCTCTCTCTCTCTCTCTCTCTCTCTCTCTCTCTCTCTCTCTCTCTCTCTCTCTCTCTCTCTGATAGTTTCCTTTTACCTTAAAAGAAAAATTTGCTTTCCATCCAGAAATGATATACTCCCTTGATGTTGCTCAATCCTTTTTTTTTCTTAAAGCTTGCGAAGTTTAACCTGACATATCTATATTTTTTCTAACTAAAATATTCGCCGTTTTTTACACTTCAGCTGAAACTAACCCGATGAAATGCTATGTTTTCCATTTCACAATTTCTCCCCCGCAAAAAAAAAAAAAAAGTTATAATCTCATTTATTCGATCATTTTAACTAAATTCATTCCCTCGACTGCGAGGATTCACTGCATAATTCTATATTCTTTCTCGAGAGGAATTATTTTTGTGCTCTGTCCAGAATAATCCTTCTTTTCGCAGCCGTCTTCCGTCGCCACTCTCACAACATTTTCCCTCTTTCGAGAATGAAATATATTTCCACTCGCGAGTTATTATTCTGCGTTCCTAATTTCCCTTCGCCTTTTTCGTTCGCTTCCATCCCACGTGCGTTAATTCCAACTCCTCTCCTTGGGCTTGGAAGTTACTTACCCTCGGTTTTCTTTTTGTTTGAACTCACGCTGCTGCTTCTTCTTCTTCTTCTTTCCAGCGTTGGAATACAATTATGCTTCTTCGCTACTTCGACGTCAAGGGTAAGTTTCTTTCTTTGTGTTATGATTATATAGAGCAGGAGGTACTTATGGCCGTTTCGTCTTTATTTCTCGCTTTGCTTTAGGATGCACAAGCGGTTTATTTGTGTGTGTTTGTGTGTGTATGTCTTGGCTTGCTTTCTGGAGTTTGTGGATGTGTATGTGTATATACCTTTTGATTCCATATATATATATATATATATATATATATATATATATATATATATATATATATATATATATATATATATATATATATATATATATATATATATATATAAAGAGAGAGAGACAGATAGATAGATAGATAAATAGATATATGGAACTATGTGTATAAACACATACACATCCACAAACGCCAGGAAGCAAGTCAAGGGACACACACACACACAAAAGGAAACTGCTTGTGCATCCTACAGCAGAGAGAGAATTAAAAGCGCAACGTTCATAAATACCTCCTGCTCTATAATCACAGTATGAAGAAAGAAACTTATCCTTGACGTAGAAGTAGCGAAGAAGCATACACTAACTGGTAGAGAGAGAGAGAGAGAGAGAGAGAGAGAGAGAGAGAGAGAGAGAGAGAGAGAGAGAGAGAGATATTCAAAAGCATACCGTCGGCTTCCCCAGCTCGTTCACGAGTCTTATCAGCCAATCAGATTCCGCGCTTTAGTTGTGACGCTGATTCCTTCTCCACATGTTGCAGCAAATTTCCTATCCTTTTGCATTTAACGCATCAATCCCACTGGATGAAGCCTAGATTAATGTCGAGGCAGCTGAATGGGATTCGTGCAAAAATAAACGGATTGACTTTCCGTCCTTTGTCGACTGTTTTCCTGTCAAATCTAACTGGCGAAGTGAGGTGATTGCTCGGGAAGATATCAGGAAATGTAGAAAAGGCTGAGATTTGCAGCATTTGCGGAAGATACAAATGACATAGGAATGTTTTGATGCATGTGAAAATATGACAATATATCAGTGAACATTCCATTTCCTAACAAATATATTTCTCTTGAAATGATTTCCGCTGAAGTACATTGAAAATCGATGCAGGTATTAAGATGTGGAAATTTCTAATTTACAACGGAAGCTTCGAAGTTGGTCGAGGAGAGAAATGCAGCTTCCAGTGCTGCATTTGATTGTTACATATTACCTCCAGGATTAAAACTCATTTGTTATTTTTCTGTATTTAACTTGTTTTTGTTTAGGTCTATGTTAGATGGGAGTTTTGGATTTTCTCTCTCTCTCTCTCTCTCTCTCTCTCTCTCTCTCTCTCTCTCTCTCTCTATTCTTTTTCATTTTAAGGCAAAGTCACTATAGGCCAGTTCAATATATATATATATATATATATATATATATATATATATATATATATATATCTATACATCTCTCTCTCTCTACATACATACATATATACAAATATATGTAACATTCAAATAGTATTCATCATCTTGACCAACTCCTTTGCCTTATTTCGCGTTCTAAATTAGAAATTCCATCTCTTAATACCTCTCTCTCTCTTTTTTATCTACTTCAGCGGAAATCTCATTTCAAGAGAAATCCATTTGTTAGAAATGGAATGTTCCATATGATATATTGTCATCATTTCTGACATGCATCAAAACATTCCTATGTCATTTGTATCTTCCGCAAATGCTGCAAATCTCAGCCTTTTCTACATTTCCTGATATCTTCCCGAGCAATCACCTCTCTGTGCCAGTTAGATTTGACAGGAAAAAGTCCACATAGGCCGGAAAGTCAATCCGTTTATTTTGCACGAATCTCATTCAGCTGCCTCGACATTAATCTAGGCTTCATCCAGTGGGATTGATGCGTTAAATGCAAAAGGATAGGAAATTTGCTGCAACATGTGGAGGAGGAATCAGCGTCACAACTAAAGAGCGGAATCTGATTAGGCCTATAATGATAAGACTGTTGAACGAGCTGAATAATAAGCCGACTCCTTATGCTTTTTGAGTCCTCTCTCTCTCTCTCTTCTCTCTCTCTCTCTCTCTCTCTCTCTCTCTCAGCCAGAGTATTCCTTTCTCATTTTAAGGCAAAGTCCACTATAGGCCAGTTCAATATGAATAGTGTTCATCTTCTGAATAATAATAATTACTCCTTGCGCCTTATTTCGCTGCCCGGAGTTCGAATTCTCTCTCTCTCTCTCTCTCTCTCTCTCTCTCTCTCTCTCTCTCTCTCTCTCTCTCTCTCTCATTTCAAGGCAAAGTCCACTATAGGCCTGTTCCATATGAATAGTGTTCATCATCTGAATAATAATATTTACTCCTTGTGCCTTATTTCGCGTCCAAAGTTGAATTTCTCTCTCTCTCTCTCTCTCTCTCTCTCTCTCTCGGCTGGAGCATTCCCTTCTTCACTCGTTGTGCCTTATTTCATTTTCCAAATTTCAAATAACTTTTCCTTGTCTTTCTTTAAAGTGGAACAAGCCAGTGAGGGACGCATACGTAACGCTGTAGAAAAACGGTTCACAAACAAACGGCAGTTGAACGCGACAAGGCAGCCAAAGGGTAATGACATCGCAATCTAGATGTGTAAGTGACATAATTACGCAAGTAATTGTCCTCAGTTCGTCACGCAGACGAACATTAATTTGGGTAACATCATGCGAAGATACCAGACGGAAATCTTACGAACAACGAAAGGTAATAGACAAAAGAAGTTACTATCTTCTTTTGATAGTTGTTTCCTATCCCGGGCCACGATAAAAAAATATATATATATATATATATATATATATATATATATATATATATATATATATATATATATATATATATATATATATATATATATTATGACAGTGCACTGTACAGTCCAGTGGGAGTGATATACCTGCTCATCCCAATATTTGATGGAACAATGACGAAAAAAATTCTCAGTCGAAAAATATCAGATATAATTGAGTTATTAACAAAGCCATTGACTAATAAGAAAAATAATGCACATCTACACGTATCAAGATGTCTTGAAGGACCATAATAGCGTTAAATATTGCATTAATTTGCATTATTCACCTAAAAAGCCTCGTCACTCACAGCAGCTTATGTGAACCTTTCCAAGAAAAATGATTTATGACAAAGTGAATTTGAAATGAAGAATATTCTCTTTTTAGTCTGTTCAGTTCCATGGATTGCAAGAATGATGTGAAATGACCCAAAATACACTTCGGTATTCCGTGAAACGATAAGGAGGTTGGTCTTATTTTACTAAAATATCTTGAAATAGATTAAATATATACTTTACTGTGGGTCATGAAGGAATTTTTTTATTATTATGAAAGAAGTTTACTATTACCTGAAATTCCAGATTTAAAAGTTATATCAAATGTATAAAAGAAACTTCAAATGTCGCAAAATATCCTGATATATAGTTTAATGTTTCGTAAAATGAAGAAAGAAATAAAGGCTTCATTAACCGAGAGGAGAAACAGTTTATGTTGACAATAGAAATACGAAAAATACAGTTTATGATTTCCAGACAATGCAAGAATAGGATTTTTTCTTTTCATAAACTGACGTAAGGTGTACTTCAATAGAGAAATTAATCTTAACTGAAGTCCATTTTACGTCATTTAATGAGAAGAAAAGTCTTATTCTTGCGCTGTCTAGGAATCATAAATTGTATTTTTTTTTTTCATTGTCAGCATAAACTGAGTCGCCTCTCAGTTAATGAAATTTTTTTATGTTCCTTTCGTCTTTATATGAAACAGTATAGTGTATATTATTATATTTTGTGACATGTGCAACGATCTCTTCTAAATATTTGATATATAACTTTTAAATCTGCAATTTCAGGTAATAATAAACTTTCCTCCACAACCCATAGTGAAGAATATATTTCTCTGTCAAAGGTTTATTTCAAGACATGTCATGAAATTGAGACCAACCTCGTTATCAATTCACGGAATACTTAAAGTTTATTTTAGGCCATTTCACAGTCTGACAGGAAATGTTAAGACGAATTTTCATGTCATTCTCAACAGTCCTGAGTCGTATTTCATAATCTCCTTGAGAGGTTGAGCTGTGTTTTTTTAATGTTTCAGGAAATGAGAAGTGTATGTTAAGCAATGTAAAATCATACTGGAGTACGTACATACATCATCGACATGAAGTATATATTTTACAGGTAGATAGCGAGACCAGGCATTTCACTTACTGCCTGAAATTTCAGACAGATAGCGAAATACACTTGGGGACATTTGATCACCCCAGGGGCTAGTAGTAAACACGGCGAAACACTGACTCACCTACACTGTTTCGCCGTGTTTAGTACTAGTCCCTGGGGGGTCCAATGTATTTCGCCGTGTTTAGTACTAGCCCCTGGGGGTTCAAATGTCCGTAAGTGCATTTCGCTATCTGCTTGTAACATATACACTTCATGTTAAGTTAATGAAATCTTAAACGAGGAATACTTCACATTAACACTTAAAATTCAGAATAATATTTCTCTATAAAAGCAAAATTAGTTCGATTTTTTCTATGAAATCCTGAACCTTTTTCTTAGTATATTTACAGAATGTATTTACACAGTCCCACAGCTTTTGGAATTCTCTCTCTGCTTCTTTTTTCCTTACTTCCTTTTACACGATGCTTTCTATCTCGCGTCTTCATTTCTTTTCCTTTCTCTTGCTTTCCTCGAGTCCAGGCTGCAAACGGACTTAATCTGCGCTTTCCAACGGCCTTTTAATAGTCAAAGGTTGTACTTTATCTTATTTCAAGTTATTTTATAAAGTTCTAAGCTGTAATTATGCGCATAAATAAAACGCAAATTAATTGACTCGTTCCATTTCTATTAAGTAAGACTACCGCGCGCTTTATGTTACATGAAATACTGTATTTTCCGTTACATCGTAAATTCTGAAATGTATTTCTGAACAGGAATAAAATCCGAGCAAGCGGACTCATTTCATTTCATCCATTCTAATTAGTCGTAATTTCAGTTTAGTTCATCGTGAAATACTCAGTTATTTCTAAGCAAATGATTTTATTCATATAACTTATTTCATGAGTGTTATGCAATGCTATCATATTTTTCATACTTTACATTATATATATTTCATATTCATGGAAAAAGGAATATCTATACTTGTGCACACGAAATGAAACGAATCAACTCATTCCATAGCATTCAAATATTATCACCACGTATTCCAAGTCATATCAAGAAATACTGCCACGTATTTTTGTACGTAAAACGCAAGCGTATCTTTCCCTCTCCCGACAAAACTATGAACTCTTCCCCGCAGTTCTCAATTAATTTCTGCCATCGGTCGTTTAAAATGGCAAGTAAAAAATGCCCCGAAGTTTCTTCGACGCAATAGAGTTTTCCGTACAGCCGCTACACAGCGTATAATCAAGGCCACCGAAAATAGATCTATCTTTCGGTGGTCTCGGTATAATGGTGTATGAGCCGCGGCATGTGAATCTTTAACCACGGCCCGATAGTGGCCTATCCTATAATGTTGCCAGAAGCACGATTATGGCTAACTTTAGCCTTAAATAAAAAATAACTACTGAGGCTAGAGGGCTGCAATTTGGTTTGTTTGAAGGCTGGAGGGTGGATGATCAACACACCAATTTGCAGCCCTCTAGCCTCAGTAGTTTTATAGATCTGAGAGCGGACAGAAAAAGTTCCGACAGAATAAAGTGCGGACGGACGGACAAAGCCGGCACAATAGATTTCTTTTACAGAAAACAAAAACCAGTCCCGTTCACAAAGACGTGGAAATGACGGGTGCAATTATTCAAGATCAAAAAGATAACTTAATTAGCGAGTCTGTTATTTCATTACGCAGTTGCCTTACTGCTCGCCTACTAATAGTTATATGCAGAGGTCGAGTTGGAAAAAAAGAGTGGGACTTTTATGGAAAAAGTGGTTTGATTGATATTGGCGAGTGATGTTATTCCATTAGGACTTCTGGTTTGTATTCCGAGTGCAAGGGGGTAGCGAGAGTGATAATATATTTTAGATATGTTATCATGTATATAATTAATATTTGTATGTATATATATATATATATATATATATATATATATATATATATATATATATATATATATGTATGTATGTATGTATATTTCCGAGTGCAAGGGGGTAGCAAGAGTAATAATATATTTTAGATATGTTATCA
>NC_089786.1:47459694-47534694 GCF_040412425.1 Macrobrachium rosenbergii | reverse complement strand
AAGGGTTCAGTGGCTTTCCAAAGTAGGTGCATAGAAGGGTCCTAAAATTACGAGGAAATGACGATTGAATGTGGGCGCGTCCTAGGTATCTCAGGTAAGTTGTGAGAGGGTCAGTCCTAGGAAACTGTCATGATATGTTGGTGTCCTAGGATATCCTAGATTCCCCTAGCGTTTCCTTTGAGGAAGCGTGTGACCAAGGATCTAAGAGGAAGTGAGTTGTATGAACCTTTTGGGATGTTCATTGTATGTCTTGTTAACTAGAGCAGTGGTTCTCAAACTGAGGTATTCTAGTGTATGCTAGTCAGTCTAGAGCAGTGGTTCTCAAACTGGGGGTAATTACCCCCGTGGGGATAATGAAGCCGTTTCTGGGGGTAACGAGGCACTTTCCAAAAGTAATAGTTCTTTGGAGTAAAATTCAGTAAAATTATAAATAATAATAAGTAAATGAATAAATAAATAAATAAATTAATAATACAGAAAAAGATTCATTTTCATCATAATTATGCAAGTTATACCCAACATTCGTTTTCTTCAATCCCGAAAGAAAAAAGAATGCCATGAAGAGTCTTTGTGATATAAGTGAAAAAACATCAGAAGGAGATAATTTTGTTGATTGCTGCGCACTCTCCTCCACTGTCTCCAGTGAGTGTTCTGCAGACCATGAGGTAATTTCGCATCTTGATAGATAGATCACCATTATTCCTACCCAGTAGGGGTAATGGTATAAAAAAAAAGTATACCTTAGTTTAACCAGACCACTGAGCTGATTAACAGCTATCCTAGGGCTGGCCCGAACGATTAGATTTATTTTACGTGGCTAAGAACCACTTGGTTACCAAGCAACGGGACCTAAAACTTATTGTGGAATCCGAACCACATTATACCGAGAAATGAATTTCTATCACCAGAAATAAATTCCTCTAATTCTTCATTGGCTGGCCGGAGACTCGAACTCGGGCCTAGCAGAGTACCAGCCGACAACTCTATCGGCTCATCCAACGAGGAACTAGGGGTAATGGTGATATATCACACCACTGCCGAGGGCAACAATACCAAAAAATTTGAGAACCACTGATCCAGAGGTTCCTGGCCAACAGGATCTGTTTGGGAAACAGAGGAATGAGGGTAATTCTAATTTAGGGTGTCCTTACCTAGCAATCATCACTGGGTTCTTGAGGGGAGGATAAGTACTGGAAGCCTTCCATGAAGTGAAGGTTGTTCCCTCTACCCGTGGGGAACACCTTTGATTTAGAATATAAAATTTAGGCCAATGGCCAAGCGCTGGGACCTATGAGGTCATACAGCGCTGAGAATAATGTTGAAACAATTATTAGGAGAGGGTGGAAAGTAAAATGAAAGAAAGAGAATATGAAAGGAGTCACTGCAAAAGGAATAAAAGGGGTTGCAGCCAGGGGCCGAAGGGACGCTGCAAAGAACCTTAGGTAATGCCTACAGTGCGCTGCGTGCGGTGCACTGACAGCACTAACCCTCTAAGGGGAGGGAGAAAACACATTGGAATGACTCTGAACGAGAAAAGTGACAGGAAATACTCAAGATCACTTGAAGGATGACATGTGAAGTGGCCACTGGAGACTGAGGTCTTCAACTGGAGTATAAAATTTAGGTCAAAGACAAAACGCTGGGACCTATGAGGTCATTCAGCGATGAAACTATTGAAACAAGTGTTGAGGATGGTAGAAGGTAATATGGAAGAAAGAGAATACGAACGGAGGTACAGTCAAAGGAATGAGAGAGGTTGCAGCCAGGGGCCGAAGGGATGTTGCATAGAACCTTAAGTAATGCATACAGTGCGCTGCGTGCGGTGCACTCACGGCACTATCCCCCTACGGGAGTAACATAGTCTCTTGGTAAATACACACTAAATCAGGATGGACTTAGTCTAGTCATGAAATAATTACAAGACTTGGTTCGCGCTGCTAGAAATTTTTTTATTATTCCGAAGATGAACCCTATTCATATGGAACAAGCCCACCAAAGGGGCCACTAACTTGAAATTCAAGCTTCCAAAGAATATGTTGGTCATTAGGAAGAAGTAAGAGGCTGTAAAGCCATATACAGAAAGAAGAGATCTCACTTACTAAAAAGGAAAAAAAATAATAAATAGATAAAAATGTATTAAAATCCAAGAAGAATAGAATTAGGGTAGTAATGCATTGCATTTTCGCTTGAACTTCTGAATTTCCAGTTGCACATCCTCTGGGAGACTGTTCCACAGTCCAGTGGTATGAGGAATAAAGAATCTCTGGAACTGAGAAGTTCGACAGCGAGGCACATTTACTGCATATTGGTGCATCTGTTCAGCGAATCTGGTTGCTCTCTCTCGGCAGATAAAGGGGATCAGGGATCAATTGTGAATGTGAAAGATCTCTGTTGAACTACAGCTTATGACAAAGTGACAAACAAGAGACCATGGTCCAAGTCACAACTGTTACTATTGGGAAACAGAAACCTACCACCACGAACCACTCTTTCTAAAGGAGATTAATCTCTGGCAGAAGCAGACATACACACTAAAGAACAGTATTCCATTAAAGGAAGCACAAATGACCTAAAACAGGTTGCACCGATTTTATCACTGTTATAAATATATGAGACCTTACGAACAATACCTAACTGTCATGCGGCATTTACTGTAACTTTCATTAGATGTTTCTCAAAAGTTAGATGCGAGTCAAAAGTTACACCTAGAACAGATAAAGCTTAAGACTCATTCAGCAAAGTTCCACCCATCTGAAGGGAAGGATAGGGTGGGAAATCTGTTCGAGATCTGCTAATCAGTAGTGTTTTCGTTTTACTGGAGTTCAACCTCATACCACACCGACTACACCGGTCTCTGATCTGGTCCATGTCCAGATAGAGGCTATGGGCAGCTTCATTTCTCATAGGTGGAGACTTGACTACACCCACAAGTGTTACATCATCGGCATACTGAACAATCTTGTTTTCCAGGCCAACAACCATGTCGCTTGTATGCAATAAAAATAACAGTGGACCAAGAACACGGTCCTGTGGAACTCCAGACACAATAGGTCTTGGTTCGCTAAAGATCCCATCCACAACAACCCGCTGCTGCCTTCCTGTAAGGAAATCTTGAATTAATCCTAAAACATATCCACCCAATCCAAGATTCTGAAGTTTATGAATAAGTGCCTTGTGATTTACTAAACCGAAAGCAGCACTAAAATCTATTTGAATTACTCTGCACTCAAAACCCCATATCGAAGTTCCCTTGTAAATGGCATGTCAATCTAAAAGAGCATCACAGGTACCCAACTGCTTCCTGTATGCATACTGACTATCAGTTAACAATACTTTAGATTCCACATCCATATATAGTGGCTTAAAAATAAGTTTTTCAGCAACTTTGGAGAGCACAGGGAGAATAGAGATTGGCCTGTAGTTACTGCAGTCTGCAGATATGCCACCCATTGGAACAGGCACTGTATTACTAAGCTTGCGCTCATCCGTAAAGATACTACGTCGACATAAAAATCTATAGAATCTAGTAATCTTGGGAGACAACACAATAGAAACTTTTGAAAAACAAAGGGAAGAAGCCATCAAGATCTTCTCCACCCCAGCTATCAAGATTATCCAAAATTTTCTTAACATCCCTGGAGCGAAATGCAAATGGCTAACTATAACCTTAAATAAAATAAAAACTACTGAGGCTAGAGGGCTGCAATTTGGTATGTTTGATGGTCGGAGAGTGGATGATGAACATGCCAATTTCCAGCCCTCTAGCCTCAGTAGTTTTTAAGATCTGAGGGCGGAGAGAAAAAGTGCAGACGGACATATAAAAACCATCTCTATAACAGTTTTCTTTAACAGAAAACTAAAAAGCATAACAAGTTTCCCATCATCTGCCCATCTCACATCTCACACTTTAAAATTCTTATTGATTCCATAATTTTCATTGGAAAATATTGATAAATTCAGAGTTCTTTCTCTTAATTATTATTATTATTATTATTATTATTTGGCAGCAGATTATTTTTAAACAGGTTCTATTATTATTATTATTATTAGCTGCATTTATTTTATACAAGACTTTTTACAAGGTTTTTAAGCATCAACTTCTCTTCAGTCTTTAAATTATAACAATCAGCAGCACTTTTCATTGACAAAAACGTTGTTGATATGGGGGAAAAGTTCAAAGAAATGCATAATGACTGCAAATCTCTCTCTCTATATTCTATACAGTTAGTTATATACTCTTGTTCTCTCTCTCGACGCGTTTCGTCCGATCGGTCAATCTTAGGATGTCATTCACAAATATACAAACAAACATACAAAACAAACATACAAACATTCACTTATGTATATATATATGTATATATATATATATATATATATATCATATATATGGCGATATATATATTGGTATAGTCATATATATATATATACATATATTCTGCGGACAGTCAAGCCACAATATTTTCTGGATGAAAGGGACAGTCACCACGGGAATACCTGGATAAAAGGGACAGTCACCATAATAATACTTGGATGGAAGGGACAGTCACCACAGGAATACCTGGAAAAAAGAGACAGTCACCACAGTAATTTCTGGATAAAGGGGACAGTCACCACAGTAATACCTGAATAAAAGAGACAGTCACCACAGTAATACCTGAAGGGCGCCTCGCTCATACCTGAACAAAAGAGGCAGTCACCACAGTTTACCTGAATAAAAGAGACAGTCACTACAGTTTCCGGATGGGTAGGACAATTGAAATTTCTGGATAAATGGAAAGTCACTAAAGTAATTTCTGGATGGAAGTGACAGCCTCCTGCAGTAATACCTGGAAAAGGGACAGTCACACAGTAAATTCTGGATGGAATGGACAGTCAGCAGGCGCAGTAATTTCTGGATGGAAGGGCTCACCACAGTAATTTCTGGATGGAAGGGATATTTTGTATAGTAATTTCTGGATGGAATGGACAGTCACCACAGTAATTTCTGGATGGAATGGGCAGTGGTTCAATGAATTTCTTGATGAAAAGACGTCACCACAGTAACTTCTGAAACGCATGGGACAGTGGTCAGTAATTTCTCCAAGGGACAGTCGCCAGTAATTTCTGGATAGAAAGGACAGTCACCACAGTAATTTCTGGATAGAAGGACAGCCACCACAGTAATTTCTGGATGGAATGTTCTCTTGTCAACAAAGAAATTTCTTGATGAAAAGACAGTCACCACAGTAATTTCTGGAAAGAAGGGACAGTCACCACAGTAATTTCTGGATAGAAGGGACAGTCACCACAGTAATTTCTGAAAGATTTTCTTCACCCCAGTTATTTCTGGATGGAAATGTCAGTCACCATAGAAATTTTTGGATTAAATGGACAGTCACCACAGTAATTTCTGGAAGGTTGGTGTTCATCACAGTAATTTCTGGATGGAAGGCCAGTTCGAATTAATTTCTAAATGGTTTGGAACAGAAACCATTGTAATGCCTGGATGGAATGGACAGGTACCACAGTAATACCTGGATGGAAAGGACAGTCACCACAGGTGGATAGTGGGGACAGGCCCAGATATTCCTGGATGGAAAGGACCTGACCACAATGTTTCTGGATGGAAGAGACACCAGAGTAATTTCTGAATAAAGGGACAGTCCCATTAATTTCTGGATGAAAGGGAAAATCACCAAAGTAATTTCTGGATGAAAGGGACAGTCACCAAAGTAATTTCTGGATGAAAAGACAATCACCAAAATAATTTCTGGATGAAAGGGAGTCACCAAGGTAATTTATGGATGAAAGGGACAGTCACCACGGGAATACCTGGATAAAAGGACAGTCACCTCCTCTTGGATGGAAGGACTTCAACGAAGACCTGGTCGATATCATCGGGCAGTAATTTCTTCGGGACAGTCTGGATAATACCTGAATAAAAGAGACAGTCTTCCACAGGTGCCTGAATAAAGAACAGTTTGCACAGTACGCCCGGATGGAAAGGCAATCATCACAAGAAATCCTGGATCTGTCTGGACAAGTCACCCAGTCTTTTCTGGATGGAAAGGACAGTCATCCACAGTAATTTCTGGATGGAAGGGACAGTCAGCCTTCAGGAATTTCTGGATAAAAGGACAGTCACCGATGTAATTTCCCATGCAGGTGACAGTCAACAGTAATACCTGGATAAAGGGACAGTCAAGAAACACTGGATGGCAATCCCTCCGCCCGATCATTTCTGGAAACAAGGCCCCGACCTAATTTCTGGCCAAACGACTAAATCATATCTGGAAATGTCAGTCCCGAGCAGATATGGCCTGAAGTCCTTTCTGGAATTCCTCGCAGTGATCCGAGAATCCCTGGGCGAAGGGACCATCGTAATTTCTGGATGGACGTCAGAGAGTCTATTCACCAACGTAACCTGGATGGATGAAACCATCCACATTATCCTAAACAAAGGATAGAGAGCCGACAATGACCCCCTGAACATCCCAGAAGGTTCCCTGAAGGCTCTGCTGGAGATCTGTACGAAGATGGGCCTTCACTACGCACAGAATACATGTATAGACAGAAGGATGGCGTTGCGATGGGCTCTCCATTGGGCGTCCTCTTTGGAAATTTTTACATGGGCACCGTAGAAGAACGTGTCTTCGAGAGAATCCAGCGGCCGAAGAAATATGCCCGATATATCGACGACGTCTTCGTTCAAGGGCAGACAACGAGGAGGGGTTGAAGTCACCACAGTAATTTCGTCTGACCTTCCAACAATCTGAGTGGTTGACCTACACTGTCGAGTTCAGCACAGACGACCGGCTCCCCTTCCTCGACGTTATGGTCACAAAGACGGAACGGAACTTGAAGACATCAGTCACCACACAAAATCCACCAATTTGGGACTTTGCTTGAATGGGGATGGAAGGGACAGTGCCCACAAGGTTTAAGAACACGACAGTCAGGACAGTCATTTCTGAATAAAGGGCCCTCTCCCACTGCTCCACCTGGCAGGACACCAACAAGGAATTGGATGGAAACGTGCTGCACAAATGTTGGTGAACAATGGTTTCACCAACAAACTCTGTAAACAAAGAAATTCGAACTGGCCTGGAAAAATGGTACAACGGTGAGAAACACACAGTCCCCCAAGATGACATAAAGATCTTTATAAGTAATTTCTGGATGCATCCCCAGTACCGTGATTTCTGAATGGAGGAACTCCATGAAGAAAATCGATGGAAGGGAAAACGTCACCTGGATGGACCGAAGACAGTAAGAGAATAAATCTTGTAATTTATTATAAGAACCGTTACACCTATAATACCTGAATCTGGTGATGAAGAATATGCCTGAATAAAATCCGCCAGCAAGAGAACCCTCAAGCAGAAGAATTTCTGAATGGTCGGTCACCAATTTGTATGTCCTGTCCGAGGATGCCCTGGCGTAATTTATATTGGAATGACCACGATGCGTCTGAATGGAATGGATCTCTGCCACGCCCAGGAGGGTGCCATCATGAAGGGACGCCCGTGTAATTTCAATATTTCCATCTCCCGCGACAGTATTATACAAAATATAAGTATAATCTGGATGGAAGCCGACGACCTCGACGTCTGCGCCTGAATAGAGGCGCTCCTCATTGCCGATGAGAAAACCAACAATGAATACGACGCAGGAGGCATCAGTCTCAAAGTAATTTCCACGAATTTAAGAAGAATAATGCAGAACACCCACCAAATCCAACGAATAAAGGGAAAACGACAATACCTGAAAATGGAGATGCCCCTGATGAGCGAGGCGCCCTTACCGAGACAATCCCCGACTACGACAGAAAGAGTAGATAATGACGTCATTCATCCGTAAGCCCAATAGCAGCCACACTACCGATGATGTCAGAATAAATGACATCACGCAACGGCAGGCCAATGGGAACGCTGGAATGAATGAAATTCCCAGGTTGCGAAGGGAAAGTCGGGATCGAGCTTCGCTGCAGAAATTTGGCTTGAAGTTCGCTGACTGCAACCAATGGAAGGGAAGTCGCCATCCATGACCATGAAGGGAGAGTCACCCGTGTATAAATTCAGTCACGACCTATAAAAGGGCCAGTCCTCTACTAAATTTCTGGCTGGAGAATGACAGAAGAGTAATTTCTGGAAAGGGACAGTCGCCACAACAATTGTATATAACAGTCAACTGTATAGAATATATAAAGAAGCAGAATTCAGATTTTGACAGTTTCAATGAAATGACAAATAAGGCGACTGTCACCACGCAATCCACTGAAGAGAAGTCCGCAATAATTTCTGGAAAAAGGACAAAAAGTCTTCTACAAAATAAATGCAGCTGAAGCAGCAATAATATTCAATAGAACCTTTTATGGAATGGATTATTATTATTATTATTATACACTCAATTCTTACAAGGTAATTTAAGCATCAACCTATTGGCAGTCTTTAAATTATCAACAATCAGCAGCACAGTAATTTCATTGACAAAAACGTTGTTGATATGGATATATGAGAAACCAAGTTCAAAAGAAATGCATAATGACTGTAAATCAGTCTCTCTCTAATCTTCTCACGTAATTTCTGGATGGAAGGGACAGTTAACGTAATGAAATGAAGATATTTGTACCTCAACATCGTTTTCTGCATGCATAAATGGATAGTAACATTGTATCATCAATACTAATACATACATACATACATACATACATGTGTTTGTACATCTTAATAAGCTTACTGGACACGGATGGGGAAAATGTTAATATATATTTCTGGATATATATATATATATATATATATATATATATATATATATATATATATATATATATATTTATTAATTTCTGGATGGAAGGGATATATATATATATATTTTTCTGGATATAGGGATATATATATATATATATATATATATATATATATTTATACTATATATATATATATATATATATATATATATATATATATATATATATATATTAATTTCTGGAAGGGACAGGACAGTCACCAAAATAATAACTGGATAAAAGGGACAGTCATCACATTAATTTCTGGATAAAAGGGGCAGTCACCACAATAATACCTGGATGGAAGGGACAGTCACCACAGGAATACCTGGAAAAAAGAGACAGTCACCACAGTCATTTCTGGATAAAGGGGACAGTCACCACAGTAATACCTGAATAAAAAGAGACAGTCACCACAGTAATTTCCGGATGGAAAGGACAGTCACCACAGAAATTTCTGGATAAATGGGAAAGTCACCACAGTAATTTCTGGATGGAAAGGACAGTCGCCGGAGTAATTTCTGGATGGAAGGGACAGTCACCATCGTAATTTCTGGATAAAAGGGACAGTCACCATCGTAATTTCTGGATAAAAGGGACAGTCACCATCATAATTTCTGGATAAAAGGGACAGTCACCGATGTAATTTCTGAATGGAAGTGACAGTCACCGCAGTAATACCTGGATAAAAGGGACAGTCACACAGTAAATTCTGGATGGAATGGACAGTCACCACAGTAATTTCTGGATGGAAGGGACAGTCACCACAGTAATTTCTGGATGGAAGGGACAGTCACCACAGTAATTTCTGGATGGAAGGGACAGTCACCACAGTAATTTCTGGATGGAAGGGACAGTCACCACAGTAATTTCTGGATGGAAGGGACAGTCACCACAGTAATTTCTGGATGGAAGGGACAGTCACCACAGTAATTTCTGGATGGAATGGACAGTCAACAAAGAAATTTCTTGATGAAAAGACAGTCACCACAGTAATTTCTGGAAAGAAGGGACAGTCACCACAGTAATTTCTGGATGGAAGGGACAGTCACCACAGTAATTTCTGGAAAGAAGGGACAGTCACCACAGTAATTTCTGGATGGAAATGTCAGTCACCATAGAAATTTTTGGATTAAATGGACAGTCACCACAGTAATTTCTGGAAGGAAGGGACAGTCACCAAAGTAATTTCTGGATGGAAGGGACAGTCACCACAGTAATTTCTGAATAAAAGGGACAGTCACCAAAGTAATTTCTGATTGGAAGGGACAGTCACCACAGGCAATGCCTGGATGGAAAGGAAAGTCACCACAGTAATACCTGGATAGAAAGGACAGTCACCACAGTAATACCTATATAAAAGGACAGTCACCACAGTAATTTCTGGATGGAAGGGACAGCAAAAACAGTAATTTCTGAATAAAAGGGACAGTCACCAAAGTAATTTCTGGATGAAAAGACGGTCACCAAAGTAATTTCTGCATGAAAGGGACAGTCATCAAAGTAATTTATGGATAAGAGGGACAGTCACCAAAGTAATTTCTGGATGAAAGGGACAGTCACCAAAGTAATTTGTGGATAAAAGGGACATTCACCAAAGTGATTTCTGGATGGAAGGGGCAGTCACCACAGTAATACCTGGATGGAAAGGACAGTCACCACAGTAATTTCTGAATAGAAGGGTTAGTAATCACGGTAATTTCTGAATGGAAGGGACAGTCACCACAATAATACCTGGATGGAAGGGATAGTCACAACAGTAATACCTGAATAAAAGGGACAGTCACCACAGTAATTTCTGAATGGAAGGGACAGTCCCCACAATAATACCTGGATGGAAGGGACAGTCACCACAGTAATTTCTGAATGGAAGGGACGGTCACCACAGTATTACCTGGATGGAAGGGACAGTCACAACAGTAATACCTGAATAAAAGGGGCAGTCACCACAGTAATTTCTGAATGGAAGGGACAGTCACCACAATAATACCTGGATGGAAGGGACAGTCACAACAGTAATACCTGAATAAAAGGGGCAGTCACCAAAGTAATTTTTGAATGGAAGGGACAGTCACCACAATAATACCTGGATGGAAGGGACAGTCACCACAGTAATACCTGGATGCAAGGGACAGTCACCACAGAAATACCTGAATAAAAGGGGCAGTCAACAAAGAAATTTTTGAATGGAAGGGACAGTCACCACAATAATACCTGGATGGAAGGGACAGTCACCACAGTAATTTCTGAATGGAAGGGACAGTCACCACAGTATTACCTGGATGGAAGGGACAGTCACCACAGTAATTTCTGAATGGAAGGGACAGTCACCACAATAATACCTGGATGGAAGGGACAGTCACAACAGTAATACCTGAATAAAAGGGGCAGTCACCAAAGTAATTTTTGAATGGAAGGGACAGTCACCAAAGTAATTTTGAATGGAAGGGACAGTCACCACAATAATACCTGGATGGAAGGACAGTCACCAAAGTAATTTTTGGATGGAATGGACAGTTACAGTAATTTCTGGATAAAAGGACAATTTCTGGATAATACCTGGATGGAAGGGACAGTCACCACAGTAATTTCTGAATGGAAGGGACAGTCACCACAGTAATTTCTGAATGGAAGGGACAGTCACCACAATAATACCTGGATGGAAGGGACAGTCACCACAGAAATATCTGAATAAAAGGGACAGTCACCAAAGTAATTTTTGAATGGAAGGGACAATCACCATAATAATACCTGGATGGAAGGGGCAGTCACCACAGTAATACCTGAATAAAAGGGACAGTCACCAAAGTAATTTCTGATTAAAAAGGATAGTCACCCCTATAATACCTGGATGGAAGGGACAGTCACCACAGTAATACCTGAATAAAATGGACAGTCACCAAAGTAATTTCTGAATAAAAGGGACAGTCACCACAGTAATTTCTGAATGGAAGGGACGGTCACCACAGTATTACCTGGATGGAAGGGACAGTCACCACAGTAATTTCTGAATGGAAGGGACAGTCACCAAAGTAATTTCTGAATGGAATGGACGGTCACCACAATTACTTAATACCTGGATTGAAGGGAGAGTCACCAAAGTAATTTCTGAATAGGAAAGGGACAGTCACCACTGTAATACCTAGATGGATAGGACAGTCACCACAGTAATTTCTGGATGGAAGGGATAGAAACTACATTAATTTCTGAATAAAAGGGACAGTCACCACAGAAATACCTGAATGAAAGGGACAGTCACCACAGTAATTTCTGGAAGAAATGGACAAGCACCACAGTAATTTCTGGATGGAAAGGACAGTCACCAAGCAATTTCTAGATAAATGGGACAGTCACCACTGTAATTTCTGGATGGAAGGGACAGTCATCACTGTAATATCTGGATGGGAGGGACAGTCACCATAGTAATTTCTGGATAAAAGGGACAATCACCAATGTAATTTCAGAATGGAAGTGACAATCACCGCGGTAATACCTGAATAATTTCTGAATGGAAGAGACAGTCATCCAGTAATACGTGGATAAAAGGGACAGTCACCATAGTAAATTCTGGATGGAATGGACAGTCACACAGTAATTTCTGGATGGAAGGGACAGTCACCACAGTAATTTCTGGATGGATATGACGGGTCACCACAGTAATTTCTGGATTAAATGGACAGTCACCAGAGTAATTTCTGGAAGGAAGGGACAGTCACCAAGGTAATTTCTGGATGGAAGGCACAGTCACCACAGTCATTTCTGAATGCAAGGGACAGTCACCACAGTAATTTCTGGATGGAAGGGACAGTCACCACAGTAATTTCTGAATAAAAGGGACAGTCACCAAAGTAATTTCTGGATGGAAGGGACAGTCACCACAGTAATTTCTGAATAGAAGGGACAGTCAGCAAAGTAATTTCTAAATGGAAGGGACAGTCACCACAGTAATGCCTGGATGGAAAGGACAGGTACCACAGTAATACCTGGATGGAAAGGACAGTCACCACAGTAATACTTAAATAAAAGGGACAGTCACCACAGAAATTCCTGGATGGAAAGGACAGTCACCACAATAATTTCTGGATGGAAGAGACAGTAACCACAGTAATTTCTGAATAAAAGGGACAGGCACCAGATTAATTTCTGGATGAAAGGGAAAATCACCAAAGTAATTTCTGGATGAAAAGGACAGTCACCAAAGTAATTTCTGAATAAAAGGACAGTCACCAAAATAATTTCTGGATGAAAGGGAGTCACCAAGGTAATTTATGGATGAAAGGGACAGTCACCAAAGTAATTTCTGAATAAAAGGGACAGTCACCAAAATAATTTCTGGATGAAAGGGAGTCACCAAAGTAATTTCTGAATAAAAGGGACAGTCACCAAAATAATTTCTGGATGAAAGGGAGTCACCAAAGTAATTTCTGGATGAAAGGGACAGTCGCCAAAGCAATTTCTGGATGAAGGGGACAGTCACCAAAGTGATTTCTGGATGGAAGGGACAGTCACCACAGTAATAGTCAATACAGTAATTTCTGAAAAGGGACAGTCAGGATGGGAGGGACAGTAATTTCTGAATGGAAAGGGACAGTCACGACAGTAATACCTGGATGTAAAGGACAATCACCAAATAATTTCTGGATGGAATGGACAGTCACCAAAGTAATTTCTGAATGGAAGGGACAGTAATCAAAGTAATTTCTGGATGGAAGGGACAGTCACCAAAGAAATTTCTGGATGGAAGGGACAATCACCAAAGTAATTTATGAATGGAACGGACAGTCACCAAAGTAATTTCTGGATGGAAGGGACAGTCATGAAAGTAATTTCTGAATGGAATGGACAGTCACCACAGTAATTTCTGGATGGAAACAGGACAGTCACAGTCAGAGTAATTTCTGGATGGAAGGGACAGTCACCAAGGTAATTCCTGGATAAAAGGGACAGTCACCACAGTAATTTCTGGATGGAAGGGACAGTCACCACAGTAATTTCTGAATAAAAGGGACAGTCACCTGGATGGAAGGGACAGTGTAATTCTGGATGGAAAAGGGACAGTCACCAGAAGTAATTTCTGGATGAAAGGGACAGTCACCTGGATGAAAAAAAAGTAATTTCTGGATAGAATGGACAGTCACCAAAGTAATTTCTTAATAAAATTTCTGGGACAGTCACCACAGTAATTTCTGGATTGAAAGGACAGTCACCACAAGCATTTCTGGATGGAAGGAGTAACCACAGTAATTTCTGAATAAAGGGACAGTCACCACAGTAATTTCTGGATGGAAGGGACAGTAATCACAGTAATACCTGAATAAAAAGGGACAGTCACCAAAATAATAAAGGGACAGTGTAATTTCTGATGGAAGGGACAGTCACCACAGTAATTTCTGGATGGAAGGGACAGTCACCACAGTAATTTCTGGATGGAAGGGACAGTCACCAAAGTAATTTCTGAATAGTAATTTCTGAATGGAAGGGACAGTCACCAAAAGTAATTTCTGAATAAAAGGACAGTCACCAAAGTAATTTCTGGATGGAAGGGACAGTGACCACAGTAATTTCTGAATGGAAGGGACAGTCACCACAGTAATTTCTGAATGGAAGGGACAGTCACCAATTTAATTTCTGGATGGAAGGACAGTCACCACAGTAATTTCTGAATGGAAAAGGGACAGTCACCACAGTAATTTCTGAATGGAAGGGACAGTCACAGTAATTTCTGAATGGAAGGGACAGACAGTAATTTCTGGATGGAAAGGACAGTCACCAAAGTAATTTCTGGATGGAAGGACAGTCACCAAAGTAATTTCTGAATGGAACGGACAGTCACCAAAGTAATTTCTGGATGGAAGGACAGTCACACAGTAAGAATCACCAAAGTAATTTCTGGATGGAAGGGGACAATCTGAATGGAAGGGACCACCAAGTAATTTCTGGATGGAAGGGAATGGAATTTCTGGATGGAAGGGACAGTCACCAAAGTAATTTCTGGATGGAAAGGGACAGTCATGAAAGTAATTTCTGAATGGAATGGACAGTCACCACAGTAATTTCCGAATAAAAGGGACAGTCACCAGAGTAATTTCTGGATGGAAGGGACAGTCACCACAGTAATTCCTGGATAAAAGGGACAGTCACCACAGTAATTTCTGGATGGAAGGGACAGTCACCACAGTAATTTCTGAATAAAAGGGACAGTCACCACTGTAATTCCTGGATAAAAGGGACAGTCCCAAAGTAATTTCTGGATGAAAGGGACAGTCACCAAAGTAATTTCTGGATGGAATGGACAGTCACCAAAGTAATTTCTTAATAAAAGGGACAGTCACCACAGTAATTCCTGGATTGAAAGGACAGTCAGCACAGTAATTTCTGGATGGAAGGAGTAACCACAGTAATTTCTGAATAAAATGGATAGCCACCACAGTAATTTCTGGATGGAAGGGACAGTAATCACAGTAATTCCTGAATAAAAGGAACAGTCACCAAAGTAATTTCTGGATGGAAGGGACAGTCTACACAGTAATTTCTGGATGGAAGGGACAGTCACCACATTAATACCTGGATGGAAGGGATAGTCACCACAGTAATTTCTGAATGAAAGGGACAGTCACAACAGTAATTTCTGAATAAAAGGGACAGTGACCGCCGTAATTTCTGGATGGAAGGGACAGTGACCACAGTAATTTCTGAATGGAAGGGACAGTGACCACAGTAATTTCTGAATGGAAGGGACAGTCACCAATTTAATTTCTGGATGGAAGGGACAGTTAACACAGTAGTACCTGGATGGAAGGGACAGTCACCACAGTAATTTCTAAATGGAATGGACAGTCACCACAGTAATTTCTGAATGGAAGGGACTGTCACCACAGTAATACCTGGATGGATGGGACAATCACCACAGTAATTTCTGAATGGAAGGGACAGTTACCACAGTAATACCTGGATAATTGGGACAGTCACCAAAGTAATTTCTGAATGGAAGGGACAGTCACCACGGCAAATTCTGAATGGAAGGGCGGTCACCACAGTAATACCTGAATAAAAGGGACATTCACCCAATTAATTTCTGAATAAAGGGCACAGTCACCAAAGTAATATCTGAATAAAAGGGACAGTCACCAAAGTAACTTCTGAATAAAATGGGCAGTCACTAAATTAATTTCTGAATGAAAAGGACGGTCACCACAGTAATATCTGGATGGAAGGGACAGTCACCACAATAATACATGAATAAAAGAGACAGTCACCACAGTAATACATGGATGGAAGGGACAGTCACCACAGTAACATCTGGATGGAGGGGACAGTCACCACAGTAATACCTGGATGGAAGGGACAGTCACCACAGTAATACCTGGATGGAAGGGACAGTCACCAAGGTAATTTTTTAATGAAAATGACAGTCACAAAAGTAATTTCTGAATAAAAGGGACAGTGACCAAAGTAATTTCTGAATAAAAGTGACAGTCTTCTTAGTAATTTCTGATTGGAAGGGACGCTAACCACAGAAATACCTGGATGGAAGGGACAGTCACCACAGTAATTTCTGAATAAAAGGGACAGTCACCACAGTAATACCTGGATGGAAGGGAGGACAGTCTCACAGTAAACCTGGATGGAAGGGACAGTCACCACAGTAATACCTGGATGGAAGGGACAGTCACCACAGTAATACCTGGATGGAAAGGACAGTCACCACAGTAATACCTGGATGGAAAGGACAGTCACCACAGTAATACCTGGATGGAAGGGACAGTCACCACAGTAATACCTGGATGGAAAGGACAGTCACCACAGTAATACCTGGATGGAAAGGACAGTCACCACAGTAATACCTGGATGGAAAGGACAGTCACCACAGTAATACCTGGATGGAAAGGACAATCACCACAGTAATACCTGGATGGAAGGGACAGTCACCACAGTAATAGGTGGATGGAAAGGACAGTCACCACAGTAATACCTGGATGGAAGGGACAGTCACCACAGTAATACCTGGATGGAAGGGACAGTCACCACAGTAATACCTGGATGGAAGGAACAGTCACCACAGTAATACCTGGATGGAAGGGACAGTCACCAAAGTAATACCTGGATGGAAGGGACAGTCACCACAGTAATACCTAGATGGAAGGGACAGTCACCACAGTAATACCTAGATGGAAGGGACAGTCACCACAATAATACCTGAATAAAAGGGACAGTCACCAAAGTAATTTCTGAATGGAATTGACGGTCACCACAGTAATACCTGAATAAAAGGGACACTCACCAAAGTAATTTCTGGACAGGAAAGGGACAGTCACCACAGTAATACCTGGATGGGAACGACAGTCACCACAGTAATTTCTGGATGGAGGGGACAGAAACCACAGTAATTTCTGAATAAAAGGGACAGTCACCACAGTAATTTCTGGATGGAAGGGACATTCGCCAAAGGAAAACCTGGACGGAAAGGATAGTCACCACAGTAATACCTGGATGGAAAAGACAGTCACAACAGTAAAATCTGAATAAAAGGGACATTCACCACAGTAATACCTAAATAAAAGGGACAGTCACCACAGTAACAACTGGATGGAAGGGACAGTCACCAAAGTAATTTCAGGATGGAAAGGACAGTCACCACAGTAATTTCTGAATAAAAGGGACAGTCACCAGAGTAATTTCTGGTTGGAAGGGACAGTCACCAAAGTAATTTCTGAAATGGAGGGACAGTCACCACAGTAATACCTGGATGGAAAGGCCAGTCACCACAGTAATACCTGGATGGAAAGGCCAGTCACCACAGTAATACCTGGATGGAAAGGACAGTCACCACAGTAATACCTGGATGGAAAGGACAGTCACCACAGTAATACCTGGATGGAAAGGACAGTCACCACAGTAATACCTGGATGGAAAGGCCAGTCACCACAGTAATACCTGGATGGAAAGGCCAGTCACCACAGTAATACCTGGATGGAAAGGACAGTCACCACAGTAATACCTGGATGGAAAGGACAGTCACCACAGTAATACCTGGATAAAAGGCCAGTCACCACAGTAATACCTGGATGGAAAGGACAGTCACCACAGTAATACCTGGATGGAAAGGACAGTCACCACAGTAATACCCAAATAAAAGGGACAGTCACCACAGTAATTCCTGGATGGAAAGGACAGTCACCACAGTAATTCCTGGATGGAAAGGACAGTCATCACAGTAATTCCTGGATGGAAAGGACAGTCACCACAGTAATTTCTGAATAAAAAGGACAGTCACCAGAGTAATTTCTGGTTGGAAGGGACAGTCACCAAAGTAATTTCTGAAATGGAGGGACAGTCACCACAGTAATACCTGGATGGAAAGGCCAGTCACCACAGTAATACCTGGATGGAAAGGCCAGTCACCACAGTAATACCTGGATGGAAAGGACGGTCACTACAGTAATACCTAAATAAAAGGGAAAGTCGCCACAGTAATTTCTGAATAAAAGGGACTGTCACCACAGTAATACCTGGATGGAAAGGGCAGTCACCACATTAATAACTGGATAAAAGGGACAGTCACCACAGTAATTTCTGAATAAAAGGGACGGTCACCACAGTAATACCTGGATAGAAAGGACAGTCACCATAGGAATACCTGGATAAAAGAGACAGTCACCACAGTAATTTTTGGATAAAAGGGACAGTCACCACAGTAATATCTGGATAAAAGGGACAGTCACCACAGTAATAACTGGATAAAATGGACAATCACCACAGTAATAACTGGATAAAAGGGACAGTCACCACAGTAATTTCTGAAAGAATGAGACAGTCACCACAGTAATACCTGAATAAAAGGGACTGTCACCACATTAATTTATGGATGTAAGCGACAGTCACCACAGCAATACCTGGATAAAAGGGACAGTCACCAAAGTAATTTCTGGATGAAAGGGACAGTCAATACAGTAATACCTAAATAACAGGGACAGTCACCACAGTTGTATCTGGATAAAAGGGACAGTCACCACAGTAATAACTGGATAAAAGGGACAGTCACCACAGTAATAACTGGATAAAAGGGACAGTCACCACAGTAATTTCTGAAAGAAAGGGACAGTCACCACAGTAATACCTAAATAAAAGGGACAGTCACCACTGTAATTTCCGGATGAAAGGGACAGTCACCACAGTAATACCTGGATAAAAGGGACAGTCACCACAAAAATACCAGAATAAAAGGGAGAGTCACCACAGTAATACCTAAATAAAAGGGAGAGTCACCACAGTAATACCTAAATAAAAGGGAGAGTCACCACAGTAATGCCTAAATAAAAAGGACAGTCACACAGTAATATCTAAATAAAAGGGAGAGTCACCAAAGTAATAACTGGATAAAAGGGACAGTCACCAAAGTAATACCTAAATAAAAGGGAGAGTCACCACAGTAATACCTGGATAAAAGGGACAGCCACCACAGTAATACCTGTTGAACTGTTATATATAAACAATATCTAGACATTAAATTACATCATGTATATAGAATATCTGATAAGGCTTATTCTTACAGATATAAACATGCGGTTCTTCTTGGTTATCATAACACTGCTTTATGTGTCATCCGAGGTGGTGGTCCGGAAGGGTGCACTACTAGAGAAAAAGGGATCTGTGAAATTAATCAAGGACTTGGGAATAGTGAGTACTGACATTACATCAGTGCTTATCAATGAAATGACATTGAAAGATGTTCAAAAGGAATTAAAATCATTAATTAAGAAAAGTGAAAATAACAGTGTTTTACCATTGTTGGAAAAACTAGATAATGACATAGGAAGTGTGTTAAATACAAGATCCAAAAGATCCCTCTTACCTTTTATAGGGACAGCACTTAATCAGTTGTTTGGTGTTGCAACTGATTCTAATGTAGAAAAAGAAAGGGCCCGTATAGACAAACTAGAGAAATGGGCAGCAACAAGGGGCATTGTACTAAATAGAATAATTCAATCTCAAAACTTAAATAATAATGAATTAGAAAAACTAAAAGTATTCATTAATGCAGTGAACAGCAACATTACCAAAGAGATTAAGATAATAACCGATGAACAACATTTAAATACCTTTATGAACAATGTTAGAACTATCTTGCAAGACCATAAAGATCTGTTAAACGCCATTTTGTTAGCCTATAAAGGAATATTAAGCCCAACATTAATTAACCCAAGAGAGTTAGAGGGAATAATTAGTGATTTTTTGGTAGAAGGACATTATACCCCTATGGTAAAGGATGTCATGGTATATTATAATTTGATAACCACCAAGGTGGTTAAAAACAAAATTATTCTAGTTTTACATTTAATAAAAAAGATGCAGATGTACTGATGTCCATACATCCTTTTCCCATGTTGATAAAGGAAAATGTAATTATCTCAAATGTCAACCACGTCAATTCTGCATTAGAAGAACATGGGCTCAATTAAGAGATTGTATAATTTTGAAAGATAAGGAGTATATCTGCAACCTTGACAACTTTTACGAAACTACTAATGCCTATCCTTGTTTTCAAGAAATAATTGAAAGCAAAAATGAAGAAACCAAGCTGTGTACACAATTATCCAAACATGATTTTCTTTCCATCCTAGTAGAACAGTCAATTTTTGTATTTTCACTGAATACAGCAACTATTAACTGCCACAATATAAGTACTGAAATTAATTTCAATAATGTCCATGCTTTTGATAAGACATGCAAGTTAGTTATTCCTAACAAATTATATTATGAACCTCATGTTTTCACAGAAATAACAATCCATAAAAAATGCCCCATACATGAACTACTCTAGTGAAGTTAAAGAATTTAAACTGTCTCAATTAGAGTTAAAACAACTAAATGAATTAAGTTTAGTAGATGAGTTTTTCTATTACAAAGAAAATGTTTCACCAATTCTGTCTCTATTCAATTTGATCATAATCATATAATTGTAATAATAGTGTTTGCAATTTTAGTCAAACGTGTGGTAATTTCAAATATTGAAATAAAAAGGGCCAATGAAGAAGTAAAATGATCTTATAGACATGATTTACTACTTTTTTCTTTGTATATTATTATTTACATTATATGTTTATAACAAGTAACCATTTTTCACACTGTTGTAATTCATTATATATGTGTATATATATATCTCTTTTGATTCATAATATAGTGTGTGAATTTTCTACAAAATATTCTTGATTTGTTTTTTTACATTAGTACATTGACACAGTTTGTGCAATCTAAATATTTTTTTAAAGTATTACTTGGTGGGCAATCATATAACTGCTTTATTTTATTTGTGTAATTTTTCAGTCATCCATTGAACTGTATTCTTTTGTCACACTGATTGCAGTGTGAGGTAGCCTGACCGAGTGATGTACAGAATATAGGGAAATTAGATAGAAAAGAGAAAAAGTAAAGTGAGAGAGAGAGAGAGAGAGAGAGAGAGAGAGAGAGAGAGAGAGAGAGAGAGAGAGAGAGAGAGAGAGACGTAGGAATAAAGAGGGAGGCAGAGAGAACAGTGATAATGCTTAAAAGCTGTTATTATTATTATTGTGAATTCAAATACGCTGATCGAGGCAGGATTTTGCATGAACTCAAAAACAGTGTGCAAGTATATCGAGTTAAATCAATAAAAACCATCATAAAAGTGGGAAGTGGTGGCCTCGCGATTAAGTTAACCAAATCATGAGTCAGCACAGCCAAAAAGCTTACAGCAGCCAGCTCTATAACCATACCTTCATCAGGAGGCGTTATCATGGAAATTCCAGGAAATTAGGGGCTGGACAAAGTGTTGTACTTCAACACCCTCCAGTCAAACATGCTAGGGAGGGGTCTTTCACACCCCCTCCTAAGACCATCTCCAGTCAAGTCCACTAAGGAGAGAATTCAATCACACCCACTACCGTCCTTCCCAATCAACTGCTCGAAGGGGAGGCCTTGCAGATAATTTCTTCCAATAGGACCAAAAGGTGGTGGAGATTGCAGATAACAAGAATTCCAGGGGTTCAACAGTCAGAGGATCGACAGGAGTGAGACAGATCAGAACTGTGTCCTTTAAGGGAGAGTACGTCTCCCCTCGCTTTCATGTTCCCCATATAGAACTGAGTCAAGTTAATTACTCCAGAGTGATTTCGTTTTATACCACTGTAACCTGTTAATTTTGTACTGATCTTTATAATACTAAGTACTCATTAGAGTGAAGAAATTATCGATCTCGTCTCTATATGCCTTCCTGAGAGACATCAATACTTAAAATAATTTATCTTGAAGAAATATACCAGTTGCGGTAGCGAGGCGTCGAGGACACACATAGAAGAAATCAAGGTAAGAAGTGAGAGACAAAAAAACATACAACAGAGGAGAAAAGACTCCTTACAGGGACAGTCACCACAGTAATTTCTGGAAGAAAAGGACAGTCACCACAGTAATGCCTAAATAAAAGGGACAGTCACCACAGTAATTTCTGGAAGAAAAGGACAGTCACCACAGTAATGCCTAAATAAAAGGGACAGTCACCACAGTAATTTCTGGAAGAAAGGACAGTCACCACAGTAATGCCTAAATAAAAGGGACAGTCACCACAGTAATTTCTGGAAGAAAAGGACAGTCACCACAGTAATGCCTAAATAAAAGGGACAGTCACCACAGTAATTTCTGGAAGAAAAGGACAGTCACCACAGTAATGCCTAAATAAAAGGGACAGTCACCACAGTAATTTCTGGAAGAAAAGGACAGTCACCACAGTAATGCCTAAATAAAGGGACAGTCACCACAGTAATTTCTGGAAGAAAAGGACAGTCACCACAGTAATGCCTAAATAAAAGGGACAGTCACCACAGTAATTTCTGGAAGAAAAGGACAGTCACCACAGTAATACCTAAATAAAAGGGACAGTCACCACAGTAATACCCAGATAAAAGAGACAGTCACCACAGTAATACCTAAATAAAAGGGACAGTCACCACAGTAATACCCAGATAAAAGAGACAGTCACCACAGTAATACCTAAATAAAAGGGACAGTCACCACAGTAATACCCAGATAAAAGAGACAGTCACCACAGTAATTTCTGGAAGAAAAGGACAGTCACTACAGTAATACCTAAATAAAAGGGACAGTCACCACAGTAATTTCTGGAAGAAGAGGACAGTCACCACAGTAATACCTAAATAAAAGAGACAGTCACCACAGTAATTTCTGGATGAAAAGGACAGTCACCACAGTAATACCTGAATAAAAGGGACAGTCGCTACAGTAATACCTGAATAAAAGGGACAGTCACCACAGTAATACCTGAATGAAAAGGGACAGTCACCACAGTAATACCTGGATAAAAGGGACAGTCACCAAAGTAATTTATGAATGATGAAAGGGACAGTCACCACAGTAATAACTACATAAAAGGGACAGTCAACACAGTAATTTCTGGATGAAAGGGACAGTCACCAGAGTAATTTCTAGATGAAAGGGACAGTCACCACAGTAATTTCTGGATGAAAGGGACAGTCACCAGAGTAATTTCTGGATGAAAGGGACAGTCACCAGAGTAATTTCTCGATGAAAGCGACAGTCACCACAGTAATTTCTCGATGAAAGGGACAGTCACCACAGTAATACCTAAATAAAAGGGGCAGCCACCACTGTAATTTCCGCATGAAAGGGACAGTCACCACTGTAATACCTGGATAAAAGGGACAGTCACCACAGAAATAACTGGATAAAAGGGAGACTCACCACAGTAATACCTGGATAAAAGGGACAGTCACCATAGTAATACTTGGATAAAAGGGACAGTCACCACAGAAATAACTGGATAAAAGGGAGAGTCACCATAGTAATACTTGGATAAAAGGGACAGTCACCACAGTAATACCTAAATAAAAGGGACAGTCACCAAAGTAATACCTGCATAAAAGAGACAGTTACCACAGTAATACCTGGATAAAAGGGACAGTCACCATAGTAATACTTGGATAAAAGGGACAGTCACCATAGTAATACTTGGATAAAAGGGACAGTCACCACAGTAATACCTGAATAAAAGGGACAGTCACCATAGTAATACTTGGATAAAAGGGACAGTCACCACAGTAATACCTGGATAAAAGGGACAGTCACCATAGTAATACTTGGATAAAAGGAACAGTCACCACAGTAATACCTGGATAAAAGGGACAGTCACCATAGTAATACTTGGATAAAAGGGACAGTCACCACAGTAATACCTAAATAAAAGGGACAGTCACCAAAGTAATACCTGCATAAAAGGGACAGTCACCAAACTAATACCTGCATAAAAGGGACAGTTACCACAGTAATACCTGGATAAAAGGGACAGTCACCATAGTAATACTTGGATAAAAGGGACAGTCACCAAAGTAATACCTGCATAAAAGGGACAGTCACCACAGTAATACCTAAATAAAAGGGACAGTCACCAAAGTAATACCTGCATAAAAGGGACAGTTACCACAGTAATACCTGGATAAAAGGGACAGTCACCATAGTAATACTTGGATGGGACAGTCACCAAAGTAATACCTGCATAAAAGGGACAGTCACCACAGTAATACCTAAATGGACATTCACCAAAGTAAACCTGCATGGGACAGTTCACAATAATGTCTGAATAGCAGTAGAGTCACCAAAGTAAAACCTGCATAAAAGGGACAGTTACCACAGTAACGTCTGAATAACAGGGACAGTCATCACAGTAATACCTGCATAAAAGGGACTGTTACCACAGTAATGGCTGCATAAATGGGACAGTCACCACAGTAATAACTGGATAAATGGGACAGTCACCACAGTAATACCTGCATAAATGGGAGTCACCACAGTAATACCTGCATAAATGGGACAGTCACCACAGTAATGCCTGCATAAATGGGACAGTCACCACAGTAATACCTGCATAAATGGGACAGTCACCACAGTAATACCTGGATAAATGGGACAGTCACCACAGTACTACCTGGATAAATGGGACAGTCACCACAGTAATACCTGGATAAATGGGACAGTCACCATAGTAATACCTGGATAAATGGGACAGTCACCACAGTAATACCTGGATAAAAGGGACAATCACCACAGTAATACCTGGATAAATGGGACAGTCACCACAGTAATACCTGGATAAATGGGAGTCACCACAGTAATACCTGGATAAATGGGACAGTCACCACAGTAATACCTGCATAAAACGGACAGTCACCACAGTAATACCTGGATAAATGGGACAGTCACCACAGTAATACCTGGGTAAATGGGACAGTCACCGCAGTAATACCTGGATAAATGGGACAGTCACCACAGTAATACCTGGATAAATGGGACAGTCACCACAGTAATGCCTGGATAAATGGGACAGTCACCACAGTAATACCTGGATAAATGGGACAGTCACCACAGTAATGCCTGGATAAATGGGACAATCACCACAGTAATTCCTGCATAAAACGGACAGTCACCACAGTAATACCTGGATAAATGGGGCAGTCACCACAGTAATGCCTGGATAAATGGGACAATCGCCACAGTAATTCCTGCATAAAACGGACAGTCACCACAGTAATACCATGATCGTTCGAAGGGTGAATGTTTGACTGAAAGAAATAGAAAAGTCAGACGGAACATCAACACACACCCTCCCCTCTCTCCCTTCTCTGTCCCTTCCTCTCCCCACCTTATCCCCCTCCCCTTTCCCTCCCCCTAAACGTAGACTGTCATTCAGTTTTTTCCAGGCAGCGCCAGGTTGGTCAGCTAGTATGTACACACACACACATATATATACATTTTTAATGCATATATACATACACAATCTCCAAAAAAGAGTTGCCTTGAAAAAAAAAAAGTTTGATGAATCGTGGATGAATCCCCAGAACATGAAACTTACACAGCTTTATTCGTTTTCATACACCTTTAAAGTGCGTCATTAGTATTGTGAGCTGTGCTTTCACCCCTACCTTACAACCACTCTTCTGCTTGCAGGAAACTCTAGTTCTTCCTTTCAAATATATTTGCCTTTCATGAAATCAACTTAACACTTTCTAGGCCTTCCTCCCCCAACCCCAACCCCTCCCTCCTAGCACTAGTGGGTTAACTCTTCTCCTCTTTTTACTGACCTCTGGTCACTCAGTTCTTCCACATCACTGAACCACACCTAAATCAGATTCATCCTTTCTCTTGTTACCATTCTTAACTGAATTGAATTGAATATAGAATTTAGGCCGAAGGCCAACCACTGGGACCTATGAGGTCACTCAGTGCTGAAATGGAAATTGACAGTAAATGGTCTGAAAGGTGTAACAGGAGGAAAACCTCGCAGTTGCACTATACATCAGTTATTAGGAGAGGGTGGAGAGTAAGATGGAAAAAAGAGAATATGAAAGGAGGTACAATAAAAGGAACGAAAGGGGTTGCAGCCAGGGGCCGAAGGCACGCTGCAAAGAACCTTAAGAAATGCCTACAGTGACCATTCTTAATTAATTCCAAATTATTACATCCTATAATATTCCCTTACGCCAGTTAGACTACTCACACAGCTTATCTCAAGGAAACTCAGCATTTAAATCAGCTCAGTGGTCTGGCAAAACTAAGGTACACTTAACTTATTCCTTCATCGCCAAAATTTCCTATTATCAGACTGGAAGCCTGAAGAAATCAATCTTATTTAACTGACAAATCCACTTTCAAGCAACAATTTTGCCAATATACGCTTTCAGCCGGACGGAACTCACAAATCAGTCGTTTCGAAAGCGCTCCTGAAAATTGCAAAATCCGGTAGATGAAAAGAACTATTCTGTAACGAAGCAATTAATTTTCCATCTCTGTTTAGGCTCTGCTTGTTCGCGGACAGCCTAATCAAAAGGAGGATGCAATCCTTCCTCGTGGATATTCTGTGGTCATTCCATTCGAGTTGTCTTTCCTCCCACTGTATTCATTCTCTCTCTCTCTCTCTCTCTCTCTCTCAGAAAGATAGAAAAGCATATACAGTTAAATTCAACCTATCTGTCTATCTATCTATCTATCTATCTATCTGTATACCTATATGTCTATATATATATATATATATATATATATATATATATATATATATATATATATATATATATATATATATATATATATATATATATATTTCTATATATATGTATATACTTCTATATCTATCTATCTATCTATCTATCTATATCTATCTATATATATATATATATATATATATATATATATATATATATATATATATATATATATATATATATATATATATATATGTGTGTGTGTGTGTGTGTGTGTGTGTGTGTGTGTAATTCTAATAGCCACAATGCCTCTTAACTTCTCGAATTCTTCGCACTTTTTTGGATGTGCTTGTAACTACGAAGCCGTACATCCAGACGCAAAAAATTGAAGACTGTGATTGCTGGTCGCGGGACACGAACCCGCGTCGCCTTAACCACAAGGAGGTCACGTTGCCGACTTGACCATGAGAAGGATAAAAGTCTATTACCTCCCGTACATACATATACCTGTCGTTTTCAAATATATCTATTAGAGCTGGAATAGACGCATCCTCATCATCGTAGCCATGTGGGCAATCGTTTTTATTGCTTTTTAGGCTGAAATATATATGCAGAAGAATTCGAGAAGTTAAGAGGGCATTGTGGCTGTTAGAATTACATATGTGTCTGGTGAAAGTGACCAGTAGATTCTGCATATATATTTCAGCCTAAAAAGCAATAAAAACGATTGCCCACTTGGCTACGATGGTGAGGATGGGTCACCATAATAAATATATTTGAAAACGACAGGTATATGTATGTACGAGAGGTAATAGACTTTTATCCTTCTCGTGGTCAAGTCGGCAACGTGACCTCCTTGTGGTTAAGGCGACGCGGGTTCGTGTCCCGCGACCGGCAATCACAGTCTTCAATTTCTTGCGTCTGGATGTACGGCTTCGTAGTTACAAGCACATCCAAAAAACGCGAAGAATTCGAGATGTTAAGAGGGCATTGTGGCTATTAGAATGAGTCTATGACCAGTAGATTCTGGTAAAAGTGACCAGTAGATTCTGCATATATATATATATATATATATATATATATATATATATATATATATATATATATATATATATATATATATATATATATATACACACATATATATAAATACATACATACATACATACATAGATTCTGAAGACGGTTCCTCCAAATGTTGCCTTTCCTTTCGTTTCTCAACGCAGGCCTTGGGACCAGAGACTGGACTACCATAAGTCTCACGTATCGGTGTATAAACACATTATCTATTTTGTTGGTTTTCATGGAAAGTTTCGCCTGTCGTCTGAATACCCGAATGCTCTTAAGCTCCTATCTTTCCGCAGGGATGTGGTCGATATCTATCGTATCAATCAATCAATCATTTCCTGTTGCACCCACGGGGATGCAAAGGACCTCGATGAACTCATGCCACCACATTCTGTCCTGGGCTACACTACCTCATTGTCCTTAACCACGTCTCCTTTGGCCTACCTCTACCTCTTCTACCAAGGACAACCCACCCCGGTGTGTCTCGTACTATTGCCTGTCTTCTATACACATGGCCTAGCCACTCCCAGCGTGAGAATCTAACATACTCATCGACCGGCTGCAAACCTGTTACTTCTCTAATTCTGTTATTTGATATCTTATCCCTCCAATTAATTCCTAAGCAAATGTCGTATTTGGAATTATTGTATTAGTATTGTAATTTCCGCATTTTTAAAACTTCCGTGTACAGGGAAAGTGTGCATTCTAGATTGGGATTTTAAACTGAATTTTTCACCAAAGTCGTATATAAATCTAATCATGTACGTACCATATAAATAGACCTTATGAAGTTTATTCATATTTTAAACATTTTACTGTAAAACTATTTTGCTGAAAATTCCCGCCCCGATTTTGTCTTTTGGAAAATTATAAAAAAATTTGAAATTAGAATTTTTTTCCTAGACAGGTATACACTACTGGCAAAAGAGGTAAAAAAAACACACACACATCAAATTACCTTACCTCGAGCACAGTAGTTCTAGGGCTTCATAGACGTTACACGAAATGCTTCAGCACAGTTTTCGTCAAATAAAACCTCAGATTGCTTACACAGATCCTTTTCGGTAAGGTCACTAGAGAGACAAACCTGCTCTTCGTGTTGACCGTGAGTCAGGTGTCGTTTGTTTGTTTACCTGTTCGCAGTTCGGTCTGCTATACCTGTTATACGTGGAGGCCAATTTTCGTAGTCTCAAAATATGGAGGAATGGAATCGAATATAGAATTTAGGCCAATGGCCATGCGCTGGGACCTGTGAAGTCATTCAGCGCTGGAACGAATATTGGGAGTAGAAAGGTTTGGAAGGTGTAACAGGAGGAAAACTTCTCAGTTGCACTATGAAACAAATGTTAAGAGAGGTTGGATAGCAAGATGGAACAAAGAGAATACGATTGGAGGTACAAGGAAAGGAATGAAATGGTTTATAACTAGGGACCGAAGGAACGCTGCAATCAACCTTAAGCAATGCCTACAGTGCACCGCGTGAGGTGCACTCACGGCACTAGCCCCCAAAAAGGGTCAAAATATGCAGGCCTTTCTGTTAGAACGCGATTTCCACTTTCTAAACCACTATTTCGACCCATAACAGAGCACAGTTAAGCAAAGGGCCTTCCTTTCACTGACCGGGATTTTTCGGTACTGTCTTTCTGTTCGAACAGACTTGACGTCGTTAATGGAAAGACCTCGTTTCTAAAGAAACGACCCGGAGCTGAATAACGACTTGTCAGACGTGAAGTAAGCAACTGGGCAATTTGTTTCTCCGAAGGTACTCAACGGGTCAACATTCATTTCACCTTTGTACTTGCTAGTTAGTTGCCTGTAAAAGAAAACTATTGTGCCGGCTTTGTCTGTCCGTCCGCACTTTTTTTTTTTTTTTTGTCCGCCCTCAGACCTTAAAACCTATTGAGGCTAGAGGGCTGCAAATTGGTATGTTGATCATCCACCCTCCAGTCATCAAACATACCAAACTGCAACCCTCTAGCCCTGTACTTTTTATTTTATTTAAGGTTAAAGTTAGTCAAAATCGTGCTCCTGGCGGCGATATAGGATAGGCCCCCACCGGCCCGTGATTAAAGATTCATGGGCCGGGGCTTATACAGCATTAGACCGAGACCACCGAAAGTTAGATCTATTTCCGGTGGCCTTGATTATACGCTATACAGAAATCTCGATTGCGCCGAAGAAATTTCGACGCATTTTTACTTGTTTGTCTCAAGTTTTAGCATAACAATGAACATATCTACCCAAGGTTACCTTAATGAAATGCTTTACCTAGACTAGGCAATATTATCCATCATCGAGTGAAGATTTCAAATTAGCCACCCCATTGCTGAATCTATTTTGGGACTAAATGACAGCTTAGTAGTGCTGTTTTCTAGACGGATTCAGAGGGTTTGCAATAGATCCATGAGGACTGATGAGGGCATGAGATTTCTTGCTCAGCGTAACTTGTTATTCGTAATTTCATTGTGTTTGTACACACACACTCTCTCTCTCTCTCTCTCTCTCTCTCTCTCTATCTCTCTATATATATATATCTATATATATATATATATATATATATATATATATATATATAGATATATAGATATAGATAGATAGATAGATAGATAGATAGATAGAAATAGATAGATTAGATACCGTTTCTTCTTGCACATTACCGTAACCATTAGATATTAGAGTTAGTGTCAAGATTATTTGGTGATTGTGGGATGTGGGAAAGAAAAAATAACATTAAGTGATAATTTTTATTGTAATAGTACTCTTTTATAGTTTGGCTTAACGTATTTTATGCTACGAACGATTATTATTATTATTATTATTATTATTATTATTATTATTATTATTATTATTATTATTATTATTATTATTATTATTATTATTATTATTATATGAAGGGAGTAGGCCGTCTTTTAAACAGGTCTTATTAAAAGGATGGCTGTATTATGCGAATTTATCTTATACAGTGTCTTTTCTATTTTCCTTATGATTCGCTTTTCGGGCTCAGCAATGTTAGTCAGCAATCGGCCGATTGCTGACTAACATCGCTGAGCCCGAAAAGCGAATCATAAGGAAAATAGAAAAGACACTGTATGAGATAAATTCGCATAATACAGCCATCCTTTTTAATAAGACCTATTATTATTATTATTATTATTATTATTATTATTATTATTATTATATTATTATTATTATTATTAACATGTAGTGTCCTATTATTATTCCATTATTAATAATATATATATATTATTATTATTATTAACATGTAGTGTCCTGTTTATATTCCATTTGGAATAATATATATATATATATATATATATATATATATATATATATATATATATATATATGCATATATATCATTACTTTTGTAAGTTTCAGCACGTCCCAGTAAAAGCGTACGTGGGGAGGTTTGAATATGTTTAATATAGCCGGGGTCACAGTCTTACCTGGTAGTACTTGATTAGGTTCAGAAACGAGAAAGAAAGGTAACCATTTACTCCAGGAAAAATCGACATAAACCATGCCAAAATTACAGACGTTGTACCCCGACAAAAAACTGATACGGAATCGGAACCTTCAAATAGAAGACAAATCTAACAAACATTCTTCTTCTTCTTCTTCTTCTTCTTCTTCTTCTTCTTCTTCTTCTCATTATTATTATTATTATTATTATTATTATTATTATTCAGAAGGTGGACCCTATTCACATGGAACAAGCCCACCACAGGGGCCATTGACTTGAAATTCAAGCGTCCAAAGAATATTAAGGTGTTCATTAGGAAGAAGTAAGAGAAGGTAAAAGGAAATACAGAAAGAAAGGATCTCACTTATTAAAAAAGAAAAAAATTAATAAATCAATAAATGGATAAAAATATATTAAAATGCAAAGAGAACTGTATCTTCGCTTAAACTTTCGAAGCTCCAACAGCACAACATCCTCAGTAGGAAGACTATTCCACAGTCCAACGGTGTGAAGAATAAAAGACCTCTGGAACTGAGGAGTTGCAGTATAATTACCACTTTCCGGAAGTGTCAAATACCTTTAAGTGGAATCTTCATTTCCGTGGACAACTGAGTCACCTAACCTCCTCTGGGAAGAGTTTCGCGTCGGTTAAAATTAAATTTCAGCCGAACAGCAATGAAAAAGAAAACATATGAAAAACATTCATTTTACTCTTCCAGTTTTGATGCGTTAGCAGCCTGAGCTATTCATGATCCTTTATCAAAAGCACTTTTCAACTGCGGTAATTAGTTACCCGAAATTTTTTTTTTCTCATAAAATAGCTAGTGCATTTGTTAATAAAATAAGAATGCATTTGTTGATGTGATTCTAAACACTCGCCAGGTATTACAGCTTTGATTTTTTTAAAGATAATAATTACATGTCATATATATATATATATATATATATATATATATATATATATATATATATATATATGTGTGTGTGTGTGTGTGTGTGTGTGTGTGTGTGAGTATATGGGTAACTGTATGCTTATATATACAAGTACATTATATGTATATATATATATTACTAAAAGGACCTCATCTATACAGATATTTGAAAATGGGGACTGTTTGTCCAAGAAAGCTTGTAACTTTTTCTGAATAAATACTCCATTAGATACCATCCAGTTTGAATGCACAGAACAATTGTGTATGTGATATGTAAATACATATATATATATATATATATATATATATATATATATATATATATATATATATATATATATATAGGATATATATAATATAAATTATATATACACACATATATATATATATATATATTATATATATAAGATTTTTTTACTTTTGTACATGCTTTTCCAACATGTGAGAACGCATATGCTCACACATCCATGATATTTAGATGTGCAATTATTGAAAATGAAAGGAATGCTACATACCATTAAGTTCTAATGGGTAAGGGAAGCCAAAAATGGCGCAGAAAAGGGGAGTAAAGGGGAATCAAATTCCCTCTGCAATGGAAATTGATAGAAACAAGCAATTCCTTCTGGAGTGGGAAGCGATAGGGAATGGAGAGGGAGAAAAAAGCAATTCCCACGAGAATAGGAATTGAAAGAAAAAAGAAGTAAAAATTTGTCCGAAGTTTCTTCGGCGCAATCTAGTTTTCTGTACAGCTTATAATGATGTATGAAACTTTCCGCCACGGCCCATAAAACTCTCAGCCACGGTCCGGTGGTAGCCTGTGTTGTTGGTGCCTATTGTGGTGCAAGAAGTATGGATATGGCTAACTTTAACCTTAAATAAAATAAAAACTACTGAGGCTAGAGGGCTGCAATTGGGCATATTTGATGACTGGAGGGTGGATGATCAACATACCAATTTGCAGCCCTCTAGCCTCGGCAGTTTTTAAGATCTGGGGGCGGACAGAAAAAGTGCGGACGGACAGACAAAGCCGTCACAATAGCTTTCTTTTACAGAAAACTAAAAATCAATCTAGGAAACGGAATGAACGAATAATGGTCAGATCATTTTCTCTTGATTAAACGAGAAAGTTATCAGCTGGGCAACTTTCCTCTCCTACACCTATAATAAGCCTGAACATAGAGGAATTTTCTTACAAGCGGTCAATAGATACTCGAAAAATTCTAAAAAAAAATAAAAAAAATCATGACAGTCAAATCGATAAATCTTCATCATCATCACCTCCTCTCCCCATAGGGGGGTAGTGCCATCAGTGCACCTTGTGCGGGGCACTATAGGCACTGCTTAAGGTTCTTTGCAGCGTCCTTTCGGCCCCTAGCTGCAACCTCTTTCGTTCCTTTTACTCTACCTCCTTTCATATTCTTTCTTCCATCTTACTCTCCACCCTCTCCTAACAATTGATTCAGAGTGCAACTGCGAGGCTCTCCTCCTGTTAAACCTTTCAAACCTTTTACTGTCAATTTCCGTTTCAGAGCTGAATGACCTCATAGGTCCAAGTGCTTGGCCTTTTGGCCTAAATTCTATATTCAATTCAATCTCCAGTCGTCATATTTTTAATTTCAGTGATTGAATCACTGAATAAATAATTACAATTAATAAGACTAAATAAAAGTTCAATAAAAATGAGATTTTCGAAAAACAACATAAGCATCACTGAATGGCAAATAAATAGATAAAACAGTAAACAATCAAAATAAGCACCGAAGTTTCTTCGGCGCAATCGAGTTTTCTGTGCAGCCGCTACAGCGTATAATCAAGGCCACCGAAAATAGATCTATCTTTCGGTGGTCCCGGTATAATGCTGTATGAGCCGCGGTTCATGAAACTTTAACCACGGGCCGGTGGTGGCCTATCCTATATCGTTGCCAGAAGCACGATTATGGCTAACTTTAACCTTAAGTAAAATAAAAACTACTGAGGCTAGAGGGCTGCAATTGGTATGTTTGACGATTGGAGGGTGGATGATCAACATACCAATTTGCAGCCCTCTAGCCTCAGTAGTTTTTAAGATCTGAGGGCGGACAGAAAAAGTGTGGACAGACAAAAGTGCGGAGAGAATAAAGTGCGGACAGACAGACAAAGCCGGCACAATAGCTTTCCCATACAGAAAAATAAAAAAGAATAGATTAATGTAACAGAATATTAAAAACATCTTTAGAAATTTTTGAAAGTCAACAGGTCACAAATGACGTAAAATACATGTGAATGAGGATGATAATAATAACACAAACTTTTAAGTAAAGCAGGGTAATAATATGCAAAGATACTTTTAAACTGGAACACAAAGCAGTATTAAAAACGATGCAAAATCATACAAAAATATAATTAAAAATAGACAGACATAAAAGCTTCGTTTGATGAATAAGTGAATACAGAAACTATGATTAGTTTAGGAAATACATGCATTCACATACACTTCTGATGTCTTGTTCTTTCAACAAATGTTTGAAGTTAGCAAATCCAGGTTAATTTATTTTGAAAGAGAAATATATAATGTGAGAGAGAGAGAGAGAGAGAGAGAGAGAGAGAGAGAGAGAGAGAGAGAGAGAGAGAGAGAGAGAGAAGATTTCTTACATATGTTAGATAAATATGCAAAGTAGATGGGGAGTGATGAGGTGTATACACATCATGAATGTGTAGAGAGAGAGAGAGAGAGAGAGAGAGAGAGAGAGAGAGAGAGAGAGAGAGAGAGAGAGAGAGAGAGGTGAAGATTTTTTACATGTATGAGATAGAATGACAGACGGGTGACGATTCCATATGAATGTATGTGCAAGAGAGAGAGAGAGAGAGAGAGAGAGAGAGAGAGAGAGAGAGAGAGAGAGAGAGAGAGAGAGAGAGAGAGAGTTAGGTGAAGATCAGACACGACCTGTCAGAGAGACAGACAGATAGATGAACAGCTATAAAGACAAGGTAGAAATCGCTATGTATAGAGAATAGTTGATAACGAAAAGCAAATATAAACTGTATTGCGACTTCCCTCCCTTTCTCTAAACGCACTCACTGATAACAGATATAAGCAGAGAGAGAGAGAGAGAGAGAGAGAGAGAGAGAGAGAGAGAGAGAGAGAGAGAGAGAAGAAGTAAGCAGAATGACAGGAGACATGCAAAAGGAGACTGTCAGAAATAATGACAGGAAGAGAGACAGAGAAAAACAGGCCAGCTGACAGCACGACAAGAATAAGATGCAGACAGGAAATGAAAGAAGCACGCAGAGAGAGAGAGAGAGAGAGAGAGAGAGAGAGAGAGAGAGAGAGAGAGAGAGAGAGAGAGAATTATAACCCACTGGCATTAACAGATGATACATCCTGAGGGAAAAAAGGAAATCTATTGACAAACAGGAAGCCAATCAACTCCCAGAAGACCATTTTCACTTCGGTTACGAGACAGACATTCAATTCTGAAGTGAAGAAGAGAATTGGAAGAGAAAGGGATTGAAGCGTGCTAAACCTAAGAATAAATACGAGAAAAAGAATGTGTAGTTTTCGACGAATAAATAAGACAAGATTGACGAAAGGGAAAAATATATTGAGAGATACTGAACAAAAAAGGCTGTACAAAAGACAAATCAATCACGAACTGAAAACAAGTAAAAAATGCGCCGACGTTTCTTTGGCGCAATCGAGTTTTATGTACATCGTTTAACCAAGGCCGCCGAAAATAGATCTATCTTTCGGTGGTCTCGGTATATTGTTTTATGAGCCGCGGCCCATGAAACTTTAACCACGGCCCGGTGGTGGCCTATCATATATCGTTGCCCAAAGCACGATTATGGCTAAATTTAACCTTAAATAAAATCAAAACTACTGGGGCTAGAGGGCTGCAATTTGGTATGTTCGATGATTGGAGGGTGGAAGATCAATATACCAATTTGCAGCCCTCTAGCCTCAGTAGTTTTTAAGATCTGAGGGTGGACAGAAAAGTACGGATAGAAAAAAGTGCGGACGGACAGACAAAGCCGGCTCAATAGTTTTCTTTTCAGAAAACTAAAAAGAGAAAATGGCTGTGCAAGAGACAAAAAAAAGAAAATAAAACTAAACAAATATGCAAAAATAAACAAAAGGGATAGAAATCATATTGAATAATCTGAAACAGATAATCTAAGGCTCAAAAAAAAAGTATTGAATGAATTAACAGTAATATTTTAAAACTAATAATATGAGAAAATAAATACAACGAGTGTTGAATACAATGTCAAGCAATAAAGCTATAACAAGCAAGTAGAAGCAAAGATAAAAGAATCTAAACGAACATCAAATGAGGAAGTTAACATCAAAAATAATTGAAATTTTTAAAATACACACAAGCAAAGAAAAGTGATCAACAGAAAGTTAAAAACAAAAGCAATAACAAATCTAGCGAATAGAGAAGAAAAAGAAAATGAGTGCAAAACAAACAATCGAGAAATGCAAACAACGGCTAAAGTGGAAAGAGGAAATAAATACAGAATAAACAATAAAAAAATATCAACGAATTACACTAACGAACCAAAACGAATCCACAAAAAAGTAAGCAATAAAAGTTATGATGAATCTCAAGTGAAAAGAGGAATAAATACAAGACAAACGAAAAAAAAAGTGAACGAATTACATTAAACAAAGCGAAGTTGCGAACCGAGCGGCATTTGAAGGAGCCCTCCAAGTCATCAGTTTGCGAACAAAGTTGGCAGATAAGAACATTTCCCGACCGATCGCCGCTCACTCGAAGGGAAGCGGTTGCGTAACTTTATGCAAACTTTATATACCAACTTTGCCCTGATTAATAGTTCCGGCCGAAAAACACGACTGTCAATTAGCCGCTGATTGGATCAGGAAGAGAACCCACTTTTCCATAGAGCGGAGGGGAGGAGGGTTGTTAGGATATTAATAAAATGCTGTCTGGCTGTTTGGTTTGGTAATGCCTTCTTGCGGAGGGGAGGAGCAGTTGCGGAAGGGTAATTAATTTGTCAAAGGTCAAGTACCTGCCCCTAAGGAGCTTCTTGAAAGGTCAAGGTTAAGGTGCTCTTGTGGAACTCTATTACAAAATATCCATATCAAATCATCTATATATATATATATATATATATATATATATATATATATATATATATATATATATATATATATATATATATATATATATATATATATACACACACACACATATATATATATATATATATATATATATATATGTATATATATTTTTTATACATATATATGTATATATATATATATATATATATATATATATATATATATATATATATATATATATATATATATATTTATATATATATATATGTATATATATACAGTATATACATATATATACACACCACATATATATATATATGATGAGGACTCTCTCTCTCTCTCTCTCTCTCTCTCTCTCTCTCTCTCTCTCTCTCTCTCTCTCTCTCTCTCTCTCTCTTCTATAATCAATCTCAAAACAATAGAAAGATCTGACTTATTTTTTCACCTGCTTCAGAAAACACATTAATCCCTGTTGTTTTTCATCCTAAATCAAGGTTATGCATTAATCACGACATTCGTCCCTATCTTCTTTCATCCTAAAATAAAGGTTATTCATTATTCATGCCATTAATTCCTGTCAATTTTAGTTTTCTGTTAAAGAAAACTATTATAGAAATGGCTATTTGTCTGTCCGTCCGCACTTTTTCTGTCCGCCCTCAGATCTTAAAAACCACTGAGGGTAGAGGGCTGCAAATTGGTATGTTGATCATCCACCCTCCAATCATCAAACACACCAAATTGCAGCCTCTAGCCTCAGTAGCTTTTATTTAAGATTAAATTCAGCTATGATCGTGCGTCTGGCACCGCTATAGGTGCCAGCAACACATTCTACCACCGGGCCATGGCTGAAAGTTTCATGGGCCGCGGCTGAGAGTTTCATACAGCCTTAAACGTTGTATTTCTGCATGATGTCTGAATCCGCGTCAGATCCGCCACGCTTTGACTTACCGAGACACAAACCCAGTCTCCAATTTCCGTCTGTTAATACCCGCCTTCTGGCAGGCGGATGCCTCTTGCTGCTGTTCCTGCTGCTGTGAATCTGCTGTTTTTTTGCTTCCCGTTACTCCAGTTACTGACAACACAGCTGTTCTTGTAGTACTGACGTTACCTTTGTTTTTTTTTTTTTTGTAGTATCTGATGAATCAATTTGTTCATTTGTTTCTCGTGTTTTTGTTCCTTGTGGCCTTGTTTTTGTTGTTTTCCACGCTGTTGTTCACGTGACACTAATGCTGTGGTTGTAGATGTTGTATTGTATTTGTTGTTTTGCAAGCTGTTACTGCTGCTTTTGTTGTTCTTGTTGTCAATACTGGTGTTTATTTTTTCCGTGTTTCATGCTGTTCCTGTTTTCTCCTGACATTCCAGATACTGCTGTGGAAATGCCTGGTGTTCCTGCTGTTCCCCGATGCTGCTGTTGCTTCTTATGACAAATCTGCTGTAAACGATGCTGATCTTGATCTTGGTATTTCAGCTGCGCGCGTTGCTGTGAATGTCGCTGTTCCTTACACGTCTAGTGTTGCTACTGCTGTTAGTATTTCTCCTCCAGTACTGCTGTTTGCTGTCTGATATTAGTGCATCCACGCTGTAGTAAAACATGTCATGAACACATGTCGTCAACTTATTGCAAACACAGGACAAACAGGTTGAATAGAAGTCAACGTCTTATTGGTAGTTCTAGACAGTGCTTCATACCATTATCCAGCATTTGGTAAATGTTCGTTTTCCAACTTTGTTCATTGACTTGTTTTCAACCTGCTTGTCATATGTATATGATATTATTATTATATTTATTATTACTATTATCATTACTACTTCAGTAGATGAAACCTATTCGCACGTAACAAGAACACCAAAGGGGCCATTGACTTGAAATTCAAGCTCCCAAAGAATGTTGGTTTCAACCTCCCACCGTAGACCACACACTGCAGCAGTAACTGATCACGGGGGAGACGCGAACCCGCGACATCTGAGTGGCATACCTCGACACTAACCACTATACCAGCGGACCAGATAAGTTGCCAACATATGTTTATGCCATGTTTATGTCTCCGTTAGGCCCATTCCGGCTGTTCTTGATACTGTTGAGTAGTCGGTTTTAGGTTTAACTAACCTTATGGCAGCCTAGATCTTGTGGAAAAGTGTTAAAGGTTAAAAAGAGCCTCTTGTGGACCTCTGGACTTATCAGCCGGTTGAGATGCCTACTGTGGGTCATATTCATACTGTTTGTGGTTAAAAATGTCCTCGTTCTTCCCAACATTGTTGCCTCTTGTTCACCCTTTTACTGTTGGTAATGGCTACTATGAGTCATATTCATACTGTTTGTGCACCAAAATGTCCTCGTTCTTCTCAACATCGTTGCCTCTTTTTCTTCTTGTTCACCCTGTTACTGCTGTTTTTTATTCTGTTCTTAGTTATGCTGATTCTCAGAAAAGCTGTTCTTGTCCTTCTTGGTGATGCTGTTCCGACGCCCTCTGCTGTTAACGTCATTCTTGATATTGCTGAAAACGGTATTGCTGTTCTTGTCTGCATCAGGACTGTGTGTCAGTGCTGTCATCTCGATGTTTGTTTGTTATTGTTACATTTGTTTGTTCTCTTTGATTATTCATGAACATACAGTTAACGTAATGATATGAAGATATACATACATGCATGCATAAATGAATATTAACATTGTATCATCAATTTTCATATATACATACATAATAATGTCTTTTACATCTTAATAAGCTTACCGACACGGGAAAATGTTAACATTTACAGATAAATCGGGTATTTACAACATAAATAATCCAAGTGTATACATTTGCATAAAATCATTTAGACATATGCATTCACCTCCGTGAAGTCATTATGCAGGAAAGCATTTGCCTCTTAATACATACGTATATGTACATTGGAATTGCATCATTTGATATCTGTGGAAATTATCTCATGAAAACCGAAATGATGAAATTGCTGATGACGCCTTCACATCAACACTGTAAAGAAATCTTTGAAGCTTTTCCGTTTCATCAGGGAGCATCCGTTGCAGCGTGGGAGGGATTTGCCACGCCTGAAGAAGGAGAAGCATGCGATAATTCCATTTACTCTGAGAGCGACGCCTACTCGAAGAGAGGTTTTATTTTTATTTTTTTATTTTTTTTTACTCGAAGAAAGATTGAGTGATTTATGGGAAGATATATTGAAAAATTTAATTGTTTTTTGTCCGAAAAATTCTTTATACATTTGTTGAACTGTGAAAGTGTCCTTTTTACGAGGAAAAAAAGTTATTTGTTATATTTAGCTTTTTTTAAGAACTTTTGCCATTTTTTTAACTGTGAAAGCGTCTATTTTTTATGAGAAAAAAACATGTTATTTGTTACATTTAGATTTTTAAGAACTTTTGCCTTTTTTTTTTTTACTGTGAAAGGGTCTATTTTTTATGAGAAAAAAACGTTTTATTTGTTATATTTAGTTTTTTAAGAACTTTTGACTTTTTTAACGGTGAAAGTGTCTGTTTTTCATGAGAAAAAAAAAGTTATTTGTTATATTTAGTTTTTCAAGAACTTTTGCCATTTTTTTAAACTATGAAAGGGTCTATTTTTTATGATAAAAAAGTTCTTTGTTATACTTAGTTTTTTAAGAACATTTGACATTTCTTTTAACTGTGAAAGGGTCTATTTTTCACGAGAAAAAATAAGTTAATTGTTATATTTAATCTTTGTTTTTTCTGAGCAACTTTAGACATTTTCTTTATAACGAAAGGTCCTTTTTTTCTAAGAAAAAAATTACATATTTGTTTTGTTGAAGTTGTCATTTCCTTTGAGAAAAAATTGAACGATTTATTTGTTATCAATTAATTCATTTATTTATTCATCTATTCACTTACTGTTTATTTATTTATTCATCTATTTATTTATTTATTTATTTATTTATATAATGAACGCGTTCATTCCAGAGAAAAAGAAATTAATTAATCAATTTATTTATTTTTATTTATCTATTTATTAATTTGTTTATTTATTTATTTACTTATTCACTCATTCATTCATCAGTTCATTCATTCATTTATCTATTAATTTATTCATTCATTTATATAATGGTTTACTTATTTATTTGTATTCAATTGTTTTTCATTTATTTTTAAGATCATTTTTCCCTTTGGAAGAATACTGATGAATGTCCTCTATGGTGACGTCACAAAAAACTCGGTCAGCAACGTGTCAGTTTCGTGTGTTTGTGTGTCTGCTTAATTTTCCAATGAATCACAACAGACAGACGTCACAAAAGCAGAGGTTATTTGTTCGGAGAGTCCACTAGAATCTACTAACCTGATACAAAGTGAAAGCTTTGATCATAACTAATTACTTTCATAGATACAGAACCATCTACGTAAATCACCAAATCCGTGATTGAGAAATCACGCGTAATTGCAAAAAAAACTATCCCTTAGAGACCGTAGCAAAATCTACAGTGTTATTGCAGCAAAAAAACTTACATCAGCTTTAAAGACTGTAAAGAGTGAATACATAGGACCTGTTATGTAATCTCGCCATTCGGACGGATGAGAAGAGTGGGGTTGAGAATGGAATGAGATATTATTATTATAAAAAAAACTCGTATGGATCTCAGAAATGAGATTTGATTCTCATTCCGTGGAGAAATTCTTCAATAACAAGAGTTTCAAGTTGAGTGCATACCCCTGCAAGAGGCCATTAAATAGTGAGACCTTTATTAACTAATATCAGTGTAAACACGAGCTTATTGTACATGAACAATAACCACGCAACATAAAAGGATACTCTAGTACTGACATAGGAAAAGACCCTATTTAGAATGATACAACAGATGGTTTCCATGACGACAAATCATCAAAACTGAGACGATTGCTGCCAAAGGTTCATCATTTCGAGAAGGTCACCTGGTGGATATGTCTACCAAATTTCATCAAATTCTGTCTGTCCGTTCTTGAGATATCCTGCAAAAAAGCTGCAAACCTCTGACAGACATTTCCTGGGTAGGACGTTTAAAGAATCAATCCTGCACGATTCTGGATCATACTCGTTATCTGGTGCTCAAGAGAGAGAGAGAAATAGAGAGAGAACCAAAAAGTTTGTCTTTCCCGAAAGTTACATTTTCCTCTCACAAAATATTCCTAAAAATCCACAAACAACTGTCTGTGTAATTCTGCCAACAAATAGACAAACAAACAGACAGATATCTAACAAGCTGGAAAAAACTATTTAACGGAGATAGTACAAACAATAAAAAAAAAACACACAAAAGGTAGCAAAAGCTGAATTCCCACTTTGCAGACGAGACAATAATTAATTCAGGATACGAGAACTGTTTATCTCTCCTTTGCCTGACGCGAGCTCATTAACATTCTGATTACTCCTGATCTCATAAATGAGAAGGCTTCGACTCTCACAGCGTTGGTAACTCGGATTTGATGTGAGGTTAGCTAATCTCGAGATTAAGTCTCATAGATTGTGAATGTTCTGATTGTTTTCGTCTCATAAATGAGAAAGCTTCGACTCTCACAGCGTTGAAAAGATGAGGCAACTCGGATTTGATATGAGATTAGCTAATCTCTTGATTAACCTCATAGATTGTGAATATTCTCACTGCTTTGGTCTCATAAATGAGACGGCTTCGATAGGTGATAGATTGGGAATATTCTGATTCATTTGGTCTCATAAATGAGAAGGCTTCGATTGTCACTGTGATGGAAGAATGGGTGATAGATGGTGAATATTCTGATTGTTTTGGTCTCATAAATTGAGAAGGCTTCGATTGTTACTGTGATGGAAAGAATAAGTGATAGATTGTGAATATTCTGATTGTTTTGGTCTCATAAATTAGAAGGCTTTGATTGTTACTGTGATGGAAAGAATAAGTGACAGATTGTGAATATTCTGACTGTTTTTGTCTCATAAGTGAGGAGGCTTCAATTGTCACAATGATGGAAAGAATGAGTGATAGATTGTGAATATTCTGATTGTTTTGGTCTTATAAATGAGAAGACTTCGATTGTAATTGTGATGGAAAGAATAAGTGATGGATTGTGAATATTCTGATTCTTTTGGTCTCATACATGAGAAGGCTTCGATTGTCACTGTGATGGAAAGAATAAGTGATAGATTGTGAATATTCTGATTGTTTTGGTCTCTTAAATGAGAAGACTTCGATTGTAACTGATGGAAAGAATAAGTGATAGATTGTGAATATTCTGGTTGATTTGGTCTCATAAATGAGAAGACTTCGATTGTCACTGTGATGGAAAGAATAAGTGATAGATTGTGAATATGCTGATTGTTTTGGCCTCATAAATGAGAAGGCGATTGTCACTGTGATGGAAACAATAAGTGATAGATTGTGAATATTCTGATTGTTTTGGCTTCATAAATGAGAAGGCTTCGATTGTCACAATAATGGCAAGAATAAGTGATTAATTTTATTTGATATTTTATGAGATTTGCTAATCTGCTGATTATTTTTAAACCTCGTACATAAGAGTGAGTGGTTTCTTTAATCTCGAGTGGCCTGAAAAAATTTTTTTTTTATAGCAGCATAAAACTCCGTCAGAATATAGAACTCTTTTAATTAGTGCATGAATAGTGTTTCCAATATCACCAGATTTTTATTTTAAAATTCTCCAGAAAATATCAAGTTGATAAGATCTGTTATCGGAAATACGCGCAGTATATTCGAAGTAGGATTTCTGAAAAAAAAAAAAATCTTTGATACAATAATTATGCAAAAATCTGATGTATAAAATTCAAACTAAGGTATTAGCTAATTCATTGGGGATACCATCACGAAAATAAAAAAAAAAGTTATTAAAAATTCGATCAAATCAAATGAGCTGGATTATAGTTAATTCGATGGACTCGTATGAGAAATTTTCTTTATCTTTTTACTGATTAGAGAACAGAGATGGGCAATTCTACTCCAAACAAGGGCACTTTCCTCTGAAAAAGACAGGCTATAGGATTCCAGAAATGCGGTATAACGCAGAGAACTAGATATCTGGAAAAAAAATAAAATGTGGAGTTTAATCGACCAGTCTGGAGTTTGACACTGGTTTCAAGTGGTTAAAAGTTAACCTCCACACACTATCTCCCCATAGAAAGTTACTGCCGTTACTGCATCTCACGTAGTTCACTGTAGGCATTACTAAAGGGTGTTTACAGCTTCCCTTCGGCCCCTAGTTGGAACCACTTTTAAGCCTTTTACTTTACCTCCATTCCCTCTTCCTTTCTTTCAAGGAAATTATTCACTCACTGAGAAAAAAATTATTAGCCTTAATTTCAGCCTTGCAACATGCTGAAATATATGGAACGATTTCACAAAATCAATCACACACTATCTGTGGGGTTCTATCAAGACATAAAGAAATACAAAAACCATTATTTCCTACAAAAGTGGACTTTTTGGGCGGAAACAGCGACTCCCTGGTCTTGGCGGAGGTTTGGGTTTCCGAAAGCTCTGGCTATTTACGTAAACATAACTAATCTTCTATTACATATCACGTTCGAATGCTTTCTTACTACAAAAGATTCCGCGGAAACGAACGCAGGAAATTAATTTGAACATTTCTACAGTGCGAGAATGATAAATATATTTCGCTGCGTGGGTTAATGCCTTAGTATATTAATACATTTCGCTACGTTCGCAAGAATATGAAGCCATCCTGATTCTTAATAAATGGTAAAACAGCGAATAGTGGCGTAATGCATATTACGTAAGAAGATTACAGCAACGCCCTAATGTATAATAACTATCTTATGCCTAATATTTGACTTGCTTATGATATTGTTATGAATTATTAATGTGGTCTGATTTTTATGAAACAAAGAAACTGCCCATTGTATCATCTTACATATTATTATTATTATCATTATTATTATTATTACTGATTTAAACAAATCTGGATATGTGTATTCAGCGGGTGGTCATCTTCCAATGAAATAACCTACAGTGGATGCCATTGATGATTTGGCCTTATGTTGCCATTGAAACCATATCGACTTTTGTTCAGTACCATTGCCATCGAAACCATGTTCCTCATTATTAATTAACATCATTAACATATTCTTGTCTTTACATAAAACTCAAGATTCGCAGTGTTCGTAAAAGAGCACGTGAGAGAGAAACGGATAATTATGCAATTTGCGTTGTCTGCTCAGTGTTTAGAACCTTGGTGGTGATAAGGCGTATTTAAATATAATTTGTAATAGCTTTGTTGATGACTGTTCTGTAGACTGTGTCCTTTTGTAAATAAACCTAGATTCAATAAACCAACATTCACTTTAACCAGAGTCATTGACCACACAGTTCAAAAACCTACTGTCGATGACTTATGCAGTCAAGATACCTGCAGTCAAGAAACCCACACGGCCTGTGACCATACAGTCAGTGACCACACAACCAAGAACCCTACAGTCAATGACCATACAGTCAATGACCAAACAGCCAATGTCTATACAGCCAGTGACCATACAACCAAGAACTCTACAGTCAATGACCATACAGTCAGTGACCACACAACCACGAATCCTACAGTCAATGACCATACAGTCAATGACCAAACAGCCAATGACTATACAGCCAGTGACCACACAGCCAAGAAACCTGCAATCAATGACTAGTTGGGATTTCTAGAGCCACTGAAAATACAGCCAAGAAATCAACAGGCAATGAAGACTTAGCCAAGAAGAACAGTTCAGTCAATGACCATACGATAAAATACCTACAATCAATGGCCCACAATAAGGACACCTTCACTTAAACAACCTACAATCAATGACCACATAGTAAAAAACCTACAGTCAATAACCATACAGTCAATGACCATATAATCAAGAAACCTAGAGTCAATAACCATACAGTCAAAGACCATATCATCAAGAGACCTAGAGTCAATGTCTATATAATCAAGCAACCTACTGTCAATCGCAACCTACTATCAATAACCAATAACCACAGTCAAGCAACCTACTGTCAATAACCACTCAGTCAAAGAACCAGGACTGTCAATAACCACTCGCCCAACCTGGGTCAATAACCACCAGTGCGGTCAATAACCACTCAGTCAAGCAACCTACTGTCAATAACCACTCAGTCAAGCAACCAACTGTCAATAAGGTCAATAACCACTCAGTCAAGCAACCTGCTGTCAATAACAACTGCAGTCAAGGCAACCTGCTGTCAATAACCACTCAGGCAACCTAGTCAACCTGTTCAATAACCACTCAGTCAAGCAACCTGCTGTCAATAACCACTCAGTCAAGCAACCTGCTGTCAATAACCACTCCAGTCAAGCAACCTAACCACTCAGTTGTCAATAACCACTCAGTCCTGTCAATAACCACTCAGTCAAGCAACCTACTGTCAATAACCACTCAGTCAAGCAACCTGCTGTCAATAACCACTCAGTCAAGCAACCTGCTGTCAATAACCACTCAGTCAAGCAACCTGCTGTCAATAACCACTCAGTCAAGCAACCTACTGTCAATAACCACTCAGTCAAGCAACTTCAATCAGTCAAGCAACCCTGTCAATAACCACTCAGTCCTGTCAATCTCTTTTATCAGTCAAGCAACCTGCTGTCAATAACCACTCAGTCAAGCAAACTGTCAATAACCACTCAGTCAAGCAACCTTGTCAATAACCACTCAGTCAAGCAACCTCTTAACCACTCAGTCAAGCAACCTGCTGTCAATAACCACCCAGTCAAGCAACCTACTTCAATAACCACTCAGTCAAGCAAAACTGTCAATAACCACTCAGTCAAGCAACCTTAACCACTCAGTCACTGTCAATAACCAAGTCAAGCAACCTGCTGTCAATAACCAAGTCAAGCAACCTGCTGTCAATAACCACTCAAATTATTGTCAATAACCACTCAGTCAAGCAACCTGCTGTCAATAACCATCAGTCAAGCAACCATTGTCAATAACCACTCAGTCAAGCAACCTGCTGGGTAACCACTCAGTCAAGCAACCTGCTGTCATAACCACTCAGTCAAGCAACCTGCTGTCAATAACCACTCAGTCAAGCAACCTTCAATAACCACTCAGTCAAGCAACCTGCTGTCAATAACCAAGTCAGTGGACCAGTTTCAATAACCACTCAGTCAAGCAACCTGCTGTCAATAACCACAGTCGCAACAATAACCACTCCTGGTCAATAACCACTCAGTCAAGAGGCTGTTAACCACTCAGTCAAGCAACCTACTGTCTGTCAATAACCACTCAGTCAAGCAACCTGCTGTCAATAACCACTCAGTCAAGCAGTTCAATAACCACTCAGTCAAGCAACCTGCTGTCAATAACCACTCAGTCAAGCAACCTGCTGTCAATAACCATTTCAGTAAAACCACTGTCAATAACCACTCAGTCAACCCACTCAGTCAATAACCACTAGTCAAGTCAAGCAACCTACTGTCAATAACCACTCAGTCAAGCAATGCTTTCACCAGTTACTGTATAAAAAGTCAATAACCATTCAGTCAAGCTGTCAAACGAACAGTCAAGCAAACTGTCAATAACCACTCAGTCAACAATTTCAGTCAACAACCGCTGTCAATAACCACTCAGTCAAGAATGATTAATATATCAAGCAACCTTCTGTCAATAACCACTCAGTCAAGCAACCTACTGTCAATAACCACTCAGTATATTAAACATTTCAATAACCACTCAGTCAAGCAAAGAATATGTCAATAACCACTCCTGTCAATAACCACTCAGTCAAGCAACCTACTGTCAATAACCACTCAATAACCACTCAGTAAAACCAGCGTCAATAACCACTCAGTCAAGCAACCTGCTGTCAATAACCACTCAGTCAAGCAAGATTAACCACTCAAGTCAAGCAACCTGCTGTCAATAACCATAATAACTGTCTTCAATCTCAGTCAAGCAATTTGTCACTAACCACTCAGTGATATTGTTGTCAATTATTAATGTGGTCTGATTTTCAGAAACAAACCACTCAGTCAAGCAAACTGTCAATAACCATTGTGCTGTCATCAGTCAAGCAACCTACTATCAATAACCATCAGTTATTATTATAATTACTGAGTTTAAACAAATCTGGATATGTGTAACCATTCAGCGGGTGGTCAACCTACTGTCAATAACCACTCAGTCAAGCAACCTCAATAACCATTCAGTGGATGCTGTCAATTGATGTCAAGCAATTTGGCCTCACTGTACTGTCAATAACCATTGAAACCATATTGTCAAGCAACCTTTTGTTCAGTAACCACTGCAGTCGAAACCATGTTAACCACTCAGTCAATTAATTAACCATCAGTCAAGCATATTCTTGTCTTTACATAAAACTCAAGATTCCCAGTGTTCGTAAAAGTCAAGCAACTACTGTCAATAACCACTCCAGTCAAGCAAACGGATAACCATCAGTATTCAACCTACCTGTCAATAACCACTCAGTCGCAACCTTGTCAATAACCACTCAGTGTTTAGAACCTTGGTAATGATCAGTCAAGCAACCTACTGTCAATAATTTAAATATCAATAACCATTCAGTAATAACCTTTGTCAATAACCACTCAACAGTCAACTCTGCTGTCAATAGACTGTGCAACCTTTGTAAATAAACCTAGATTCAATAAACCAACATTCAATAACTTTAAGTCAAGAACCTGCTTCAATAACCACTCAGTCAAGCAACCAGTTCAAAAACCACTCAGTCAATAACCACTCAGTCAAGCAACCTACTGTCGATAACCACTCATGCAGTCAATAAGTCAAGCAACCTGCAGTCAATAACCAAGAAACAACCTGCTGTCAATAACCACGGTCTGTGACCATATAACCACTCCAGTCAGTGACTGTCACAACCACTCAGAACCCTGCTGTCAATGACCAGTCAACAACCTGCTGTCAATAACCAAACAGCCAATGTCTATACAGTCAAGCCAGTGACCATACAATAAACCAGTCAAGAACCTGCTGTCAATAACCACTCAGTCAACCATAACCATACAGTCAGTGACCACACAACCACGCAATCTGTCAATAACCAGTCAATGTCAATAACCACTCAGTACCTGTCAATGACCAAACAGTCAAGCAACCTGCTGTCAATAACCACCAATGACTATACAGCCAGTGACCACAGTCAGCCAAGAAACCTGTCAATCATGACTAGCAACCTACTGGGATTTCTAGTCAAGCAACCTGCTGTCAATAACCACTCAAAAACAGCTGTCAAGAAATCAACAGGCAATGAAGACTCAGTCAAGAAGAACAGTTCAAGTCAGTGACCTACTGTCAATAACGATAAAATACCTGCAATCAATAACCACTCAGTCAACAACCTGCTGTCAATAACCACTCTTCACCTTGTCACATAACCACTCAGTCAACAAATCAATGACCACATAGTAAAAACCTGCAGTCAATAACCACTCAGTCAAGCAATCAGTAACCACTCATCAAGCAACCTATTCAATAATCTCAGAAACCTAGCTGTCAATAACCACTCAGTCAAAAGACTGTCAATATCATCAGTCAAGCAACCTGCTGTCAATAACCACTCAGTCAAGCAACCTACTGTCAATAACCACTCAGTCAAGCAACCTACTGTCAGTAACCATTCAGTCAAGCAACCTACTGTCAATAACTACTCAGTCAAGCAACCTCCTGTCAATAACCACTCAGTCAAGCAACCTGCTGTCAATAACCACTCAGTCAAGCAACCTACTGTCAATAACCACTCAGTCAAGCAACCTACTGTCAATAATCACTCAGTTAAGCAACCTACTGTCAATAACCACCCAGTCAAGCAAACTACCGTCAATAACCACTCAGTCAAGCAACCTACTGTCAATAAGCAATCAGTCAAGCAACCTACTATCAATAACCACTCAGTCAAGCAAACTACCGTCAATAACCACTCAGCCAAGCAACCTACTGTCAATAACCACTCAGTCAAGCAACCTACTGTCAATAACCACTCAGTCAAGCAACCTACTGTCAATAACCACTCAGTCAAGTAGCCCACTGTTAATAACCACTCAGTCAAGCAACCTACCATCAATAACCACTCAGTCAAGCAACCTGCTGTCAATAATCACTCAGTAAAGCAACCTACTATCACTAACCAGTCAGTTGTCAATAACCACAACCAACCTGCTGTCAATAACCACTCAGTCAAGCAACCTACTGTCAATAACCACTCAGTCAAGCAACCTGCCGTCATAACCACTCAGTGATGACTCAGTCAAGCAACCAATTCTAACCATTCAGTCAAACCACCTCAGTCAATAACCACTCAGTCAAGCAACCTACTGTCAATAACCACTCAGTCAAGCAACCTACTGTCAATAACCACTCAGTTAAGCAACCTACTATCAAGCAACCACTCAGTCAAGCAACCTGCTGTCAATAACCATTCAGTCAAGCAAACTGTCAATAACCACTCAGCCATTAACCATTCACTCAGTCAACTGTCAATAAACCTACCCATTTTCAATAACCACTCAGCCAAGCAACCTGCTGTCAATAACCACTCAGTCAAGCTACCTACTGTCAATAACTACTCAGCCAAGCAACCCATTGTCAATAACCACTCAGTCAAGCAACCCACCATCAATAACCACTCAGTGAAGCAACCCACTAGGAATAACCACTCAATCAAGCAACCTGCTGTCAATAACCACTCAGTCAAGCAACCCACTGTCAATAACCACTCAGTCAAGCAACCCACTGTCAATAACCACTCATTCAAGCAACCCACTGTTAATAATCACTCAGCCAAGCAACCTACTGTCAATAACCACTCAGTCAAGCAACCCATTGTCAATAACCACTCAGTCAAGCAACCTGCTGTCAATAACCACTCAGTCAAGCAACCTACTGTCAATAACCACTCAGTCAAGCAACCTGCCGTCAATAACCACTCAGTCAAGCAACCTACTGTCAATAACTACTCAGTCAAGCAACCCATTTTCAATAACCACTCAGCCAAGCAAGTCAATAACCTCAGTCGACTGTCAATAACCACTCAGTCAAGCAACCATTGTCAATAACCACTCAGTCAACCAACCCACCATTTCAGTCAGGCAACCTGCTGTCAATAACCACTCAGTCAAGCAAACTGTCAATAACCACTCAGTCAAGCAACCAACTGTCAATAACCACTCAGTCAAGCAACCCACTGTTAATCAGCCAAGCAACCACCGTCAATAACCACTCAGTCAAGCAACCTACTGTCAATAATCGCTCAGTAAAGCAACCTACTATCAATAAACCACTCATAACCACTCAGTCAACCCACTGTCAATAACCACTCAGTTAAGCAACCTACTGTCAATAACCACACAGTCAAGCAACCTACTGTCAATGACCACTCAGTCAATCAACCTACTATCAATAACCACTCAGTCAATGTCTGTCAACCACTCAGTCAAGCAACCTACTGTCAATAACCACTCAGTTAAGCAACCTACTATCAATAACCACTCAGTCGAGCAACCTACTGTCAATAACCACTCAGTTAAGCAACCTACTATCAATAACCACTCAGTCAATCAACCTGCTGTCAATAAACACTCAGTCAATCAACCACTCAGTCAAGCAACCTACTATCAATAACCACTCAGTCGAGCAACCTACTGTCAATAACCACTCAGTTAAGCAACCTACTATCAATAACCACTCAGTCAATCAACCTGCTGTCAATAAACACTCAGTCAAGCAACCTACTGTCAATAACCACTCAGTCAAGCAACCTACTGTCAATAACCACTCAGTCAAAACCGTCAATAACCACTCAGCCAAGCAACCACTGTCAATAACAATCAGTCAAGCAACCTATTGTCAATAACCACTCAGTCAAGCAAACTACCGTCAATAACCACTCAGCCAACAACCTACAGTCAATAAACCATTCAGTAACCACTCAATCAACAACCTGCTGTCAATAACCACTCAGTCAAGCAACCTACTGTCAATAACCACTCAGTCAAGCAACCTCCTGTCAATAACCACTCATTCAACCAACAATAACCACTCAATCAAGCAACCTACTATCTATAACCACTTAGTCAAGCAAACTGCCGTCAATAACCACTCAGTCAAGCAACCTACTGTCAATAACCACTCAGTAAAGCAACTACCGTCAATAACCACTCAGTCAAGCAACCTGCTGTCAATAACCATTCAGTCAAGCAACCTACTGTCGATAACCACTCAGTCAAGCAACCTACTGTCAATAACCACTCAGTCAAACAACCTGCTGTCAATAACCACTCAGTCAAGCAACCTATTGTCAATGACCACTCAGTCAAGCTACCTACTGTCAGTAACCATTCAGTCAAGCAACCTACTGTCTATAACCACTTAGTCAAGCAACCCACAATCAATAACCACTCAGTCAAGCAACCTACTGTCAATAACCACTCAGTCAAGCAACCTACTGTCAATAACCACTGTCAATGACCACTGTCAGTGACCACAAGTCTACCTACTGTCATTAACCATTCAGTCAAGCAACCTACTGTCTAATAACCACTCAGTCAAGCAACCTACAATCAAAACCACTCAGTCAAACAAACCCACTCAGTCAATAACCACTGTCAGTAACCACTCAGTCAAGCAACCTACTGTCAATAACCACTTAGTCAAGCAACCCAATATCAATAACCACTCAGCCAAGCAACCTACTGTCAATAACAGCTTAGTCAAGCAACCCACTATCAATAACCACTCAGTCAAGCAACCTACTGTCAATAACCACTCAGTCAAGCAACCTAAAACCAATAACCACACAGTCAAGAAGCCAACAGTTAACGTCCTCACATTCGATGACCACACGGCCACGAAACCTACAGTCAATTTCCATATAATCAAAAGCCCTATTGTCAATGACCACTCAATCAAGCAATTTACAATCAATGACCATACAGTCAAGCAACCTACAGCCAATGACCTCACAGTCAAGGATCACACGTCCAAGAAACCAACAGCCTACCCATTAAAACCTCACAAAAAATGACTTCCCAGAATCGCCTCGAGAAGGTCACTGGCAAATGACTCAATCGCAGGGACACGCGAGTGATCGACCGCCAACCGGAGCCGCCGACGTCATTGCAGTAATGCAATTAAGATCTCCGCTTCTTTTATCAGGTCGTAAACCTCCGGAACCGCTTCTAGAGGCTCCTCCTTCGTCAGGAGAGGGCCAACTCCATCACGCCATAGCACGTGTTTCGGCCGAGACGGAAAAGCGATCGTAAAATCGAGATTCGATGGTTTTGATTATGTTCCGCCGTGCTATTAAAGGTGGCACTGACTGACTGGCCTCGTTGAGGACTGGTTTCTGAATGTTTGTTTTTCTCGTTATGTATGTTATGTATGCATATGTATATATATATATATATATATATATATATATATATATATATATATATATATATATATATATATGAGAACTTATATTTATCTATCTATCTTTCTATCTACACATATATATACATTATATATATATATATATATATATATATATATATATATATATATATATATATATATATATATATATATATATATATATATATTTATATATATATATATATATATATAATTTATATATATATTTATATATATATATATATATATATTTATATATATATCTATATATATATATATATATATATATATGTATATATATATATATGTATATATATATATATATATATATATATATAAATTTCCAAGACTTGGGACTCTTCTGTGAGCCAGCAATTCAAAGGTGAATAACAATTACTCTTGTTTTCTAGTTACCTTAAACTAACCTAACCCTTATCAATATGTATATATATATATATATATATATATATATATATATATATATATATATATATATATATATATATATATATATATATATATATAGATATGTACAAATAGATTGCCAAAAAGATATAGACAGACAGACGGGGGAGACGGAATGAAACACACAGCAAGGATCTAAACGGGTAAATATGCATCAATGTAAACAGCGAATTAAACATTCAGTTTCAAAGAGAGTTCGGGAGACGCCAGAGTGCCCCGAGATGGAAAGCGAATAGTGTTTCTCAGGGGATAAATGAAATCGGCTTTTAGAGGAAACACTACTACTACTACTACTACTACTACTACTACAACAGCGCTAACCTGATTACCGAGAACCACCTTTCCGTGTCAAAGGAGGTGGAGGGAAAAATGTCCCGGTGAGAGAGAGAGAGAGAGAGAGAGAGAGAGAGAGAGAGAGAGAGAGAGAGAGAGAGAGAGAGAGAGAGAGTTCTTTGACTTATCCTCGCAGAGGAAATTTGAAATGTATATAGTACAGGGCGCTCTACGGAAATTGTAGTTGTTGGAAGTAAAGCATATTTCCTTTTTTCATTACTCGCTTCCTCTGGGTTGCGTTCGTTCGGGGCGCTTACAGGTGCGAGTTGTTTGTTGCCAGTGGTCTATATCTGGAGGCTTTGCTTCGTTTCATGTCGAACAATGCTTCGGTAAAGTTGTTCGAGAGTTTAATGTTAAAACGGCTTGGCATTGTAAATACGTAATGTTGTTTGTCTTGATTCATTTGAACGCTAAGTTGAAAATTTATTCGAGGCCTATAGGATACACAAAAATAACACACACACATGTACTGTATATATATATAAATATATATATATATATATATATATATATATATATATATATATATATATATATATATATATATATATATATATATATATATATATATATATATATATATATATATATAGTATATATATATATATATATATATAAACAATATTCATATATAAAGCCATTGCATCATATATATATATATATATATATATATATATATATATATATATATATATATATATATATATATATATAGTATATATATTATATATATAGTATGTGAGTGTATTCTATAGAAACAATGTATGTATATATATTGCATCTATATATATATACTCAACATCATATATATATTTATGAATTTTTTTTTTTTTTTGTGTATTCTATATATATGTATGTATATATATCGCTCTCGATGAACTCAACAGCACCCTTTATGAATTTTTTTTTTTTTTTTGTGGAATTTGCGCAATCTACAGCAAGAGTATTTGTGAAGGTACATATATCATCAGCTTCGTGATTATTAAATGCTGTCTGCATGACTATTAATTCCACTGAAAATGTCATAGTCATTTAGATTCAGTGACACAAAGTCATAGTCAGTTACAGACATACATCGTCAAAGGTCTGATGTTTATTTATGATAATTAAATATAGCATCATTGTCTTTTTCTAGAACAGAAAGTAAGAATTAACATTATTATTATTATTAATTTTTTTATCACTGAGAAAATTAACCCTATTCATACGGAACAATCCCACCGAGGGGGCCACCGACTTGAAATTCATATGGACCAAGCCCACATAAGGGGCCATTAACTTGCAATTCGAGCTTCCAAAGAACATTATGGTGTTCATTCGAAAGAAGTAACAGAAGGTAATGGAAAATACGGAAAGAGATCGGCTATTAGAAAAACATATAAATCAACAAATAAATAAATAAAAATTTAAGTAAAATATTAAAATACAAGTCAACCAGCCATGGTTAACCACAGACAGCCAAAGAGTCGGACATTAGCGTAAGTATCTAACCAGAAGGCCGACGGGACGGGAAATTTAATGCCATTGCCCATCTCAAAGAATAGGAAAAGAGGAAAGATTTTCTATCCTCGCTTTGAGGATGAAAAATGGACGCATGCGAGCCCTTTGGCTTTCTGGGAAAAGATGATCCCTGGAGTAAAGAAACCTGTTTCATTTTCCTTTTTATTCTTCAGCTCTAGTTCTCTAGCTTCTTTGCATCATAGGGCGTTGGAGGGAACGATTATGACAATGACAAGTTTTTAGTTTTCTGAAAAGAAAACTATTGCGCCGGTTTTGTTTATCCGTCCGCACTTTTTCTGTCCGCCCTCAGATCTTAAAAACTACTGAGGCTAGAGGGCAGCAAATTGGTATGTTGATCATCCACCCTCCAATCATCAGGCATACCAAATTGCACCCTTCTAGCCTTAGTAGTTTTCATGTTATTTAAGGTTAAAGTTATCCATAATCGTGCGTCTGGCAACGATATAGGCGAGGCCACCATTGGGCCATGGTTAAAGTTTCATGGGCCGCGGCTCATACAGCATTATACCGAGACCATCGAAAGATAGATCTGTTATCGGTGACCTTGATTATGCGCTGTAGAGGCTGTACAGAAAACTCGATTGCGCCAAAGAAACTTAGGCGCATTTTTTACTTGTTGTATATCTGTTTACTTGATAATAATGTTCACTGTCCATTATAATTTCTACTATCTTTCGCTATCGTCTGTTAAAATGGTCTTTACCACCTTGATATCGCTGTAGACAAATCTAATTTTCATTTGCAACTTTTTAAATTTTTTAAAAATTTATTTTAATTTTTTTGTTTAATTTTTTTATTTAATCTTATTTTATTAAATTTTCGCTGACCTTTTCTTAATGGTCTGTTCTTCAATGACAAACCTTTAATTACTTCTGTTTTCTAGTTACTTCTTTATTTCTTTCCTGCACTGGCCAGTATTCACTTCGTGATGTATTTATCGTCTCTTTTTTTATTTTATCTGCTAGTAATTACATACACCAAGATTTACTTGTTATAATTCTAACAATCACTTATATTCACTTTTATTGATTATTCCTTGTTTCTGATTTTCTTTCTGTCTCTCTGTCTGTCTGTCTCTCTATATATATATATATATATATATACATATATATATATATATATATATATATATATATATATATATATATATATATATATATATGTATATATATATATATATACATATATATATATATATATTATACTGTACATATATACGTGTGTGATGTGTAAATATATATGTATATATATACATATATATATGTATATATATATATATATATATATATATATATATATATATATATATACATACATATATATATATATATATATATATATATATATATATATATATATATATATACATGTCCAGCTGAAATATCTCTAACTACATTTACAAAGGGCAAAGGAAATGACCATTCCACCAATATCCTCATCACCTCTCCGTTGTATTGATAATATGGTTCCTGAGGCACAGGCCCTCAATTTCCTCTAGTGCTGTTCTTTCCACGACTCTAGGTTTATATTTATGTATGTATGTATATATATATATATATATATATATATATATATATATATATATATATATATATATATATATATATATATATATATATATATATATATATATATATATATATATATATATATATATATATATATATATATATATATATATATATATATATATATATATATATATATACATATATATATATATATATATATATATATATATATATATATATATATATATATTTATATTTATATATATATATATATATATATATATTTATATATATATATATATATATATATATATATATATATATATATATATATATATATATATGTAACTTAAAAGCATTATGGCCTTGTGGTACAAAAAGAATATTAATGCAACTGGCTAATAAATAATTACGTGAGAGAATGAATTCCAATTCTTAAATGGTTTGAACTCGAACAAAGATAGTTAAGAATTAGGAACAAAGTTACGTTAATATCCTTATATATAAGTATATATACTGTATATACACATGAAACTAAAATCTCTCTCTCTCTCTCTCTCTCTCTCTCTCTCTCTCTCTCTCTCTCTCTCTCTACATTATTTTCATGGCATACCATTGTTCAGCAAAAATATTAGAAATGTGTTACTACAAAGTGAAATGAGAAAATTCTAACATTCATTAAGATAAAACACAGAACATATTTCACAGTCGACAAGTGAGTGAATAAAATATGTACTCAGTCAACAGCAATGCATTTAATCACCCAGAGCTGACATGGACTGTGAGGACTGCGTAACCTTTCAAGAAAATATACAACAAAAGATCGTTTCCTTCTCTTTCGTAATAAAAACAAAAGAAAGACTATTATTATTCACTCGCGATTTCTCAAAGGTGAAAGCGCGTCGGGGGGACTTGAGAGACCGCGGGATCAAATCATTTTTATTCACATTCGTTGGAGTAATTAAAGTGGACATGGCATCATTATCATACTAGACGTCGATGGAGCGAGCATTTGGTTGTTTTAAATGTGCGGAATAAACGTCTGGAGATGTATATTTTAGCTAAATATAAATTGACACCTAAAACAGACAAAACTAGATGGTCCAACACGAGTGTTCATCAATATTCGCTGACTCGAGAGTTGGAGAAAATATTTTGTTGACAAAATATCAAAGAGAAATATTTGATAGCCTACGTCGACACGAGAGAATTGTGGTAGTTATTTCCGTGTTTAGAAAGACAGTGAGACAGACAGATAGATTAACAGACAGTATTCTGCTCAGAGAGAGAGAGAGAGAGAGAGAGAGAGAGATACAGAGAGAAATATACAGAGACAGGCAGACAGGTTAATACACAGACGACGACATTGAAAGTATTAAGACAGTGTCAGTTATTCAAGAAGTCACATGAATTTTTTTTATTAAACTTTATTCATTTATATAGACGTTTTATGTTAAATATTACACTCGTCTTTGGCATCTGCATTTTTTCACATCTCTTTAAAACAGCGTTGTATTCTGGTAAAAAAAAAAGGACAAGTGATACCTTCAGGTAGTTTTTAATCAAAGGATACATTTAAGATTTATATTCATATAATGAAGACTATTAAGTGATTCTAATCTCTCGGTGTAATGACCTGTCTCTTTCCCTTCTCTGTCTGTCTATGTGAGTATCTGTCTATCTTACCTCTTGCTTCAAGTGTTATCGAGTACTTAGTGAATTAGTCCTAGTGTCGTCCCACGGACAACATCGAGCTAAGCATCAGGTGTTAAAAATGATCTCCCATCGTATCGGAACTCCTTAAACTTGTCCCCGTTCCCTCCCCACCTATCTCTTGGTTCCTCTCACCACTTCCTCCCTCTATCCATCCCTCCTCCCCCTCCTCCAAACCCCCAAGCCTCCACCCAATCACCCTTCATCATCTCGCGGTGTCTCCAAACCAATCTGTGGCCAACACCAACATCACTCTTACGCGACTAATTACATGGTGAGCCGAGAAGAACTTGTGGGGGGTAGGGGAGGGAAGGGGGAGGGGGTATAGAAGACCGTAAGGTCTGTCGCCGCATGCTCCTTACACGTAAATTAGCCCTTGGGGGACGATCCATCAGCGAGCCATTAGTCCCGCCGCCGGGGCACAGCGCCAGAAGGGTCTAATTGTTGCCGGAGTCACTGCTCCGTGGCGCTCAGCCATTTATTACTAATTGGTGGAGAATGGGGGTTCGAGCCAGCCAGCGCTCCCGTGAAAGCAGATCAGGGGAGCGGTTTCTTCTTCTTTTTTTCTTTTTCTTCTTCTTCTTCTTCTTCTTCTTCTCTTTGGAGATCCACTGTTTTGATCAATTTCTTCTTCTGCTTCAACTTCTTTCGGAGATCCAGTGTTTTGGTCAATTTCTTCTTCTTCTTCTTTTTCTCCTTCTTCTTCTTCTTCTTCTTCTTCTCTTGAAAATCCAGTGTTTTGGTGAGTTCCTCTTTGTCTTTTTCTTTTACTTCTTCCAGAGATCCAGTGTTTTGGTACATTTTTTCTTCCTCTTTTTCTTCTTCTGTTTGGAAATCCAGTGTTTAGGTCAGTTCCTCTTTGTCTTCTTCTTCTTCTTCTTCTTCCAGAGATCCAGCGTTTTGGCCAATTTCTTCTTCTTCTTCTTCTTTTTCTTTCTCTCTTTGGAGATCCAGTGTTTTGGTCAGTTCCTCTTTGTCTTCTTCTTCCAGAGATCCAGTGTTTTGGTCAATTTCTTCTTCTTCTTCTTCTTCTTCTTCTTCTTCTTCTTCTTCTTCTTCTTCTTCTTCTCTTTAGAGATCCAGTAAACGTTTTGGTGAGTTCCTCTTTGCCTTCTTCTTCTTCTTCTTCTTCTTCTTCTTCTTCTTCTTCTTCTTCTTCTTCTTCTTCTTCTCTTTGGAGATCCAGTAAACGTTTTGGTGAGTTCCTCTTTGCCTTCTTCTTCTTCTTCTTCTTCTTCTTCTTCTTCTTCTTCTTCTTCTTCTTCTTCTTCTTCTTCCAGAGATCCAGTTTTTGGTCACTTTCTTCTGTTTCATCTTCTTTTGGATATCCATTGTTTTGGTCAGTTCCTTTTCTTCTTCTTCTTTTGGAGATCCAGTGTTTTGGTCAGTTCCCCTTCTTCTTCTTCTTCTTCTTTTGGAGATCCAGTGTTTTGGTCAGTTCCTCTTCTTCTTCTTCTTCTTCTTCCTTCTTCTTCTTCTTCAGTTCTTCTTCTTCTTCTTCTTTTGGAGATCCAGTGTTTTGGTCAGTTCCTCTTCTTCTTTCTTCTTCTTTTGGAGATCCAGTGTTTTGGTCAGTTCCTCTTCTTCTTCTTCTTTTGGAGATCCAGTGTTTTGGTCAGTTCCTCTTCTTCTTCTTCTTTTGGAGATCCAGTGTTTTGGTCAGTTCCTCTTCTTCTTCTTCTTTTGGAGATCCAGTGTTTTGGTCAGTTCCTCTTCTTCTTCTTCTTCTTCTTCTTCTTCTTTTGGAGATCCAGTGTTTTGGTCAGTTCCTCTTCTTCTTCTTCTTCTTCTTCTTCTTCTTCTTCTTCTTCTTCTTCTTCTTTTGGAGATCCAGTGTTTTGGTCAGTTCCTCTTCTTCCTCTTCTTCTTCTTTTTCAGTGTTTTGGTCAGTTCCCCTTCTTCTTCTTCTTTTGGAGATCCAGTGTTTTGGTCAGTTCCTCTTCTTCTTCTTCTTTTGGAGATCCAGTGTTTTGGTCAGTTCTTCTTCTTCTTCTTCTTCTTCTTCTTCTTCTTCTTCTTCTTCTTCTTCTTCTTCTTCTTCTTTTGGAGATCCAGTGTTTTGGTCAGTTCCTCTTCTTCTTCTTCTTCTTCTTTTGGAAATCCAGTGTTTTGGTCAGTTCCTCTTCTTCTTCTTCTTTTGGAGATCCAGTGTTTTGGTCAGTTCCTCTTCTTCTTCTTCTTCTTCTTCTTTTGGAGATCCAGTGTTTTGGTCAGTTCCTCTTTGTCTTGTTCTTCTTCTTCTTCTTCTTCTTCTTCTTCTTCTTCTTCTTCTTGGAGATCCAGTGTTTTGGTCAGTTCCTCTTCTTCTTCTTCTTCTTCTTCTTTTGGAGATCCAGTGTTTTGGTCAGTTCCTCTTCTTCTTCTTCTTTTGGAGATCCAGTGTTTTGGTCAGTTCCTCTTCTTCTTCTTCTTCTTCTTCTTTTGGAGATCCAGTGTTTTGGTCAGTTCCTCTTCTTCTTCTTCTTCTTCTTCTTCTTTTCTTCTTCTTTTGGAGATCCAGTGTTTTGGTCAGTTCCTCTTCTTCTTCTTCTTCTTCTTTTCGAAATCCAGTGTTTTGGTCAGTTCCTCTTCTTCTTCTTCTTCTTCTTCTTCTTCTTTTGGAGATCCAGTGTTTTGGTCAGTTCCTCTTCTTCTTCTTCTTCTTCTTTTGGAGATCCAGTGTTTTGGTCAGTTCCTCTTCTTCTTCTTCTTTTGGAGATCCAGTGTTTTGGTCAGTTCCTCTTCTTCTTCTTCTTCTTCTTCTTTTGGAGATCCAGTGTTTTGGTCAGTTCCTCTTCTTCTTCTTCTTCTTCTTCTTTCTTCTTCTTTTTTGGAGATCCAGTGTTTTGGTCAGTTCTCTTCTTCTTCTTCTTCTTCTTTTTCCAGTGTTTTCTTCTTCTTCTTCTTTTGGAGATCCAGTGTTTTGGTCAGTTCCTCTTCTTCTTCTTCTTCTTTTGAGATCCAGTGTTTTGGTCAGTTCCTCTTCTTCTTCTTCTTCTTTTGGAGATCCAGTGTTTTTCAGTTCTTCTTCTTCTTCTTTTGGAGATCCAGTGTTTTGGTCAGTTCTTCTTCTTCTTCTTCTTCTTCTTCTTCTTCTTCTTCTTCTTGAGATCTTCTTGTTTTGGATCCAGTGTTTTGGTCAGTTCCTCTTCTTCTTCTTCTTTTTGGAGATCCAGTGTTTTGGTCAGTTCCTCTTCTTCTTCTTCTTCTTCTTCTTTTGGAGATCCAGTGTTTTGGTCAGTTCCTCTTCTTCTTCTTTTGTCAGTGTTTTTTGTTCCTCTTCTTCTTCTTCTTCTTCTTTTGGAGATCCAGTGTTTTGGTCAGTTCCTCTTCTTCTTCTTCTTCTTTTGGAGATCCAGTGTTTTGGTCAGTTCCTCTTCTTCTTCTTCTTCTTTTGTTCTTGTTTCTTCATCTTTGTCTTCTTTAGAGATCCTTCTTGTTTTCTTCTTCTTCTTCTTCTTCTTCTTCTTCTTCTTCTTCTCTTTGAGATCCAGTGTTTTGGTCAGTTCCTCTTTGTCTTCTTCTTCTTCTTCTTGTTCTTCTTCTTCTCTTTCAGTGTTTTTCAGTTCTCTTTTCTTCTTCTTCTTCTTTTGAGATCCAGTGTTTTGGTCAGTTCCTCTTTTGTCTTCTTCTTCTTCTTCTTCTTCTTCTTCTTCTTCTTCTTCTTCTTCTTCTTCTTTTGGAGATCCATTGTTTTGTTCAGTTCCTCTTTGTCTTCTTCTTCTTCTTCTTCTTCTTTTGGAGATCCATTGTTTTGGTCAGTTTCCCTTTGTCTTCTTCTTCTTCTTCTTCTTTTGGAGATCCAGTGTTTTAGTCAGTTCCTCTTCTTCTTATTCTTCTTCTTCTTCTTCTTTTGGAGATCCAGTGTTTTGGTCAGTTCTTCTTCTTCTTCTTCTTCTTCTTCTTCTTCTTCTTTTGGAGATCCTGTGTTTTGGTCAGTTCTTCTTCTTCTTCTTCTTCTTCTTCTTCTTCTTCTTCTTCTTCTTCTCTCTCGGTTGCAAGTAGCGCGCACTTCCGCCGATCACGATCAATGTCAAGGATATGAGCTCCGGATTCTTAACGTCAGCTCAAAAAAAAAAAAAAAACTTACATTAACTGCTAAAATATCTTGAATGCATTCTCATAATAAATGTTACACCAGGGAACAGTATTTGTATTAGATTTCATAATGAAGGTTTCACTGGAATTGTGATTCTTCACTCTTACCGTCTTGAGTTCAACACTTCACTGAGCCGCGACACTTTATTTACTGAATAATCCGGCACTTGTTACCTCAGAGTGACAAGAAAAGACGACTAATAAAAAATATTGATTATGTTGTACAACCAGAGCAGTTTGTTCAGAACTTATTTGAAGATTGTAAATCTTTAATTTATTGTTAATTCCAGTACACTGGTGTACTGTAAATTGACATGCTAAAACCATATCATTCAACTGTAAGACTTTTTACTTTAAAAATATAATCTTATTTTCTTTTTACTTATGGGACATTTATTTGCCATTTCATATCCGCATTCCGTCTGTTCGCATGGAAGGTTCTTCCCTGATCAATGACAATCGACGAAAAATAAAAGATAATGTATGGCTGGCTAAACCGAGATCCTTATGGTAAGTTTAACGAAAAATAAACAGGACGTTCTCATGCTCATTTGTCATAATTCTTTCATAGAGATTCCCGACCAGTGAGAATCTAGGATAAATCCAAAAATAAATATGATTGGTTCGGACAATGTCACTGTACAAATTTCCGAAAATTTCACGGAAGTCCTTAAGAGTTTCTTGTTCACAGAAATGGCGAATTGGCCCCGCACCTTTTCTGTGTCAAACTTATATTTAAACTAGTAAAAAAAATGCGCCGAACTTTCTTCGGCGCAGTCGAGTTTTCTGTACAGCGTATAATACTGTAAGAAACTCTCAGCCACGGCCCATGAAACTCTCAGCCGCGGCCCATGAAACTTTCAGCCACGGCCATGTGGTGGCATGTGTTGTTGGCACTTATGGTGGTGCCAGACGCACGATCATGGTTAGCTTTAACCTTAGATAAAATAAAAACTACTGAGGCTAGAGGGCTGCAATTTGGTATGTTTGATGATTGGAGGGTGGATGATCAACATATCAATTTGCAGCCCTCTAGCCTCATTAATTTTTAAGATCTGCGGGCGGACAGAAAAAGTGCGGACGGACAGACAAATAGCCATCTAAATAATTTTCTTTTACAGAAAACTAAAAAAGGAAAATCTGAGCAAATTTCTCCAGCGCACATTCCCCTTGCAAATGAGACCCAGACACATATCAGCCGGCCAGTCATCACGAGTTCGGTTGCTGAGAAAGTTTTTGGAGAGATTGAGAGAATTCTATGGATGCCACGGAGGCGGAGTCAGCAGAAGGAATGGCTTCTTCTTCTTCCTCTCCTTCTTCTTGTTTTCTCCTTATCGAATTCCTCTTCTAGTTTGTGTGCTGATCGTGGGGTGAATGAATGAAGATCTTGATTCGTTCTGAGGCCTCATCTCTTTTGTTCCTGATATTCGGACATGTTATTTATTACACGTGTTTCTTCTGTGTATAGACGTGCGATAGCAAATATTTGTACATATAGAATATGTGAGACCTAAAGTTATTTCTCTGGGAATTTTTTAATCGTAAACATTCTCAAATAAAATCTGGAAACCGTTTCTTAGGGAAAACTGACAATTGTTTTCGAGAAAACTTAATGATCACGATTTCAAGAAATTCTTACAATCGTTTCTAACTTTCTTACGCAAACACAAATGTTTCCTAAGGAAAAATAATTATTCCTTTTTATGGATAGCTGTCAATTTTTGCGTAAGGAAAGCCAACGATTATTAGCTGAGAAAAAGTGAGGAGCATTTCTTACCAACAACTGAGAAGCATTTCTTATGAACAACTGAGGAGCGTTTCTTATGAAAAACTAAGTACCATTTCTTACGAAAAACTGAAGGGTATTCCTTATGAAAAGCTAAGGAGCATTTCTTACAAAAATCTGAGGAGCATTTCTTATGAAAAACTGGGGAGCATTTCTCACAAAAAACTGAAGAGCATTACTTATGAAAAACTGAGGAGCATTTCTTACGAAAAACTGAGGAGCATTTCTTACGAAAAACTGAGGAGCATTTCTTATGAAAAACTAAAGAGCATTTCTTACGAAAAACTGAGGAGCATTTCTTAGGAAAAACTAAGGAGCATTTCTTACGAAAAACTGAGGAACATTTCTTACGAAAAACTGAGGAGCATTTCTTACGAAAAATTGAGGAGCATTTCCAACGAAAAACTGAGGAGCATTTCTTACGAAAAACTGATGAGTATTTATGAAAAACTAAGGAGCATTTCTTACGAAAAACTGAAGAGCATTTCTTATGAAAAACTAGAGGGCATTTCTTACGAAAAACTGAGGAGCATTTTTTTATGAGAAACTGAAGAGCATTTCTTACGAAAACTGAGGGGCATTTCTTTTGTAAAACTGAGGGAGATTTCTTATGAAAAACTGGGGCGCATTTCTTATGAAAAAGTGAGGAGCATTTCCTACGGAAAACTGAGGGGCAGTTCTTATGAAAAACTGAGGAGCATTTCTTATGAAAAACTGAGGAGCATTTCTTACGAAAAACTGAGGAGTATTTCTTATGAAAAACTAAAGAGTATTTCTTACGAAAAACTGAGGGGCATTTCTCATGAAAAACTGAGGAGCATTTCTTATGAAATACTAATGAGCATTTCTTCTGAAAAACTGAATGGCATTTCTTCTGAAAAACTAAGGAGCATTTCTTATGAAAAACTAACGAGCATTTCTTATGAAAAACTGAGGAGCATTTCTTATGAAAAACGGAGGAGCATTTCTTACGAAAAACTGAAGAGCATTTCTTATGAAAAACAGAGGAGCATTTCTTATGAAAAACTGAGGAGCATTTCTTATGAGAAACTGAGGAGCATTTCTTATGAAAAACTGAGGGGCATTTCTTACGAAAAACTGAGGAGCATTTCTTACGAAAAACTGAAGAGTATTTTCTTATGAAAAACTGAGGAACATTTCTTATGAAAAACTGAGGAGCATTTCTTATGAAAAACTAAAGAGCATTTCTTACGAAAAACTGAAGAGCATTTCTTATGAGAAACTGGGGAGCATTTCTTATGAAAAACAGAGGAGCATTTCTTATGAAAAACTGAGGAGCATTGATGAGCATTTCTTATGAAAAACAGAGGGGCATTTCTTATGAAAAACTGAGGAGCATTTCTTATGAGAAACTGTGGAGCATTTCTTATGAAAAACTGAGGAGCATTTCTTATGAAAAACTGAGGGGCATTTCTTACGAAAAACTGAGGAGCATTTCTTACGAAAAACTGAAGAGTATGTCTTATGAAAAACTGAGAAACATTTGTTAGGAAAAACTGAGGAGCATTTCTTATGAAAAAGTGAGGAGTATTTCTTACGAAAAACTAAGGAGCAATTCTTATGAAAAACTGAGGAGCATTTTTTATAAATAACTAAGGAGCTTTTTCTTATGAAAAATTGAGGAGCATTCCTTATGAAAAACTGAGAAGCATTTCTTGCGAAAACTGGGAGTATTTCTTATGAAAAACTGAGAAGCATTTTTTGCGAAAAACTGGGGAGCATCTCTTATGAAAAACTGAGGAGTATTTCTAATGAAAAACTAAGGAGCATTTCTTACGAAACACTGAGGAGCATTTCTTATGAAAAAAATGGGAGCGCATTTCTTATGAAAAACTAAAACTCATTTCTTATGAAAAACTAAGGAGCATTTCTTACGAAAAACTGAGGAGCATTTCTTACGAAAAACTGGGGAGCATTTCTTATTAAAACTCAGGAGCATTTCTCGTGAAACACTGAAAGGTATTACCTACGAAAACTAAAGGGCCTTTCTTTGAAAAACTGGGGTTCATTTTTATGAAAAACTGAGGAGCATTTTTTAAGGAAAACTTAGGAGCATTTTTATGGAAAACTTAGGAGCATTTTTATGGAAAACTGAGGAGCATTTTATGGAAAACTGAGGAGCATTTTTATGAAAAACTGAGGAGTGTTTTTATGGAAGACTGAAGGGTGTTTATCACAAAAAAAAAAAACTGAGGAGCATTTCTTATGAAAAAGTGAGGAGCATTCCTCACGAAAAACTGAAGGGTATTTCTTGTGAGAAAGCGCTCACCACAACACATCAAAGACGACACGACAGAATCTCACGCAAAACTTCAAAAGTGTCGAATTTCATTCATCTTATGAATGATGACAAGAGGTCATACTTTGCCCCATTTACGAGAGATAGGTCGGCGGGAACTCCAGGCATGGAAAGAGAACTCGTGTATCTGTTGGATACAGTCAGCAGAATAAGGTGTGCTTCTTTTTCCTCCGTCAGATGTCTGTCTGCTTTTTCCAGAGTTATGTAGATGGTCTGTATATGAATACATATGTATAAATATATAGATGTGATATATACAGTACATATGGTATATATATGTGTATGTGTATATATATATATATATATATATATATATATATATATATGCATATATATATATAGGTATAATACTCAAAAAAGTTTTGCAACATACTTCAAAACTTTTCGGACAACAGCTTATAATAGCGACATCTGGCGCTATTTGGCAACTCAGTTGTAGCGCGTGAAACAACTGAACACTAGTGGTGGGTCCGGAGAAATTACCTGCAGTTTCCCTTAAACAGGGCTTTTTCTGATACTGCTTACTGTTGTCATATTTTATTAATTAAAGGATGTTACTGTAATACTCAGAGGTCATCACTGTTATTATGTTTTAATATTTTCATCTCCAACTGCCATCACTATCGTTGTTTTATCTCCTTCATATGTGTGAACTTTGTAGGCATAGGACGACTGTTACAAGTTGAACTATTAGTCTTATTAACATCAACAAATATGACTTTTGTAAAGATTTGCTTCACATTATTATTAATTAAATTTTTGAATGACTAATCCTATGTATATTGTGAACTAGTGAAACTTAATATAAAATATACTGAACTAGACTAACAGATTTCACGTCTATTTTTGTAATACATAGAATATAATCGCACACACATACATACATACATACATACATATATATATATATACATATAAATCCAATATATATATATATGATATATATATATATATATATAATATATATATATATATATATATATATATATATATATATATATATATATATATATATATGTGTGTTATCATGTGTGTGTGTATTTCTTTCATTGCTACTTAGGCCTATCATTTTGATGCCTCTTATGAAGTTAACTGAATATATAACGCCTAATTTTGTATTTTTATTATCTAAGTTTCTAAAGAATTAAAATTAGCTAGAAGTTCAACATTAATTTAGTTAATGCTAAATGCCAGCAGTGATGAAGACTACCATGCTCATCAGTGGAGAATGTCTCCTCCTCATCGCAAAAGATGACTATACTTACAGAAATCAAGCCACTGGATTATATTATAAAAACCCTAGCCTCTATTCTTTGTGTTTCTGATATGAAGTGTTTCTTGACAGGAGTATGATGAAATAATATCTTGGTCTCATGTAGCCTGTTAAGGATGGTTTGAGCAGCAACTTGAAGGGAGAGCGTAATGTTCTCTCTTTATAGCAACATCGGTTGTCAGGGGAGTTAGAGGGGGTGCCAAGTGATCATCCGATGATGATCTTTAACGTAGTGCAACAATGGGGTTGTCCTCCAGTTTTTACAATGAATTTATCATGTTTCCTCGTTCTCTCTGTCGTTGTATCCTCTATACATGGTTGTTTTATTTACGCAGCTGCCGAGCAATATCTACAATAGAAACATTAGTCTTATGCAAGCTAATGATTGTGGCGCGGCTTCCTGTTGCTCATCCGATCGGTGGAGAGTTTAAATCAATGTTCGATAACATACGACGTTATGAGATTTTTTTTTTTTGTTTTTGACAACGATAATGGTTGAATTCATTTCATATATTTCATTGATGGTTATTCAATATTATTTTATTAGTCAATGCTTTTCTCTGTAATTAGTTTTTCTTTGACTCTTTTTCCCAAAAGTTATTACAAAATCATTTTTCATAATATGTAGAATTTTTTATATTGTTAACCGTATGATTAATGTTTAAAGTCGCATAAGAAAATTTATTAAATATCAAAAGAACAAATTATGTTAGTGAACGAAAACTTCAAATGTTGCAAAAACATTTTTTGAATGACACATATATATATTATATATATATATATATATATATATATATATATATATATATATATATATATATATAGAGAGAGAGAGAGAGAGAGAGAGAGAGAGAGAGAGAGAGAGAGAGAGAGAGAGAGAGAGATATCAAATCCCAGATGGAAATAGAACTATATTCAACCTCTCTCTATTTATAATGAATTAAAGATATATATATATATATATATATATATATATATATATATATATATATATAATATTTTCTTAGGGAAAATATATATATATATTATATATATTAATATTTATATGTGTAAAAATGATCTAATCAATCCATGGAAATTATTATGAATGTCTTACTTGAAAGTCCAACAGATAAGGAATTTAAAAATCTGTTTCATCTGCCAGGTAAGTTGAGGTCACATAAATCATTTGATACTGATCAGGGCTGAATCAAAAGTTCGTGAGAAAGGAGAAATTCTAAATTCATTTCCAATCCGATCCTTTGAAGAATGTCGTTGTAAATTAATGCAGAATTATTACAAAATCTATGTGATAAATGTGCATTCAATTTATTAACATACATATGCCCTCAGAAGTCAAATATTTTTAATGTACTAAAGGAATGTTTTTGACAACTCTCCTCAATTTTTCTTGAAAATGGAAGTAATTTTATATTGGCTAAATCTTATAAATGAAGAAAAGTATGACAACAGAGGTGAGGGCTTCAGAAAGGAGAAATGTTTATGGGAACGTATTGGTGGTAAAAAAACTTAATGAAAATGAAGTGATGCTTAGTTATAAGGAAAATATATGGAGATTGGGAGAAAATTTGTTAAAAGCGTTACTAACAGGGTGGGTCAAAGTGTTCTGAGACGGTTCTGTCACGTGGAGAGAATTGGGAAAGGAAGCGTTAGGAGGAAGACCTGGGGAGAGCTGTACAGATGGTCTGAGAGAAGTATTAGAAAGGAGAAGGCCCCAATATCCAGATATCAAGAGAATGCGTAAATGTTAGTGGTAAATGTTGAGGTGAGTGTAAGGTGTTTCAACGTACTGCTGATGAACCTTCTGTGTAAATGTACAGGCTGGTATTTGGAATTTTTCTGCACAGGAGATTCATCCACGACTCAGCACTTAAATGTAGGATTAAGAGCTTAATGTTAAATAAGAAATATATATTATATATATATATATATATATATATATATATATATATATATATATATATATATATATATATATATATATATATATATATATGCGCATGTGTGTGTGTATACAAGGTGTTTCTATTAAATCACGAAACTGATTAAATAACTCACTTTTATTTGTATGCATTACAAATTTAATGCTTGTCCCCTTCAATACACTCCCCATTTGCACTAATACATCGCTGCAGCCTTCTTTTCCACAGGTCGAAGGCATGGAGGAGGAACTCAATTTCTGTCAGCTGTTTCAACACATCCACCGTTTTCTTCTTCACAGCATCAACTGACCCAGAACGTGTCCTTTTAAGCACTGATTTCACTTTTGGGACTGATTTTTTCCACTTTTTCTTCGGTTCTTGAAGTCCGGGGCGTTCATCATCTTTGACAATCTCGCGTCCCTAGCTGAAGAATCTTTTGTGCCACTCAATCACAGGGGGCACGAGACAGGAGGCAGTCATTCCCATGAGCAGTACTAAATATCTGAAAACATTCAGTTGGTGTTTTGCGCAGTTTTACTAAATATTTCAAACTGACACGTTGTTCAGCTTTTAAACTTAGCATTTTTTTTCGGCCCACTACAGAAAACATACCCAAACAAAATGGCGACTCACAATCAACTGAACGTCATTGAGTCACGTTGCTGCTTGTCATGCAGGTTCAGACATGTTCAGAGTCACCACGCATCCAGTTATGACCGGTTCTGACTGCTTCCATTACTAGGTGGAATCACTGTCTCGTTATTTAATAGTCACACCTCGTGTGTGTGTGTATATATATATATATATATATATATATATATATATATATATATATATATATATATATATATATATATATTATTATATATTTATCTGAGTGTCCATCTGACTATCTGTATACTTGAACTTTAAAACCGATTATTTCTCAAGCATATCGACGAGCTTTCAAAACAATTAAAATAATACTAAGATTATTATTATTATTATTATTATTATTATTATTATTATATAACCTCATCATTCCTCAAAGTTAATGATTACCTACTGACATTTTCCGCCCTTGTAATTAACCAAGAATTCTATTTTTGAAGTAAAGATAGAATAGCCTTTACATCAACGTTATTGATCGCTATCGTTATTATTAAGGCTAATAATGTTTTCACTATTTATCTGTATTGTTTTGAAAAATTCATTCCTAATTCCTGAATACCTATGAAACATTTAGACATTTAGTTATTAGTATCTGTATGTGAATATATATATATATATATATATATATATATATATATATATATATATATATATATATATACACACACATTATAATATATATATATATATATATATATATATATATATATATATATATATATATATTATATATATATATATATATATATATATATATATATATATATATATATATAAATGCATTTGTGTGTATGAGTATGTATGTATGTATGATTGTATGTATGCATATATATATATATGTGTGTGTATATACATACAGTATATGAATAACATAAATTACACAATTGTTCTGTGCATTAGTATCTCCGCTAGATACCATCCAGTTTAAATGAGGTCCTGCCATTAAATACACATACACATATAAATATATAAATATACATACATATATAGACACACAAACACATGCATACATACATACATATATATATATATATATATATATATATATATATATATATATATATATATATATATATATATATATATATTCATAACTTTCTAAAGAGTTTTTTAAACAAAATTTTTCCCAATGAAGACATAAATAATATTTAAAAAATAATAGTACACTTCATCATTATGATTATCATCATCATTTTCATTGTCTTGAAAAACAAAAAATACCACAACCAAAACCTGCTTTCCCTTTAAATAAATAAAATACGAAGCTAATAGAAAATATCCATTTCTGCCCTGAAATTGGAAGAAATAAAGAGGCATAATTTTGCCTCAGGTTTCTGTAAAATTAAGACAAAGTTATATTACGAGAGGCATTCGGGTCGTACAGTTACAGAAAATACAAAACAATCATTTGTCCAGTAAAAGCTTGACAAAAAATACAAAAATACAATAAATTTATATATTTATATAAATATATATATATATATATATATATATACATATATATATATGTATATATATGTGTGTGTGTGTGCATATATATATATATATATATATATATATATATATATATATATGTATGTATATATAAATATAAATATATATATATATATATATATATATATATATATATATATATATATATATATATATATATATATAAATATATATATATATATATATATATATATATATATATATATTACTGAACCTTTAAAAAAAGGAAGGTCAACAGAAGAAAAGGGAAAGTAAGATGCAGGGAATTCTTCTCTGAATTATCTGAACACGACAAAGTCCAGTCAACCACCGTTCTCTAAATAAAATAAAAACCACTGAGGCTAGAGGGCTGCAATTTGGCATGGTTGATGATTGGAGGGTGGAAGATCAACATACTAATTTGCAGCCCTCTAGTCTCAGTAGTTTTTAAGATCTGAGGGCGGACAGAAAAAGTGCGGACGGACAGACAAATCCATCTCAATAGTTTTCTTTTTCAGAAAACACAAACGGCACTATTTTGCCCGTCTCGCTGGCCTCTGAATTTAAAGAATATGGACCCTTATTAAAAATGAAATTCCTTTGATGTCGAGTAATGAAGAGACGCGGATTTCTGTCCAGGCCGTATCATCGGAAGCCAATTCAGACAGTTATTCGGGACTGTCATTACGTGAATTAATAGTGGATCTGTTTTAAAGCAATTGGCTCTGTGTGTGAAGTGTGTGTGTGTGTGTGTGTGTTTGTGTGGGTGTGCGCTGGTGCCTCTATACTGGGAGGGTGTAATTGATTGGTATGTTTCTGTCTGTTTGTTAGAGTGACTGCGTTTGTGTGCGTTTGCGTTTGAGCGTGCATAAATGAGTCTGTTCATTGGGTAGGTATCAATGTTGAGTATATTTTAGCCTTTATCTCTCTCTCTCTCTCTCTCTCTCTCTCTCTCTCTCTCTCTCTCTCTCTCTCTCTAATACATAAGTGCAGATCTACTCAGACAAATATGCATAAGCATGTATCATCATTTCCACTAGGACACCCACATGCACCCTCTCTCTCTCTCTCTCTCTCTCTCTCTCTCTCTCTCTCTCTCTCTCTCTCTCTCTCTCTCTCTCTCTCTCTCACATTCAAAAGTACAGATATATATACACACATATATGTAAGATAATATACATCATCATTTCCAACTAAACATCTACTTTCTCTCTCTCTCTCTCTCTCTCAAAAGTACAGATATAAACACACACACACACACACACACACACACACATATATATATATATATATATATATATATATATATATATATATATATATATATATATATATATATATATATATATATATATATATATATATAAGATAATATACATCATCATTTTCAACTAAAAATCTGCTTTCTCTCTCTCTCTCTCTCATACAAAAGTACAGATATACACATGTATGTAAATAAGACAATTCATGCATCATTATTTCCAGTTAAACTCCCACATACTTTCTCTATCTCTCTCTCTCTCTCTCTCTCTCTCTCTCTCTCTCTCTCTCTCTCTCTCTCTCTCTCTCTCTCTCAGATGAACAAGTACAGATATACACATATAAGCAAATCAGATCATTCATACATAATCATTTTCGGTTAAACTCCCACATACTCTCTCTCTCTCTCTCTCTCTCTCTCTCTCTCTCTCAGATGAACAAGTACAGATATACACATATCTCAGATCATTCATACATAATCATTTTCAGTTAAACTCTCTCTCTCTCTCTCTCTCTCTCTCTCTCTCTCTCTCAGATGAACAAGTACAGATATACACATATAAGCAAATCAGATCATTCATACATAATCATTTTCGGTTAAACTCCCACATACTCTCTCTCTCTCTCTCTCTCTCTCTCTCTCTCTCTCTCTCTCTCTCTCTCTCCGCATAATCAAGTGAATGGGGACATAAAAGAGAATGACTTACCATTCACTCACAGAGATATCAACATTAATTATGATGAATTCCATTTAATAACTGCTCTTGCAACAATGTTCAATAAGCTGCGCTGGTTCGCGTAACGTTCCACTGCTTCATTATGCAGATAGAGAGAGAGAGAGAGAGAGAGAGAGAGAGAGAAAGTAGGTGTTTAGTTGGAAATGATGATGTATATTATCTTAGTATATTGGTGTACAGTATATATATCTGTACTTCTGAATGAGAGAGAGAAAGAGAGAGAGTTGATATATATATATATAT
>NC_089786.1:47439694-47454694 GCF_040412425.1 Macrobrachium rosenbergii | reverse complement strand
TTCGGTGGCTGCGCTGTACAGACATCTATTTTCGGTGGCCTTGATTGTGCGCTGTACAGACATCTATTTTCGGTGGCCTTGATTGTGCGCTGTACAGAAAACTCGATTGCGTCGAAGAAACTTTGGCGCATTTTTTACTTGTTTCTTTTGTTCTCGTTCGCTCATTATTACAGGCATTGTATCTTCTCTCTTTGTATTTTATTACAAAATCATTTTATTTTTAGGTAAACATTTTATATTTTAATCTTTCTTAAAGTAAATCTTTGTTTTTTTTTAACGTTAGTTTAACCAGACCACTGAGTTAATATCAACTCTCCTCGAAGGATTAGACAAGCTATTTAAACTCTCTAAGAATTTAGTATAACTAGTGACTTATGTTAATCTAAGAATTAATTAAGTTAATTAGGAATATATTATAAATTATTCTATGAATCTTATATTTTAATTTAATTAGAATATATTATAAATTGTTCTATAAATCTTATATTTTATCATATAAATGATTAAATTTAAGAATTTTAAAATATTAAAAAGTGAAAAGTCATGACAGTATATCTTTAAAGGAATATCTTCTAAATAAAATGTCTCTTTGGATTCTATATTTTGGACATACCTTTAAAATATGCTTTACTGTTATTTGTACATTACTAGGTATAGGGGCATGGGGTTACTCATCAGGTAACTCGTTTAGTGTGACCAATTCTTAGCCGTGTCAAAGAAAACCTGCGGCAATTCTGATAAGATGATGGCCACGGGTCTACAGTTTCTTTTATTTCTCTTAATTTATTGTTAAATTGCTTTTCCAGTTATTTTGCCATTTCTTCTTAATCACCACTTTACTGTATCTAGTATAATCTTCTAATGGTAATAATTCTGCTGATTTATGTTCTAGCCTCTTTTGCATAGGTGTCAGCTTTTTCATTGCCTTCTAATTGAGAGGCATTGCTATCTTTTGCATTTCATTTTTGTAATTTTGTTAAATATCAATTTTATTTTTTTTTATTTTTATTGAACTTAGTAATCGATAAAAACGTTAAACTGGTTTTTTTAGTTTTTAATCTGTTTTTCTAGTAAAAGTAAATGCTTTGTTATGTAATGCTCTTTATATTCCGTAAACAATTTAACTCCCATATCATCTTTGGAACCATCAGTATATAAAATGAAATGTTCCAGAGCATACAGTTTCATAGTAAAGTGGGTTATTCAATTTATTAACTGGTATTGTACATAGTTTGTTACATATCTGGGGAGCACTTATTTAGGCATTATTTTGTTAAAATTGTAAAATCTAATATTATAAAAATTGTTAATAAATAATCTATTAGCTCTAATAGGGAAGGATGTAATTTTTGTATTCCAGGTTTTTAAATAAATCATTGTAATTTAATCTTTCTTTGAAGTTAATCAAATACTTATTTTAAAAGGTAAATGAAGGTAATTTTAAGATAATCTGTTCTTAAAGTGATTTTTCTTTGCAAATCCCATGATACTTTTTCATTTTATTATGTTTTCTTCCGTATTTTGTTGTACTTTTTGTCACCACCAAAATAATTTATGACAAACTTCCATTTTTGTAATCTTCATATTTACCCTTTGCTTATGCGTTTACCATTGAAGTGAATTGGCACTAGATCAGGTCAGAAACTGGATGGGTGACCGATATCGAATAGAACAGAATATAGAATTTAGACCAAAGGCCAAGCACTGGGACCTATGAGGTCACTCAGCGCTGAAACGGAAACTGACAGCATAAAGGTCTAAAGGTGTAACAGGAGGAAAAAAAAGTATACCTTGGTTTAAGTATACCTTAGTTTTACCAGACCACTGAGCTGATTAACAGCCCTCCTAGGGCTGGCCCGAAGGATTAGACTTATTTTACGTGGCTAAGAACCAATTGGTTACTTAGCAACGGGACCTACAGCTTACTGTGGAATCCGAACCACATTATAGCGAGAAATGAATTTCTATCACCAGAAATAAATTCCTCTAACTCTTCATCAGCCGGTCGGGGAATCGAACTCCGGCCCAGCGAGTGCCAGTCCGCAGCTCTACCGACTCACCCAACGAAGAGCTACAGTATTTTAAAACCTCCCAGTTGCACTAGGAAACAATTGCAAGAAGAGGGTGCTAAGTAAGATGGAAGAAAGAGAATATGAACGGAAGTACAGTAAAAGAAGTGAAAGGAATTGCAGCTAGGGGCCGAAGGCACGCTGCAAAGAACCTTAAGTAACGCCTACAGTGCACTGCATGAGGTGCACTGACGGCACTAACCCCCTACGGGGAATCTTCATATTTATCCTTAGCTTATGAGTTTATCATTGATGTGAATTAGCGCTAGATCAGGTCAGAAACTGGATGGGTGACCGATATAAAAAAACAGTGAGCCTAGTCAGAATTTGCACGGGTTACAGTTATCACAAGCAATAGGTTTGGCACTAAACTGGATGGGTGACCGATATTATTTTCCTTTGGTTAATTTTTTTCTTCCATCGCAAGTTTATTGTTTATCATCTCTTATCACTGACAACTTTATCGTATGTGATCGGGTCATCTAAATAATTTCGTCTAGTGTTTCATTATTTTCCTTAGATATATGAATTTCATCTCCCCTTCCTATTTCTTAATTCTTTAATATTATGTCCTTCGCCTTTTTATTAGTTTTCTGTAAAAGAAAACCATTGTGCCGGCTTTGTCTGTCCGTCCGCACTTTTTTTGTCCGCCCTCAGATCTTAAAACCTACTGAGGCTAGAGGGCTGCAAATTGGTATGTTGATCATCCACCCTACAATCATCAAACATAGCAAATTGCAGCCCTCTAACCTCATCAGTAGTTTTTATTTTATTTAAGATTAAAGTTAGCCATAATCGTGCTTCTGGCAACAATATAAGACAGGCCACCACCGTGCCGTGGTTAAAGTCTCATGGGTTGCGACTCATACAGCATTATACCGAGACCACAGAAAGATAGATCTGTTTTCGGTGGCCTTGATTATACGCTGTAGCGGCTGTGCAGAAAACTCGATTGCGGTTTCTTCGGTGTATTTTTTACTTGTTATGTCTTGTTATCACAATGTCTTTCTTACGTACTGTTGGCTCACTGCTGTTTATTCTATGTATATTTTCATTTCATTAAAATATGCTCCATATTCGCTGTCCCTTTATTCTCCTCTTTCATCACTGGTCCTTCATAACGTCATTTTATTTCCGTCACTTTCCACCCTCTTACCCTCCAAATAATTAGATTAGTTCTCTTCCCAGACATCTCCATTGCAAGGTTCGTCGGCTCGTATGTCTGTCATTCTGCACAGTCACGATTTAGTTGTCTCGTTTTTATCTTTCTTGCAACCCATTTTATACCCATTCTTCTATTTACAGTGGTTCTTAACCAGGGGTTGCTCGCACCCCTAGGCAGTGCAAAGCCGGTTCATGAGGGGTGCCAGGATGCCTATGAATAATTAAAGTAAAATATATTTTTATATATGCATGTTATTTTTTTCAGCAACAAATAAAAATAAAATAAAATAATAATAATAATAATAATAATAATAATAATAATAATAATAATAATAATAATAATAATAATAATAATAATAATAGGAACACTAGGCACGATCCCAAGTTCCCTGAAAAGGAATCTGGAAAAACTAGATGCCGATGCAGCTCCAGGACTCATGCAGAAGAAACAGCGCACATAGTGAGAAAAGTGATGGACTCCTAAGGAGGCAGGATGCAACCCGGAACCCCACACTATAAAAACCACCCAGTCGAATAGGATGACTGTAGACAAAAATTATTATTATTATTATTATTATTATTATTATTATTATTATTATTATTATTATTATTATTATTATTATTATTATTATTATTATTATTATTATTATTATTATGGTTTTGTTATTAATACACATCATATCAACTTTGCATTTTAGCTCTTTTTTTTTATTTCAGCAATTCAGGGGTGCGAGAACTGACTGCTGATTTGAAAGGGGTGCATACATTGAAAAAGGTTAAGAACCACTGGATCATTCTATCACCTTTTCCCGTAACGTTCGTCCCGCACCCGTGAACCCAGCTACTCATAATTCACGACGCGACGTAACGGCTTGTTCTTCATACAAAATGGCCGAGGGTGCTTATTTAGGGCATAAATTCCGGCCAGGCCATCAATTGGGGGCATCTCTGAGGCCACATTACCGCGTAACACACTTGTCTATATCGGGTAATTTTCCTCATAAATTTGATGCCAATAAGAAAGGAGACCCTGGGGTAAGAAAGTGTCGCCTTGTGCTAAGAAATATGGCGGCCGTCTCTAACATTCAAAATTACAGCCCCTGGGAATCCGGGGGACGATCCAGGTGGGAAGGAGCAGCTCTGTCTTCCTGCTCAAGGGAAGAGGAGTTGTCTTAGGCTAAAGGATTCTGGGAGCTTTCAGGTTTAGAGGTAAATCTTCTGTGCCCCTAGACTTCCTTCTGCAGCCTTTCTGTTGGTGGGGGATGGTGTTTGTATTCTCTAGGTAGTTGTATAGCCTTTCACTGATTATTATTATTATTATTATTATTATTATTATTATTATTATTATTATTATTATTATTATTATTATTATTATTGTTTTGCTGTCGTTGTTGTCACGAAAAGCTGATAAATGAACAAGTGACACATCAACGTAATAAATTATTATTTACAATACACGCTTATAAGAGCTTTTTAAATTAAAAGATTAATGCAAATTCATTACTTCTAATATCCAATTTGCTTTATTTTTCACATCATGACGAAATCTTTCCACTTATGATTAATCACTTATGAAAATCTCGAGCTCGGAGAAGCAAAAACAAAAAAAAAAATCGCCAAAGATCAGCCCCAAACACCACAGCCTTCAGCCCATTAGCGAGATAAAGGTGACATCAAAGCGCTAATCCAATTAGCGAAGCCTGATTCTCTGAAGGCCACAACGAGGCCACACTGAGACGTTGTGTAGTAGGGACAGGGATTAGAGGTGTGAGGGGGCGGGTGTTAACGGGGCCGGGGGGTGCTACCTGCCAGCCACGTCCTAATTTAAGACAGCAGTTCTCATTGAATGAAGAGCGCGCGAGGCGGGCCGGTCCAAAGGTAACAGCTGATGGGCTGTGATGCATCATCCTTATTAGACATGTCAGGTTGCCATCAGTCGCCAGCGGCTTTGTTTGGTCGTGAATTACAGGAGGCAATAGATCTGGCTCCCGAGGAAGTCCCATTGATTCTCTGGCCTTTCACAATGGATGGTTGTCTCGGGATATTTATTCGTCTTCATTTTTCATTGCACAAGTTTTCATTGTTAATTGTTTGTTTCTTTATTTATGACTAAGAAGAACGTAGGGAGATTTTTATTCCATTTTATCGTATCTACTTTAGTAATTTCAGTGATGTATGTAACAGGAAGTAAACCTCGCAGCTGCAATATGAAATAATTGTTGGGAGACGGTGGATAACAAGTTGGAAGAAAGATAATATGAATGGAGGTACAGTAAAAGGAATGAAAAGGGTTGCAGCTAGGGGCCGAAGGGACGCTGCAAAGAACCCTTAGCCTACATCGCAATCCGTGGGGTGCACTGACGGCACTAACCCCCCTTCGGGGAGGGGCAGGCACGTTTAGGTATCGCGGTACTGTTGGTTGAAGCAGCCTCACTCATGCATGGGTTCGAATCCCACCTAGAATCGTAAATCTTCTTCAAACATTTCCCTTTCAGATTCAGTACTTACAGTAGTAAATGGCATTTTTTTTTTTGGCAATCTGCTGCAGTTTTTATCGGAATCATAAAAGCAGACAGCTAGATATACAGTTTTCCAAGAACACTCTAAATCAGAAGTTCTTAACCTTTTTATTGCCACGCCCCCTCTAAGAGTTGGTGCTTCCCTCCACGTCACCCCCACCACCCACCCCTTGCATCTATGAGTAAAATTCCCTCCCAGAGTTAAAGGAAAATGAAAAAAAGAGAAAGAGAAGGGGTTTGGAGGGACAGGGAGGGGAGTAAATAACTACAAAACATGGTAAGCCCAACGAGTCTAACTAGATTAGTAGACTATAGGGAACTACGTTATAAGACTATGATACTTTTGCATCTTTTCATAAACTTCTAAATATTAGTTCCTCACTCTTGTTAAGAGAACAACGAATATAATTAGAGAATTTTTTACATTTTCCCTAGGGCTTGTGCCTCCCCTGGAAATTGCTGACGGCCCCCTAGGGGGCTGCCCACCCCAGGTTGAGAACCACTGCTCCAAATGAACTGATTAAGTTACGTATAAAAGATTGTAGATTTTAATTCAACAGGAAATTTCACTCAGAAAATTTTGGTAGAGCAGTGGGCAACCCGCTATCTCCAGTGTTAAGTAATTTGTATAGAGTATTTTTGAAAGCATGATATTAAACAAAATCATTCCAAGTAACGTAATATGGTTCAGGTATGTTGACGATATCATTTGTACAAGGTCAGAGAACGAAAATATAAATAAATTTTTTTTGACAAATTAAATCAATTAGTACCATCAGTTAAATTCACTATGGAAATAGAAAAGGATGGGTGCCTACTCTTTCTAGATTGCCTATGTTAATACAAAGAACTAATAATGTTTTTAAATAGTGTTTACAGAAAGCCTGATAATAGTTCTGCCTATGTGCATTTTTATTTTTCTGAAAAGAAAACTATTGTGCCGGCTTTGTTTGTCCTCCCTCAGATCTTGAAATTTACCAAGGCAAGGGGGCTGCAAATTGGTATGTTGATCATCCACCCTCCAATAATCAGACATACCAAATTGCAGTCTTCTAGCTTCAGTAGTTTTGATCTTATTTAAGGTTAAAGTTAGGCATAATCGTGCTTCTGGCAACGATATAGGATAGGCCACCACCGGGCCGTGGTTAAAATTTCATAGGCCGCGGCTCATGCAGCATTACACCGAGACCACCGAAAGACTGATCTATTTTCGGTGGCCTTGATTATACGCTGTAGCGGCCGTACCGAAAGCTCGATTGCGCCGAAGAAACTTAGGCGCATTTTTCACTTGTTATTCTGGGCAAAGCAATAAAGTTACGAAATCAGTGTCCGCATATATGGTTGTAAGAGCATTATGTATATTTTGCCTTGAATATATGACGAAGGGAGAGATAAGATTGGGAATACAATCAAGGAATTGAAATATCCCGTCTATGTAACAGCCAATGCATCAGAAGTGGCAAAACAGACTCTATATCAAAACTAAAAGTAAACTTACAACACGAAAAATTTGCTTGTACTACCATCTACCAATATTACGAAAGACATCCCCTTTCTTCTTAAGAATTTTGGAGTTAATGCAGCATTTAAGAACAATAAACCAATGAAATATGTACTTATATAGAACTTTCCCACAATACTAAAGGATTTGTATACAAAATCCATGTAAGCCTTGTGATAGCTTTTGTATTGGTCAAGCTGGAACAACATTAAAACCCAAAATAGAACAGCATAAAATGTGTACGATATGCAAAGGTGAGCAGTGGAATTTTTGTATATGTTAGTGAGAACAATCAGGAACTCGAGTGGGCAGTGGGAAAACAGACGGCTTATCCTAAAAATTAACAGGAAAGGAATATCATTAAGTCTAGTTTACACACACATATATATATATATATATATATATATATATATATATATATATATATATATATATATATATATATATAATCACCCGTGATTTCTACATCACACATCGCCACAGGTGAAAAAATAAGAGGCCGGTTACGACTTTATGTCTATTTAACGAAGGAATGATGCATAGTGGTAGAAATCACAATACAAATACTAGGGGAGCAATGCGGACAAGTATACAAACGGTAGTAATCTCTTTATACATAGGCCTATGAGGAATTTATAGATATTTATTAACATACTGTATATTTTCATGCCTGTTGCTGAGAATTCCTTCTACTTTTGCATTTAGTTGTTTATGCTCTTGATGCCCTGTACCAAAAATGAGCTCTATACAGCTTTTTTTCGTTGCACAAATCGTTCCTTCAATTTTGTTTAGGCCAATGTATTACTGATGTGAGTTAGGTTCTGATGATTCAACATTAGTTTGTAAAATACGGTCACTTTATTCATAATGATGCATATAAATCATAACACAAATATATTTTCAAAAAGAGGCCTCAGTTGCTGAACGAGTGATTCTTGGTTTGAAAAACTAGGCCTATAGATTTTGCCATACAAAAGTGCACGTCTGGATTGCGCTGGCTGACGATTTCTGTAGCATTTATAGTTAGAACCGTAAATAAATATTATTTAAAAACGTGAAACAGATCAATAAAAAGTTTCACCAGGTTTTAGTGCAGGTCTGGTACTAAAAGAAGGTATACCGGTATTTGAAAATGCACCAAACTTACCTTTTACTCTTGCTATGCGCCTTCTTGCTCCGGTGCTTTCCCCTTCAGAATTTGTTCTGCAACTGAATTCTACCCGAATATGTTTTCCATCGAACCTCTTCGTCACTTCGATAGAAAATGTCTACCACTTTCAAGCGCTCAAGCAGAGGTTTTCGGTTACCAGTAAGAAAATTGGAGGCAACTTTTCCCAGTCACCTTCCTGTGCTCTTGCAGTAGGTTTTGGTTCTAGCCGAAACAGGAGGACGGGTCCTTTCCAAGTTTAGGCAATAGCAGATGGGGTTTAGTTTCATTAATGCGAAAGACGCTTGCCTCTTACGAATATTTAAAAAATACCCAAAAGCTTCGGCACCCCTATTGCACCGTATGCAGGCACACAACAGAAAGGAGCGGAGAAACGAATACTGACACCAATCAACAGCTAACGCGGTGGTTACTGAATGTTTGAAGGCTGAAGCCGCTATGCTACGTATAAAACTTTAAAACCTTCAAATAATGCCACGAATATTTATTTAAGTAGTTATTTTACCATGTAGTCTTAATTAAACATATGTATACAATACAAATACACGTAAAGAAACCCTCAAACATTTAATCACAACACAGGTACATTACAGTGCAATGCAATCAGCTTTAATCAAGAATCATTAATAAAAGTCGAATCCTGCGCGCGCACACTGCTGACGTCATAATCATGCTGCTCAAATCAGCGTAGCAGCGGGCCCCGGCTTTCAGTAACCAACCTCGTTAGACGATAAATACTGTAGAACACTATGCTTTCCTCGTCTCTTTTCTGTTGTGTGCCTCCATACGGTGCAATGAGAGTTTCGAAGCTTATGGATATTTTCAATATCCTTCAGAGGCAAGCTTCTTTCGCATTAATGAAACTAAACTCAATCTGCGATTGCCTAAACTTGGAAAGGACTCGTCCTCCAGAGCACGGGAGGTGACCGGGAAAAGTGGCCTTCCATTGGCCTAATGTTAACCGAAAAACTCTGCTTGAGCGCTTGAAAATGGAAGGTATTTTCTACCGAAGTGACAGAGAGATTCAATGGAAAGCATATTCGGGCAGAATTCAGTTACGGGATAGATTCTGAAGGGGAAAGCCGCCGGAGCAGGAAGGCGCGTAGCAAGAGTAAGGTAAGGTGCATTTTCAAATATCGGTGTACCTATTTTTAGTACCAGTCCTGTACTACGTAAAGCATAGTGAAATTTTTTATTGATTTATTTCACGTTTTTAAATAATATTTATTTACGGTTCTAACAATAAATGCTACAGAAATCGTCAGCCAGCGCAATCAGACGTGCAGTTTTGGATGGCAAAATCTATAGGCCTAGTCTTTCAAACCAAATCTTACTCGTTCAGCAGTTGAGGCCGCTTTTTGAAAATATATTTTTATTATGATCTATACGCATCAGTATGAATAAAGATACCGTATTTTACAAACTAAAATCATCAGAACCTAACTCGCATCAGTAATTCGTGGGTCTACTAAAACAAAATTAAAAGAACGATTTGTGCAAAGAAAAAAAAACTGTATGGAGCTCATTTTTGGTACAGGGCATCAAGAGTATAAACAACTAATGCAAAAGCAGAAGGAATTCTTAGCAACATCCATGAAAATATACAGTATGTAAATAAATGTCAATACATTCCGCATAGGCCCAGTATGTATAAATAAATTACTATACATTTTACATATAAGTAGTTGGAGCGCCATCAGCATTCGAGATAAGTAAATAAACTTGTCCCCTGAAAACCAGTGAAAGAAGGTAGTGTAATTTAAATTCTAACACTACTCGGCATAAATGTGAGGACAGCATATTGTCAATAAATCCTGGTAACATGCTTTTAAAAGTTAGCCTCATGCTTTAGCTCTGACCTGCCCAGGCTTTTGTTTAACATTTAACCTGTGACCCAACTCAACCACGTACTAACTCGGTTTTTTATATCATTAATCAATAATTCATGAATTTGAATCTCACTTTCATCGTATAAAACTTTTATATGTTAATATTTACATTAACTCAATTCTCTCTCGGTCTTCATGACTATATAATATATAGTCGAAACCGACATATTATGTCGGTTTCGACCCATGGGTGAAGATGTGGCACATGCGCATGTGCAGTCGTGACTAGCTGACAATCAACGTTTCCGATGTCGTTGGCTTAGTGTGATAAATATTAAACTATTTTTTTCAGTAACATGCTTCAGTGTTTATATACAAAGAGAATCCTTATACCTTCGTTTACAAATCATAAACATGCCAGTTTGTATCGATAATATACCAACACAAGCAAACGAAAGACGAGCTTGTATAAAACAGTCTGCTCAGATCAAACACAAACGAACAATGGGCTTTCAATAAATATGTTTCATCTCACTGCTATAGCCAAGGCTACACGTATATCTATGCCCACGAACAGTCCAGATCACAAGATTTCCGTATCATTCAAACTTTATTCTATGTAGCCTACAGTTCCATTGCATGAATATGAAAATAGCTTCACGACACCAGAGTTATATCCGTATCAGTAAACTGGAAAAATACCCTTTATTGATGTTGACCTCTAGAACACGAAGCTCTGACAAGCGAGCGATAGGCCTGTTCGTTAGATATTTGATTTAACTGGTCTTTTTTAAGCTCACTTTCATATCATATCAGTCAAAATTGCTATCTTTTTGTAATCTTTATTTATTCATTCTATCTTAAGTATCTAAGTGTTGTTCGAATGCCTCACCATTAATAAATACGTGTAGGCTAGCCTTTTCTGCCATACGTATGCCATCAACATCACAAAAGATGGCTGAAACTCAATGAGATTTCAAACTTTTGCTCGATAAGTTATTTGGTAAAATACTCCTGAAATTGACAAATCACTAAGTGTTATAATGATGTGAATGCTCAAGAAAAACTTCCATAAATATGTAAAGTATTCTGAAAAGAAACAGCAATACCATACCCATGCATTAACAGAAATTTCTCGCCATTCCACCAGCGTCGATGCTGTTCCTTTTACCTACCCCAGACAGCTTCATAGACAACAATGTTTCATGCTGTTTCGAATATCACCCTACTCGTGTAATTTCCGTGCAAGAAACAATTAAAATACCTTTTGTTCGCACTCGCATAGCCCGATGTTTATTTACCTACAACGGGGTTAAAGAATAATTATTGAAAGTCCATTGTCCGTTTGTGTTTGAGCTACGTAGACTATGCGATACAACCTCGTATTTTGCGTGCCTGTATTGTTATATTATCGATATAAATAGGCATGTTTATGACCTATGTAAGAACGTGTGAGGTTTCTTTGTATATATATGCGTTCAGATGTGCTACTGAAGAAATGGTTTGCATCTACATCACAGTAAGCCTACGATATCGGAAACATTGATTTCAGCCACTCGAGAGCGAGCTATGCATTTGTCACATCTACCTAAAACCTAGGTTGGTGAGTGGACAGATGGAATGGAATAGATTACTGCACTGTTACAAGGTGAGTCTTAAGACTTGCCAACAGTTCCGATATAGATTTGTAAATTATCATATAATGATAAATTTTTTTTGGATATCAACTAATGTTTTCAGTTATTATCATTGCACATTAAATGAGAGAGTAGGCAGTGGGCTAATGGTAGTGGAAATGGTTAATGTTGCCAAAGTTTTACAGATGAGGAATTATTCAAGAAATGTTATTTGTCTTCTATTGGCATTTGGAAATATCCCTTTCAAGGGGCGGCGCCTGAAAGGTGACGTAGAATGAACGTCAGCCTTATCTCATGTTTCACTGGAGAAAAGATAGTGTACTGTATTAATCCTGGTTATCATTATCAAGCTAAAACCAAGTAGTTGGGTAGCGCCGTCAGTGTAATTAGGTTTAGTTGGAGTGTTTTTCGATTCAGGGGTTGTTTAGGCTTAGTTGGAGGTGTGTTTAGGTTTGGTGGGAGGGGTGTTTTGGTTTAGTGGGAGGTGTGTTTAGGTTTGGTGGGAGGGTTGTTTCGGTTTAGTGAGGGGTGTTTAGGTTTAGTTGGGGTGTGTTCTGGGATAGCGGTGGTGTGTTTAGGTATAGTGGGGGAATGTTTTTAGGTTTAGTGGGCGTGTTTCAGTTAAGTGGGGTGTATTTCGGTTTAGTGAGGGGTGTTTAGGTTTAGTGGGTGTGTTTTTTTAGGTTGAGGGAGATATGTTTAGATTTGATGGGGTGTATTTAGCGTTAGTAGGGGGCATGTGTTTGGGTTTAGTGGGGGTGCATTTAGGTTTAGTGAGGGAGTGTGTAGGTTTAGTGGAGGATGTGAGGTTAGGTTTAGTGGGAGTGAGTTTAGGTACAGTGAGAGTGTTTTTAGGTTTAGTGAGGAGTGTGTTGAGGTTTTGTGGGTGGTGTGTTTAGGTTTAGTGGAGGATGCATTTAGGTTTAGTGTGAGGGGTGTTTATGTTTGGTGGTGGATGTGTTTAAGTTTAGGGGGTTGTGTTTTGATTTAGTGGGGGTGTGTTCAGGTTTAGTGGGTGTGTGTGTGTCGATTCAGGGGATGTTTAGGTTTGGTGGGGGTGTGTTTAGGTTTAGTTGGAGTGTGTTTAGGTTTAATGGGGTGCGTTTAGGTTTAGTTGGCGGTGTGTGTTTGAGTTTAGTGGGGGTGTGTTTAGGTTTAGTGCATAGTGTGTTTAGGTTTAGTGGGGTGTGTTTTGGTTTATTGGTGGTGTGCTTAGGTTTAGTGGAAGTGTTTCAGTTAAGTGGAAGGGTGTGTTTAGGTTTAGTGGATGTTTAGCTTTAGTGGGGGTGTGTTTAGGTTTAGGGGATGTGTTTAGTTTTAGTATGGGGCATGTGTTTAGGTTTAGTGGGTTGCATCTAGGTTTAGCAAGGTGTGTTTAGGTATAGTCGAGGATGTGTGTTAGGTTTAGTGGGCGTGAGTTAAGGTACAGTTGGGGTGCATTTATGTTTAGTGAGGGGTGTGTTTAGGTTTTTTGGGTGGCTTGTGTTTAGGTTAATTGGGGTGTGTTTAGGTTTTTTGGAGGATGCATTTAGGTTTAGTGGGACGGGTGTTTATGTTTAGTAGAAGATGTGTTTAGATTTGGTGGTAGGGGTGTTTAGGTTTAGTGGAGGATGTGTTTAGATTTAGTGGGTGTGTTTTGGTTTAGTGGGGGTGTGTTTAGGTTTAGTGGGGCTGTGTTTAGGTTTAGTGGGGGTGTGTTTCTATTCAAGGGGTGTTTAGGTTTAGTGAGGGTGTGTTTAGGTTTAGTGGGGGTTTGTTTAGGTTTAGTGGGGGTGCATTTAGGTTTAGTGGTTGATGTGTTTAGGTTTAATTGGGGTGTGTTCTGGTTCAGTGGGGGTGTGTTTAAGTTTAGTGGGGGAAGTGTTTTGGTTTAGTGGGAATGTGCTTAGGTTTAGTGGGAGTGTTCCAGTTAAGTGGGAGAGTGTGCTAGGTTTAATTTGGGGTGTGTTTTGATTTAGAGGATGTTTAGGTTTAGTGGGGGTTGCTTCGGTTTAGCAGGGGCATGTTAATCAAAACCACACCACGTGTTACTTCCTATCTAAGTTAAATGATCGACTGTCATTCAAGTATTCCCAGGCAACGCTGGGTCAGTCAGCTAGTGTATATATATATATATATATATATATATATATATATATATATATATATATGTGTGTGTGTGTGTGTGTGTGTGTGTGTGTGTGATATATATGCGTGTTTTATGCAAGATATTTATTGCATGTGTGCTTACTCGCAAAGAAATTACTTGACTGATTAGAATCCAACCGAATTTGCAAATCTCGACAGAGGGATGTAATGGGTTATAGCACAAAGCAGACCATTAATTACTTCGCAGAGCTGAACCGTCTAATTAAGATTCCTCGGTGATCTGAACTACACAAAGAGGAGGAACCCGAATAGCTTATTCTAAAGTTATCTGAGTTGTTCTGGAGTAATGAGTCCAATTTTATGATTCCCGAAGCTGGAATCTTTTTCCAGATCGTTCCATACAGCAGTCATTCGGTAAGTGGGAGGGGTTGTACTGCAGGTGTTATTACTTAAGGTTCTTTGCAACGTCCTTTCCTTAGGCCCCTAGCTGCAACCCCTTTCATTCCTTTTACTGTACCTTCGTTCATAGTCTCTTTCTTCCATCTTACTAGTCTCAGCTCTTTCCTGACAATTGATTCATGGTGCAGCTGCGAGGTTTACCTCCTGTTGTACCTTCAAACCTTTTTACTGTCAGTTTCCGTATCAGTGCTGAACGATCCGATAGGTTCCAGCGCTTGACCTTTAGCCTAAATTCTATATTCTATTCTATTCTATACAGCAGTCAGCCCAGAGAGAGCTGATGACATTTGTCTGTTTCTGTAGCAGAGCTACCACATATTCTAAACTGTTCTATATGTCTGTCAATGAATGAAAATTATAACAATTATAATTTTGATGATCCTGGAAATAAAGAGAATAAGAATCATTTCAGAAATCCAGGATAAATTGGTGATAATCCTCGTAGTGTGCTCTGAAGTTGGAGCCTCTTCCAGGTTGTATAAAACATCAGTCAGCCCACATAGCTCGCGTTGGAACTCCCTTTCAGGTTGTTCCATAAATCCGTGGATCTAGAGAGAAAAGATGAC